>NC_050202.1:19855000-20207500 GCF_013141755.1 Anopheles stephensi
TTAGGATGGCACGGTGTGTTGTAGCACGTCAATCTAAAAATTTGACATTATTTAATCAGATGTCGTGCAAATTCTAAACACACACTCACGCACCGGCACTCGAGGGGTGCGCTTATCATGTGAGCAGGCAGAGATTTACAGCACGCAATTGGCTGGCTTGGGCTTCTCATGCAGTGTTCTATGTGAATGTTCG
This sequence comes from Anopheles stephensi, assembly GCF_013141755.1. Taxonomy (NCBI): domain Eukaryota; kingdom Metazoa; phylum Arthropoda; class Insecta; order Diptera; family Culicidae; genus Anopheles; species Anopheles stephensi. Next base: position 19,855,194 of record NC_050202.1, read on the forward strand.
GAAATTGAGGATATGGCTTACGTATGGGAACACAGCAAAAAAAAAACGTAGGATGCATACTGATAGAATTCATCATAAAACCCAGCGTCAGCCTGTCGGTTGCAGATGTGTGTGACGTGTAAGGACTTTGGAAGCAGCATGAATCGGAGTGTTTAATAATTTACCATACGTTTTAGATGATGAGGAGCATGACGCGTCACGGAGCGTTTGGGAAAAATTTTGTTTAAATTAAATTCATTTTGATTTTATTTTTCTACACGTATCTTTCACCGTTAAAGTTCCATAAAGACTCTTAAACTTATAAGAAAATAATACACAAAAGCCATAAAGTGAACGGAAACTTAATAAAGCTCGCTAGAAACTCTTGCAAGTGTGAAGGCAGGTCTTCGTGAACGTGAATCGTGAAAGATGTGCACACTTAGTAAGAGTGAATGAGGTTAATCCTGCAAAGGAGTTTATGGTGTCAACTCAGTATAAGGACTTTTTGTGGCTCTCACTCTCTTCGCCGAAACTGAAAGACTCACTAGACAGCACAGAGATTGAGAGTGAGTTGTAACCTTTATGAGTAATTGAAGGATTAAAGAAGCAGAGTTGAGAGTAATCACTGAGGATTGATTCAAAGATTCAAATCCTTATAACCACTCTTTCTCTCCGTCTAAACTGAAAAGAGTCTAACGCGATTATTTAAATAAAAAATATTTTCTTTTGTTTCTTGGCTTGTCTGGATCAAAAACAGCATCTGGAATATCATCATCACCATGACTCCTGTTCCAGTATCAATCCCCACAACGTAATCCATGAATCTACAATGTTTATCGCGGTGGCGTAAAATTGAACATTTGACAACCGTTTTCCGATGTTTCGACCCCAATCCATCACCGGGGTTGACGATAACCTTCCTCGTCGAAATGGTTCAACAACCATCGCGCAAACTGTGATAACTCGTTACCGCCTTCGCTTCACGCTCTGGAGGAGGAAACGAGCATTTACATAAATGTATGCCATACCACGAGCGATCGATCAGATCCACGCGCTCGCACTCCACCACAAACACATCTGATGTAGGGTTAAAGTCCTCCACGTGTATAAAAAACACCGAGGCCACACCAAAAGCTTATCTTCAAAATGTGACATTTTATGGCTTTTTGATGCGATTCGGTTAAGTGTACAATTATTTATGCTATTTAGCATAATGCATGAGTTTGGGGAACACGACACGGTTTTTTTTTCAAAGGTGTAGCGTATGGGTTTATGCCCCCTCCCGGAAGGTTGCGTTGAGCCTACATAAGGGTTACATTTTTTGTCGTTGGTTACAGACATCACCACCACCATGTGTCAATTGTCATCAACCGATGAGGTCAGTCCGGTGACGTTGAGCTCACCGTACCATAAAATAGACACCGATAAGCACGAACAACCGGGAGGAGCAAAAAAAACCCACTACGCAGTGCCCTCCAGATATTCTACCTCCAGTTGACTAGGTCGGGCTAGTACGGGAAGCGGGTGCAATAAAACTCAATAACCCTTGTTATTAAAGTTCACCATTCCGCTCGCCGTGGAAAAAGCAGGAAGTGCAGGGCACGCTCGTTGTCGTTTTATGCCAACTTCTGCGCACGTACGTACCCACCCAATGCATGTGTAGTAACGCGTGATAGGTCAACAGCTCCCGCATATAATCCCGTTGCCCCCCGCATCCGTTGGGTCGAAACCCATTTGAAGCTAATGTCCCTCTAAACTTGTCGTGCTGCTGAGGTGAGGTCCTGCACGGCACACGTCTTATTTCCCGGACAAGGTACCCCTAACGACTGCGTTGAAGGGTCCTGTGGATTGAAGAAACGACTCCCCACCACCGAAAACTGTGTTTGATGTGTTTAACATATGGTTTTCCTGACAGTCCCTCGCGCCACGTTACCACATGGTCGTTGTCCAACAGCATAAAGCTCATGTTGCTCGCCCAGGCTTTTTTTTTTGTTCGTTCTGTTCCTTCTTTTTTGCCATGTTCTCACCTCCGCAATAAAAAAAAAACGAATCCAGTCGTCCTATAGCCCCTGAACTCTCGCTTGCTGTAATAGCAGCCAATTTTCGACAGTCTACGTTACGGCCCGATGAAGGTGCACCAGGTTAGACGTGATGTAGAACCCCTTTTTCCTTTTACGTGTGTGTGTATCGCAACCAGGGAATAGTGCCAACAGTTTCGAATTTAAACTCCCCCATTTCGTGCTGGAAGCAATGCAACAGCCATGCTCCTCCCAGTACATCGAGTGCAGCGTGTTTTTGGGCAAGGATTTCCAATGTTTTCTGTTTTATTCTTCTCAACTCTTGTTTTAGGAAGGACTCGAGATGGTGGTCAGAACGTTTCAGCCATGCGCTGCTAGCGATGGAAATTTGATCCAACACTGATGATGAGTGTTACGTTGTGGAACCATGTACCCCAACAAGAACTCAAACTTTTCAGAGGTCTGACTCTCGCCAGAGAATCTCTTGTTTTTGCAGGAATCTTTCATTTCACCATCGTACCTTCAACCACAACCGCTTGTTGAAGCGTGTAGAATCGACGCGAATAACAGGAAGGGACGAGCGTACCATAAAACCCAGACGGAAAAGTGAAAGGGATAAGAAGCTAAAGGGAGCGATGTCCATACCTTCGGGATATTCTCGTCCGGTCGTGTTTTGGCTGGGTAGTTTAGATTCCGTGCACGACGGCATATCTTCTACGAAATTGAAGGCGTAATTTTATATCAAACCTGATAGCTAAATGGATGTAGCAAAGCAGGTCGTTTTCTGTGAAGCTAACGAAGCATAAGTAATGCATGTGTGTCGCTCGGAGGGACCCCTTGAACAAAGATAGTTTTTTTTTTTTGGAGCACCAGTACCAGCGCGTACCAAACTGTGAAGCAGTACCAGACGATAAAATTTTACCGAAAAATCGTTTAATTTGGATCCTTGAAGCTGCAGGCATCAATGTTTAAGAGCCATCACCAGCCGGGAGATTAGCCATTTCCGGCTGAGAGAATCCAAACGCTCGCCCAACCGGGTGCACCGAAACCAAAAGTTCGACTGATATTGATCCCATGTTCTAATTTACATAATTTGCCCATCCTAGACCCTGTGGTGTGGCGATGCCCGGATAAGCGTCAGTTGGTGCAAAGACGATAAAAAAAAAACGGTGCCGGATATTGAGATATCCTTCGAGACGCTTTGTTCGGTTTCGTCGATTTTTTGGAATCACCAACACCACACATTGGGGATCAAATGTTCAACAAAGCAACAACAAAAAAGCACGCCGTTGGACGTTCTGCTGCAATCTAGGCCATCGTCTCGTGTGCCTGTGTTCCAACATATTTTATCCTTGCCAATTCTTCTGGCCGAAGCCGAGCCGTCGACCACACACACACACAACGCCTTTCCGTTGCCGAGGTTAAATGAAGCAAAGATTGATGGTTCTGCCTGTCGACGTTTCGGATTGGGGATTGCACACTTCTGTCGGCAGCGCATTACGATACATCGTTACAGGCGAACGCAACTCCCTATTCTACAGCACCCGCCCCAAAAAAAAAAAGAGGGCAAGCGAGAGAAAAACTGAAATCACTGTCACGGAAAAGTGGCAGAACGGGCAATTGATTTTTCATATTACATTTTTATGCAAATCATGCACGATTATAAACATGTGCAAATCTGTCGATATTTTCCCAACCGAACCCTGAAGCGCTCACTGCACCGGATGATGATGATGATGATGTTGCAAGGGATGATTGTAGAAGCCGTCCGTTCGTCCGGGCTCGGGGAACAATCGATGAAGTGCAAAAATAGCACCAAACAACCAATTCATCAGTCTCCGGCACCAGCCCGACAGGCACCACAGAATCGGCCCTGAGAACAGGGACTGTGAAGTTTGGGGGATTTTTCCCACCGGTAACTGCGCTTGCATCAGTAGCGGACCAGCGCAGCATGACCGACGCATATTCCACCATCACGCCACCAGCCAGTGAAGAAGGGTGATGGTCGTCAACTGAAAAAATAAATCTCAATTATGTGATGTAAAAATTTATGAAACCACTTAAAAATTCGAACTGGAAGCGGTTGTCCCTAGCGTTGCGGTTTTACCATTACATACCCGTAGGTTCGATATAATTTAAGCCGTTTTTTCTGACGGGGTTCCGCTCACCATCCTCGTCGCGTACGGGAAAGGAGTTTGGAAATTGAAACCTTCGGTCAACGATTGGGCAGTGGGCACACCACGATGCGGGGTCAGCCCAATTGGTTGAATAATTTTCATTTCATACCCTCGTCGTCGGCATTACTGGCCCGTTTAACTGTGCCCCTGTTATGTTGGGCTGCGTGTTCTGCTTTACTTCTTCGAAACAGCACCCGGATTGATGTCCACCGCCCCGGATGGACGGCACGGGTGAAGGAATAAAAAATTATATTAATTACATAATTTGGACCTTTAGACCAGCGGCAAACACGAGAGTGTGTGACGGGGATGATTGGTTTAAAAACGAAACAAACGTTTGATCACAGACCGCATGATGTGCGCATCCTACGCATTGATACCAGTGGATTGAAACCGCGTAATCGCATAGCAAATATTATCACATTAATGATGGACATCCATGTGAGGGATGGTGCTGCAGTTGTGAATAAAAATTGTACACGTTCGCTACGGGGTAATTAAAATACCATTATCATTGTAATGCATTTGTACAGTGCCTAAGCAATGGGATGACACGATCGGGAAGAGAATTTCTCTGGAAAATAATTATTTTTTCATGTATTCAATGAGGACGCCCTGGTCGTATTGATGAAAACTATGTAAGAAAATAGTGTAAAATTCACAATGGTTTGGAGACATTACCGATAGCTCCATTCCAAACCGTGAAAGGGAACCTTATCCCCTGAGCTCACGATCCATCGATTGTACTTCCGTAATCCAAGTTCGTAGTCATATTTTAGCAAGGTTCTGTATTGTAAGTCGATTTCATATCCCGTCTGTTCTTGTAGCGTATTTTTCTTGTGTTTCTGGGGTTAGTAGAGCCAGTGATCCCGATTAGGAACGTAAGGCGATCTACTGGTGTCCCAAACAGCGTCCAACAAAGAGGGTCAAGAAGCCTCACTTTCTTCAAAAGACCATGGTAGATGATTTAAGCAATGTTATCCGAGGTCGTAGCCACATGCTTTGGAGTCGATCCGTCCTATACACCGGAGATACGCAACCAATGCGAAACGGTTAAACCTAGACATCATTCGAATGAACGATCGATCTCCTGAGATGGCATGAAACACTTGGGGAATGAGCGGGCAACCAAACAGAGGATATTCGGAAGGTTTTTTCAAACAAGGAGCCCTTTAATATGTATTTTTCGTGAAGTTCTCTTGATAGCGCTTTAGCTGCGAGACAAACCCTCATGATCAATAAGGTTTAAAATATTGAAGCGAGCTCCGCTGCATAGAAGGTTGGCATGGTTGGCGTAGTTGCTTCCGATAAGATGTTATTTACGCCAAAACCGATGCCCTGCTCTGAGGAGGACTCGTAAATTCTGTTCACCAAAGATGAAATGCTCCAAAACTCATCTTCTAGTGCCTTTCAACATAAACAGTTTTATTTTGAAACTTTAGATTTGATTGTATAATGATCGTCGTCACAATTTAAGACAAGTTACATTACCATTAACTTAAAGCAAACAATTTTAAAAGCCTTCTTCAGCAGCCTCGTAAAGAGCAAGGCATCATCAAATGGTTCTACATCGTTCGCATAAAATCTTTCCTCATTATTGCTTTCACCGTAGTGGATAAAATCTCATCAAACGGTGTGTGTGTGTTTTTTTCTGCGACATAGCACATTTCAGAGAATGTTTATCCGAAATTAAATTTTGCCTTTGTGAACCAGCAGCCTAATTAGCGGAACCGAGAAACGATTTCAAAAGGCTGGCTTGAAGCCAGCATTCGCAAAATTAATAATTAGCAGGAGCTTTAATGAATTTAGCGTTGATGTTTTTTGCTACCGAAGGTAAAGCAGGACAAATATTTTTGGGGAGAAAATGTCTTTTGGTATTCATTAAAAAAATTAACGAAAATAGTCACTTAACAACAACAAAGAAAAGATAATTGCTTCATCAAGTTAAGGTTGTGATGGAAAATACCAAAATACAATTAGCTAAGCTACCGAGCAGATCTTCACACTAGAAATCGAGAGAAACAAACAAACACAGAACAGAAAATGAAACAAACAAAAAAACAGGAAGAGAAAACCACTCGTAAAGCAACCCTCCGACCGACGAAACCATATGTCGATTATGATGATGATGGCTCAATCGACACCTACCTAGACCTCCGTAACAGGAGACCTGCCACTGGCTGGCATTGCTGGATGCTGGATTTCCCATTGTCAACGCCAAGGTCCTACTCCACTCGAGCACTCGCCACTCGCACCACAAAAGTGGGAACAAAGCAACGGCAACAAAAAGCGAGAAACCAAATCAATACCATACCAACGGCGAAGGGACCGTTGGACAAAACAGTAACGATCCTTCGGGACCCCTGCCGAGCGGACAGAAGGAAAAACATTGGCAATAATCAAAATTGAACGAGCGTGCATGTGTGTGTGTATGGCTCTCTCTATTCCGAACGATCATGTCACCCAACCAAGGAATGCTACTGTGCTAGGGCCACCTAAATACACACTGTATTAGGCACGTACGGCATGCGGGCTTCAGCATCAGTGAGTCAGTGCGCATTGGGCACAAAAAAGAAGGACCTATACACGCGGCGTAGTAAATCCGACCAGGATTTTGAGCGTTGGGAAAAAGAATCGTTCAGAAAGGACAGGACAAACCGTACGAAGAAGTCAAATGGTGTCTTGCTGGGAGATTGCAAAAACAACAACAACAACACCCGACGGTGGTCACAGGTCACCAGGAATCTCGCCGGAGTCTATCCGTTGCGCGCGATGAGTGTTTATTCCCCGTTTTTTTTACAGTTCCATACTGTAGTTTTAACAAACCATTTGTCAAAATGAAAACCTCGAAACAGTTTGAAGTTGGGAACTCCAATCAATATCCCGGACGGGCGCGAGGACTCGAGGCAACCGTGGTAATACCCACGGGGAGAGCAAGACACTGCCAGGAGGCATCGAAAGCTGAGATCTTCCACATGGACACCGAACGTTCGACATGTGGCAGTGCGGGTCACAGCTTCCAGCAGCAGGACCGATTTGTTCCGTTGATTGAGATCCGAGCCGAGTTTCTTCGCTGGAAAATCTCTAATTGGACCCAGCCAAAAGGACATGCCAGCCAGCGCATGGAGGGACAAGAACAAATGGACATTTTTGGAACGGAAATCGCTTTCGGGACTTCTTGTTTTTGTGTGTGTGTGCTGTTGCTGCTTAGTGCGATTGTGTGTACACAACACATGTGCAGTGCGCGTCCGCTCAGGGAACAACTGTGACGACTCTCATGGGAGTTTGTAGTGCGTGTTTCAGACCCTCGTTAGAAGCGTTCTTTTTTTTTTGCAGCAAGAGATTAGGCATCCCAGTGAGGTGGTTTAACTTGCACCCTTGGCACCCCTTGTTTTAGATTTTTTTTTGTTCGTCGCTTGTCCGCTGTTTCATTGTCAGTAAGGGATATTGGGATTGCATTTATCGTGCTCAGGGTTTTGAAGCCGCCATTCTGCCGGAAAAGGGGTTTCGCTAGGTGACAGTTGTCCAATTGCACCGGCGCGACAGAATTAACTCACAAGTGGAAATTTGTCCGGAACTTGATACCTTCATAAATAATAGATCTGCACCGTAGGGAACTGCGCACTTCGCGTTTAATTTGGGTAGTGTTCTAGTCGGGGTAGCACCACGTTTGAATGAAGCCATTGTTAATTGTTTTGTTGCATATAATGACTCTTGAAGGAAATATTAAACACAAAAAACCCTGAGAGTTACTTTCGTATTCTATCAAATACTTCAAAAGCAAGGAATATCTCCGGAGGGGTCTTCTGGAGTTGCAAAACATTCGAAAACAAGTTGTACACCCGAGTCAGACAGATATAAAAACAAATCACCTTCCATTAGTTCTCGGCGACGGCGTCGACAACCCTCCGATTTCGCTCCATTGCATTGCGAAATCGATTGCGTCAAACCTTGACAAACACCACAAACTTGGTTCAATGACGCTTTTGTGGCCATTATTTCTTCCCCTGCTCCCTTTCCCTTCGCTTCTCTTTGTTGTCCCCGACGCTCTACCCTATTTGCAAAACATCTTTGCGTAGCTGCTGCTTTTTCGAGGTCGAGGCCGACACTGTGCGCGACATGTGATCGGCGAGGGGTTCGATTGGAAGGCGCCAGGAAAATCAATAATGCTATCGCCAAACCCATTGGGCAAACGAATCGAAACATTTCGAATATAAAAACCTCGAGCCGGGAATTGCCAGGAGCCAGGAACAGGATGACGACGATGAGGTTTTCGGTTTAGATCGTTTGATACACAACACAACCAGGAGCGTAGGGTTTTTGGGGAGTTGCGTCCGCGTTTTTGTTATGCTTCACTGCACCTCATTGTACCAGGCGGGACTACGTCCTGGTTGGAGTTTTCCTAGAATTGGGTGCGTTTCGAGCGATACGTGGACGTTCAAATGCGCGAATTCCAGGAATCGTAATCCTGTCTCGGTCCCCACAATGCCTCAGGATCTTTCTGCGTGATCACCATTTCTATCATCACCCGTCGATAGTTCCGTCGATTTGTTGTTATTTTTCAACACCCGCCAAATTGTGGGTAAGCCGACAACTGGCTCGTACACAGGAACGGCCGCCCAAATAGTAATAAAACCGTCCGGTAACATGGAAAAACAAACAACTTTTGACAGTCGGCACGGCGATATTTTTAATTTACTCTCCCAGGACTGGTATTTTCCTTCCATTACCTAAGGGGACAAACATATGTGGCTTTACCGGTAGGGCTATCGGAAGCTCCGGATACCAACCAGCAGCCAGCTTGTCGCAGGATTTTATTCGTTCTCGTTCCACAACACCAGCGCGAAGGGCAGAGCATGATGCGCCGCACGATCCGATCAGATCGATTTTGTTTTCTTCGTTCGAACGTCCAAACCCAAGTAACGCACACAACGGAATGGTTGGAATTTCAATTAAAATCGCACAAACTGCTGCTGCTGTGTAAAGCGCCCAGCGTACGAAGTTTGCCTGTGGAGTTTTGAGGTCCCATGCAGTTGGGCGACTCATCAGAACCGGGTTCCAAGAATCAGGGCTTTTCTCATTAAAAATGTATCCCATCTTAATTGACAGAAAATGAAGGCTCGCGAAGGAAAAAAGTTTGATTAATTAAATTTGAAAATAATGCGAAATCGGCATTACACACCAGGAGGCTTCATTATTAATCAATAAGGGTTTTGATTTTATTTCGTTGTAGCTAATTGAAGCGTCACAATTACATAAAAAAATAGTTGTTTGAAAGGGAGGAATTTTGTTTTCCTGGTAAACAAAATCAAGTGTTTGGATGCGAGCCAACTTCAGGGAGGAAAAAAGTGCCTTAATGATGTATCATGGCACGCGTGTATATAGCGCGTACCCTGCTGGTGCAGCTGCTGTTGAAAGATTTTCTAGCACTTCATTCTTGTGGCGGTTGTTTTTTTTTATTGTTGTACACACCTACCTCAACCTACTACGCCGTAACTTCCCCCAGTACAGAAACCCGCCCCCTTGGGAGCCTCATTAAAATGGTATTTTCGACAACACTAATTGGGTGGCATTTTCCTCACACTAGCGCACACTTGAGCATAAACGTAAACACATACACACACTCGGTCTCAATCACGGCACGCAATGGCGAGTATGTTTATTCCGTTTGCTTACGATCCCGTGGGTCGCGAGATCCTTAATTGAGGTCCCATGTGGGAAAGCCACACGCGAGCCGCGTGCCGGAAGCTGCATCCAAACTCTGCACCGTGGTGGTGACACTGATTAAGCTGTTTTCTTCTTTCGGACGAGGGTTCTGGCACAATAGGGCCCACCCAGATTCAAGGGCTCTAATGAAACCCAGCCAGCGAACTCTGTTCCTTGGTCCTGTTTTGGGTGGGTGCAGCGTGTATGATGAATTAATTTTTCCAACACCGAATGTAGAGATTGACTTTTTTATTGTTAAGACGACGTGACGATGGTTGGTGGCAATAATACAGCGCCGGTTTATTTAATGCTCTGCCCAAAAAAGGGGACATAAAATCAAGTCTCATGAGATGAACAAACATCCCTCCGAAAAAATAATTCTGACCATTTTAAGTGTTGAAGGTAGGCTTAGTTTTGATTAGAAATGAATAAATACGTAGTTTATTTAAACTTAGATTTTTTGTTTTCAAATTTTTACAGTTTAAACTGTGAGTTTTAAATTTTATTTTAAAGTTTTAAAAGTCATCCCTTTAAAAAATTTAATATTTCAATAATCCATTTTCATTTTTTTTCACATGATTGTCTAGACCTCCTTCATTTGGACAGCTAAGTAGCTAAAGTCTTTGCAATAAATCATGGTCACGGCACCAAGCTTTGTTTTTTTTATATTTTTTATAATCTTTACAATAATACCAATGCAGTACTGCTCAAATCCCATAAAGGAATTTCTTTAAATTAATCCACCAACGCATAATCAATTTAACGTATTTTTTACCGAATATTCACTCAAAATAGAGTGCTCCTGAATTGATCCCAACACTCGGATTGGGTTAGCTTTAGTTTAAAAATATAAAATTGATCACTCAACTCGTGTAACTCATGTCCACAGTACCTAGGCAATAGGATCCTCTCCTTTGATGTTTTCGATGTTCGGAAAAGCTTTTTCTGACCCGGTAAACATTGACCAGTACACTCCAGGGGAATGGTTTTAAAAATAAAAAAAGTGCAAATTCCCGAAAACAAATTCGATGAAAAAATAAAGGATAGGCCCGTTGAAGGTTGTCCAAACTGCATTGGTTACATACCAAAAGCGAAACAAAAAACCTTATGTTTGTCAATGTCCGTTGCTCCATACTCTCCATCGGAAAAATACACTGAAACATGTAACGGAAAACTGATCTAATTTCACAGTTGTTAGATGGAAGTCTAGGTGCTTACTCATGCTCGGTAACCTGTTTGGTTGCGTGTTATGGGAATCTGGTCAGCTGGCTGACCAATTTTCAATGTGTCCCACGAATTACACGCAAAGTCAATGCACTATCGATTCATCACGTGCGTTGTTGACTTCACCGAAAGGCTGGTGCCGCATACAGTAATAATTAAATTCATTCCTATATTGATACAGTACCCTGACAATTTGTACTGAGGTTTTCGTCGCGTTTTTCACTTCACGTCATACCGGGAAAATATTGTGCATTTAGACGAAACACGTCTCGGCCTGCAATTGCTAGCTTCCTTTTACTTGCTTTTGCCTATAGTTAGTCCTGCGTACGGATGGTCTGGATGAGATTTGAACAGCGTCCCAGCCGTGTCTCAATCTTACCAAATATTAAATGTTTTTTGCAACCTTTTTCACTTTCTAGAAAATTTCTAGTAAATCATGATCGACAAGAATTATATCAATGAAAAATATAGCTTCCAGTATTTCACTTGATTTAGATTTTTCTAAATCCTTGTTAGTAACACCAAACACTCACCCTTACACATACTTCAATAAATTCAAAAAATCACAAAAAATTTATCCCTGTCGGTGGGGGTCATCTATTCGAAATTCCGCACATAGAGATCCCCATCCCGAAAGAAAAACGGATAACACATTTTCATAATATTTGCAATAAACGCCAACATAAAGTGAGCCCGTAGACACACACACCACAGTGAGTGTGAGAAACGGGGGTTGGATTTGATTTATTCAAACCCTATTTTTTGCTAGAAAGCTCTCACGGCCGAGCACAGGAAAGGAGCCGTTTTAGGCTCCAAAACCCAACCTATCTTCTGTGACCCTCTCGCAGAAAGAAGATCTCTACACACACACAGAAAAAGTGGTTAGAATCAGCAATGAGATGCTTCCAGATTTGTGGCCATCTACCAGTCCTACGTCGACAGAACGAGACGCATCCCTGTTTGTTTGGGGGGCCATTTTTCATTCACCCTGGTAAAGGGTGAGCACGCGAAAAAGGTTGAATCCTTTATGGTTTTATTTTTAGCCCGGTTCGTTTCGGTTCTCTTCCGGATGGCGATGGTGGACTTTTCCCACTGTGCCGGGGTAACTCTTTCGCTGACATTTTGGTGAGTTACGGTGCTCGACTTTTTTTTTATTGTTGGTGGGGGCGGTTTGAGTTTTCCTGTATTTCACAGCTTTTCAGTGCAGTCGCTTTAACTTTTTACCAGGCAGGTTAAACTTTACGAGTCCAAAAAACCGACTCGCTTTCGCTCAAGTTGTGTGCGGGGCATGGACGATGATGGTACTTTTAGTTCGTTTCCGTGTGCCCTTTTCCTTTCGAATGACTAGAGATGAATTGTGACGTTACAAATAAAAAGGCACACACACACACTGTTACAAATAATAATAAAAAATAGTCCTCCTTTCCCGCAAGACTCCTTCTTGCCCATCGTCGGCCTTCACAGCGCATCTGAGTGGAAAGAAAAATATAAACTGACTCTGAGAGACTTCCAGCGGGACCGAGCAGCAGCAGCAGCAGCAGCCTTTTCGCCAGTCATTGTAACAAAAGAGCGCACGACTTTTCTGAGGTGGAATGATAAAAGGACGAGGAAAACTCGAATCCTACAGCATCGGAGAGCCGGAGCATTATTGTGCTTTTGAATAGTTTTCCTAACTACCGTTTTACTTCTTTTAAACATAGTTGCTCGCACTGTAACGAATGCTTCCGCCATTTCCAACGAACGCGCGTGTAACGCTGGGCCGTGCAAAATCCACGCAATAATACCTTTCGCGAATGTTGGAGAAAAAACTAAAACCAACGCGTTGCCCAAGAGCTCCTGTGCCCGGCCTTACAACAATAGTGGAGAGAAAATTTTCTTTTATGAAGATGGAATGTATGACATCAAATGTCGTCTCGGCTATCTTCCGCTGCTTTTCTTTACTCCTTTTTTTTTGGCTTCTTTATATGAGTGGAAAAGCAAAGTTGGAATTAGTGCACTAAGTTTCCAGAAGCGATCATGACCGTTGGATGTTGTTGGGTTTGGGCGCGATGAATTGCTGCACTCCTCTTAAAGGACGTTTACGCTAGCAAGAAGTTCGGAGCAGCTTACAGGAGGAAGCACGTAAAAAAAGAACACGCGAAAGAACAAAAGAAAAGCCAAAGCCATCCGCCAGGAGTTGGAGCCCGAAATGCGATTGTAAAGAAGCGTAAGGTATTCCGTTTGCTACAGTCTCCCCAAAAAACAGGGACTTTGTTGTAAAAGAGATCTTTGGGACTGTTTTTTGTTTTCTTTGCTTTTCGGTGCGGTTGAAACTCCTGATTCTGTGGACAACGGGGAACGCATGCAACGAACGAACGATTTATGATGACGATTTATGTAGCTGAACTCCCGGTGCTCCCGGTGTGAGCGGGTTTCGCTCTGCTGGTTTGCTAGCCCGGTGACGTTCGCTTTATTGTTCATCCCAGTTAGTTTTGGATGTTTTGTCTTTTTTTACACAAAATTTTCTAAATTTTTTGGAGATTTTGTTTTTTTTTTAAATCAAAAAATTAAAAACTAAAATTAAAAATTTATTAATTGCCATTAAAACTTGTACGTTACTTGCTTTATGATTTAAAAATTACGAAACTTAAATACATAAATCGTGTTGTATTTTAAGTTGTCTTGAAGGCCAGCATTTTTTTAACCGTTAAATTGAGGTTATGGTGTCGATTTGTAACGAAAAACATAATTTTATTTTGGAAATTCCTGTTTCAAATATTGGATTTTTCTAAAGTCTAGGTTCTTTTACTAAAAAATTGTTGTTCATACTCAAGGTTTATAAATCTTTGAACAAACAAAAACTGATCTTAAATCTGATTAGTTTGAAACTCGGATATAAATGTGGTCTTATTATATTTTCCTATACTGTAATACCTTTAATATTGATTTAACGGTTAGTATTGATTGGATGATACAAAATAAAAAAAGTATTTGCAGCGCTAGATAGACGCCTTTTTGTATATAATGCGCTAAACTTTGTTCGCCCATTGCAGTATGATAACTGGAAACCGATATCGAGGATTTGGATCATCGGTCCAATTGCATACATTCATGAATGAAATGAGCATAAAATAAAAGAAGATTATAAGAAATTACATAAAAAGAGTTTATTATGAAACATTAATAATCATATTGAAAACCAAGAGTGAAATGTTTTTATTAGCTCGGATAAACGCCTTCCAGTATGCAATTCTTCATACATCATGCGCTACGGACAGTAAATTGCCTTCTTTTCTTTATCATAACGCACTCGAATTAATTCCCCTTCGCGCAATCGTTCGCATTGCGATAGTCACGAAATGCGCCGCCATTTACATCCAGCTCACTGCATAATTGTGCACTTCCGAAATGCGCTGATTGTTACCGAATCACCCAGAACAGACCCCCAAAGCGAAGCAAAGAGCGAATCAGTATCATCTCTCCCTTACCGTTTCTAGTTTTGCTATTAAAAAAAGACGCGAACAGTTCATCATAGGAAAGAACCTTATCGTATCGAAACGCAATGAAGGCAATTTTCTTCTTTCCCCCCTTTGCTTTGCTAAAGTTTATTGGCAGAACAAAGGGTCTCGCAGAACCGTGCCAGCGAATGGGTGCAGTCGTCAAAACGGCAAGCTCCTAAGTACCCACAAGCAAGTAAAAAAGACGCATTTAATTGTAATTATTTCGAGTGAGCGCATTTCGTTTTATTTCCTTTCAGACCGGGCCGAGTGTTCTGTTCTGCTCCCTGCATCAACCAGACTATTTAATTTCTCCAAACGGTTTTATGATGTGTCCCAACTGTGACTTGGGCGTACAGAAATCCAGCAGCAGTACGATAAGCGCCATTATCTCGTACGATTTTCCCACTAGGAAGGCACGCAAGAGAGAGGGATGTGTGTGAGAGAGAGGGAGCTCTAATTGCATAATTGTGAAAATCGCAGCTCACCCAGCCAGTACGGAGGCTCAATTAATTTCTTCAATTTCGAACTTACGAGCTGCTGCCAACGCCAATCATCCGGTTATTTATGGTCTCCATACTGCCACGCTTTTATTTCCACCGCATTCCCGAGCCTCAATGCATTTCCTCGGGCTCGACAGAATCTCGGGCGGGAACACATTCTTCATCAGCAGCGAACGTAAAGAGAGCATCCGGATGAAGCCTGGGTGCCATTTGTCCATCGGCTGCACTACACTGTCGGATCATTTGGTCCATTAGGAGGCACGGGCTCACCAGTGACTGCATCGAAAATGACACTTTTTCTGTATCTTGCTCACTGCTCACACTGCTCTCGAAAGTGGCCATCAAATTTGTTCAAGTGTGCTCCGCTCTCGGCCACACTGCCCCGAGAGATGTGGCCTGATTGTGAGTGGGTGTGAAGCAATCGAATTTTCCGGACTGAGACCGATCAGAGCTTGCAGCCCGGTGATCGATCGCGGTGGGGAGCTTTTTTATTGAAACTGGAAAAGGCAATTGAAGTGCATTACTTCACATTAATCACACTCGAAACAATTTGGAAGTCCACCATACACCATCTACGGGGTGTTAACGGGCCGAGAGATTTATAGCTTGGCAAGTGCGTTCCAAACGGTTCGGAACCACCTTCAACTAAACATTCGTTAAAAGTTTACAAACTAGAAAGCTATTAATTAAGCAACCTTCACCCTCTCTCGCTCGCTGAGCACCGTTCAAACACGGGATCCTATTTCCCGACATCTATAAACCATCATCAAATTGATAATTTTCCTGTTCGACTGCTAATGTGTGTGAGTGTACACCTCGGCGAGAACTCCTCTCGAACCACGGTGAACACGAGATCCTAATCCATCCAATGTGCTCTGGTGCTGCTCCCGCTTGCTTACTTAAGAAGACGAAAGAGTTTGTGTAAAATTAGAAACCAAATATTTGTCCTTATCGGTAATGGCCTTACGTCGATGAGGTTTTCTTGGAAGACATCCGGTGGAGATGCCTCCAGATATTTCTTGGTAGCTGAATTCTCGCATACACACACACCGTCAACTCAGATCAACAGTGTACACATGGAAAACCAATGTTTAACAACCTTTCTCACTCATACCCACGCAACCGAATCCACACGATTCTTTGTTTGCCCAAATTACCCGCTCGTGTGCCGACATTCGTAGGAAATTTGAGCCACGACTTTTGACTCCTTCAACGTTGGTTCGATTTCATGATGGCATCTTTCCTGGTGGTGGAGAAACAACCTGCTGCCTGATAATGATATCATTACCATTATCATCGATTAAGATGTCGACGAGCAGCGGGCGGAAAACCCCGAACGATCCGATAAGGGGATCCTTCCCCAAAACTCTAACCTCAAAAATCTTCACCACACTTCCTGCCATGGTTGTGCTTCGCGAAATAAGATACTTTAGCTTGGTTGTTTACAGACACACGGCACACGCACCATGCCCTCACTCGTGTGTATACCCACACCGAAAGCGTTAATGACTCCCTGGAGTGGTTGCTGTGCTGGGGGGGACGGAGAAAGACACAGATGGGCTACAGGTGCGCCACCGCTTTTGACGATGATTATCGATTAAAGAGTTTTCGGTACGGGAGTTCCGGTGGGCTGCCGGATGCTTTCGGAAAAGTGGCAGGATGTTTCACCGGCACCGTAAAGGTAAATATTAAAGTAATTTTCCAACCTACCCCATCCCTTGGGTGGGGAAAACTCGGCTATCCGGTTACCAGGACCGGTGACACAAACCAGGCAGTCGAAACGTCTTGCACGTTAGATTAGAGATAATCGTATCAAACCGAGTCACGGTGCGGCCTAAGTTCAATCGGTATGTTGAACTTCTTCACTCGTTCCCATTAACCCATCCCGAAACTGCTGTGTATCTGTGTGTTTCTGTTGGTGTAATATGGGTCAGATTGATTATTAGGTAGGCAGCGCATCATCATGATCACCGGCTGGAAGCGATGTAATTTATGCGAGCAGTTCCTCCAACAGAACTCGCGCTCGCCATCATTATCGGGAAAAGATGAAGAAATCTAATTAATTCCCGAACCCGATGCCGGGGCGCATCGGAATCGGAGAGATTTAATTAATCTTTCTCGCAATGGTGTTCACGCCTAGCATTTCCATTCACCTGATGGGAAATGCGGTACGAGAATTAACTCCCCAAAGCACAGATGGAAGTTCTCCCGCCCCCATCTCAAAACAGGTGGTTTGAGCGATGAACAACAGTGGACAGGCGGTTGCTAACAAAAAGGAAGAACATTTGAGGTGAATAATGGCTATTGCAACAGAACAGATGAAAGTACTTTAACAACTTTTGGCAATTCAATTGAAGGATGGTGAACATTTATATTTTCCTTTGTTAGTATTGTGTTGAGTTTGCGAGAACGATTGCGAGCATCTTTTGTTTGATTTTTCTAATTAAGAAACACTATTAATCACTCTTTTCTACTGTGTGATTGATTTGGTTTTTATCCTGATTTTTGTTGCTATTTTTCAACTTTATGGATCATTCTTATTGCATTGTCCAATTATGTTTGCAGTTTGCTGCCTTTCTCGTATTATTTTCTATTTTTGTAAATTTTATTCTCTTTTATCTACAGTTTTTCCTTTGAGTTCTACTTATACTCCTAATTTCTTCATACAACATTATATCCATATTGTCGCATTAGATAAGTTAATGGAATTGTATTACAAACAATCGATGCTCATCAAATAAATCAAGACCAGTAAAACGCATTTACGGCAGCAGCAATAAACAATGTTCATTACTCTCAGCTACAACAGAACCTCCTCGGCTCGGTTCCGAACTATCTGACCCAGATTCGAAAAATTTAACTCCATAAATTGAACACGAAAACACATACACACTGGGATCACATCCGTAGTTGCCAAAGTCAATAAATTTCGATACGATTCGAGTTCAAAACTTCCTGCCTCTCTACCACGATGTGTTCGAGCCATTTCGATTGCATTAAAAAATTTAATCACCACCTCATGTTTTTCTTTTGGGCAAGTTCGTTACGCTCTCGGTCATCAAAACTATGTCGTATCTTTATTTACCGAAATCCATCCGGTTTCCGCCATGCGACGCGACTTTATCGAGCAGCACTGCCTGCAATCACATTCGAAGCCGAACAGACAGAGCACAAACACCTCGAAAGTTGCTATAAATTTCCATAAATTTACTGTCCAATGTTTACAGCGAGCTGCGAAATTAAAAATACACTTTTACTCTGTTTAGATTACGCGTGTTTTCCGGCCTTTTTTCACCCTCCAATATACCCAGGTCACAGCAAGATACAAAAGGTTAGGTTTAAAATTCTAGCGTGCATCAAGACGTACTCGATTGCACAAACCCGAACGTGGCACGAAGGCATTCCTGTAGGAACCCGCGCATTAGGTTAAATTAGAGTTGTTGTATCCGAACCCAATCCCTCGTTCGGATCGCCGGTGGCCAAACTCGTGAACCAAAACAACGCTTGAATAATGTACGATTCGCCACCTTAAATCGTCACGACCCCAATATCACCCCCCCAGAAGGGTAAGCCAAAAGTCCATTAGCATTCTCCCGGTGCAACAGCAACACACACACACCTTTCGGCAAATGGATGGCGTACCTATTTAAAGACCAGAATCCGACCCGAAGCGGCCCCTAAACCACCTTTGCGTTGCATTCTACCGGAGGAATCCAACCCCGAAAATTCACCCGCACACCTACCCCGGGAAGGTCGCCATCGAGCGTGTGTGTGGAATCGATTTTGGGTACGGTGTCGGTTTGAAAGTCCCGAAGAATAGAATTACTTGGCCGAAAGTTTTACTCACCCGGAACAACAATATTGGTCTCGCATGCGCCCTGCAGCCGAGCGCGGTTCAAGTTTTTGCACCGGTGGAATGGTTTAATTTCATCTACCGGAACTCCGGAACTTTAGAGCACAACCGTTTCCGGTGTGCACCCCCGAGAAACGTTCCCTGTGAGTTCTTCTTTCAAAATTCTCTTCCATCCCCACTGTTCGGCGGAGATTGTTGTTTGCGCTGGGAATTCGGAAAAGTCCTATAACACCACATATTCATATATCGACATTCTTTGGTTTGCTCAAAACTTTATGAGTACTCCGAGTCCGAGCCGAGGTCTTCCAACTTCCGACCTCCGGGCACTAAAAGGTCGTCCCACTAAGCTCGGAAGCATCCGCCCAGCGGGGGATCGATGACCGAAGCCGAGCTCGAGTGTGGGGAGAGCGAGTGCCACACATTCCACAACTATCTCAACCGCTGATAACTTGTGCTGCTGCAAGTGCTATGCCGATGCACCCATGCTCGCATCGGCATGGTCAGAAAGCTAGACCCAGGAATGTTGACCATTCTTGGTGCACAACTCCGCAAGGATCGTTCAAGTTTATCTAGTCTGCTCAGGGGCGCGCGCTAGAGTCCTGGAGGGAGTGGCTTTCATAACTTGGACGACCGTTAGGCCCCCCCGGACGTTCGGTCGAAACCGATCGGTGATTGATGCACTTTGGCTGCAAACTGTTGTGCGGTGTGTCAAGAAGGCTTCTGGCTGACGCTCTGCATAACAACACCAGCCAGCCAGCGGCAATTAATCTCCAGTAAGCGTTTAATTATCCCACCGGAATCGGAAGGCATAATGAATAGTGACAACTTAAGCGTGGCTGCTGTTTCGCTTACCCGTTTTGTTCGGCGGGATTATTAGCACAGCAGCCGAGTGTTTGCCGTGTCGGGTGGAAAGGAGTTGCGCCATCAACACCGTTCATTATTCAAAACACACCGAATCCCACATCAAAGGAGCAACCTTGGTTTTCGGCAAAGGGGTGGGTTGTACCGAAAAGGAAAAGCTCCCGGTACTCCCCGACACAAAGCCCTTTACGTCGAAAATCTACGGAAGCTACTTGTATCTAGCAGGGCACTCGCTCTTTGAAAGCGTTATCCCTTTTCAAACACTAACAATAACCATCGTGTCAATCCCCCACGCCCCCGATCGTCTTCTTCGTCTTATCCTTCTGCTACGCTCGAAGCTTCCAATCAGCACCAGCACCAGCCATCGACCGGAACCATTACGAGGCGGAATTTTCATAATTGAATAATTATTTATTTAACGAGCAGTACGAGGGAGCTGCAGTACGAGAAACACATAGCGCCACAGCGCTTCCCATTGTTGGCGGTGTTTATGTGTGTGCCTGTGTGAGTGTTTGGGTTTGTCCCACTGGTACGCTTCCCTTTGGAGGTGTCTATCATTAGCAGCGGCATCATCGGCACAAGCGAGTTCCCGGTGGAATGCGGAAAAGGGCCACGGGAGTGTTGTGTTGATTACTGGTTCGATTACTGCTTCGCTCGGCTGGATATCATTGTGAGAAGCAGAAATTGGTGGAATAACTCAATCCTGTTGATTGAAAGGCTTCGTTTTTTCACACGAATGAGAAAGCAAAAAAACAAAAAGAAAGCCTGGAATATGATTTGATCGGAGTGTGAAACGATTCAGAGCTTTGGTGGATAAAGTCTCTGGTACACAAACATATTTAGTATGGACCACTGTGCTTCAAGAGTAACTTCAGCTTTAGGATATTAAATTCTGAGTTCTCAACTTAATTCTACCAGAACTATATAGGTCGAGGAACGTTCTTAAAAATTCTTCACAAAGCTCGAGACCTTCAGAAGACTACTTTCCAACTGCAATTCTCCAGCGTTCGCTCAACTTGCACCAAGCGGAAGTAGTTTTGCAGGAAGTGAAACCACACTTCCGCCAGCAACAATTTTAAATCCGGCTGTTAGCAAAATTACCACCACCCCCCCAAAAACACTTGATGTCAGCGGCAACATTGTAGGCTATAGCTAGTTCTACTCGTATGTAAATATGGAGCACAGAACTCTGGTGCGAGGAACTATTTCGAGCCTGGGCGAACCGGTCGTGTACGTGGTGTAATTATAAGCGTAATCATGGTACACCTTCACGCATTGCGAACCTAAAGTTGGAGACCGTGGTTCACCCATATGAACGTTACTGTCCTTACGAGTCAGTAGTCTATATTTGAGAGAAATTGTCTCTCGCGCTACAGCTTCGCCGTTTTGGAATAGTTAGGATAACAAAACCCCCCATGGAAATGCGAGGTGGCGTGTGAGGTGTTTAAATTCATAAAATATTCATACTAGCATTCCGAGTGTAATAAGTATGTATCACCGGCAACGCCAAACCCGAACAAGAGAAAATATGCCAACTTATTCACCCCGCCATTAGGTCGGCGTTTTTGTGTAGGTTGTGTTTTTGGGAACTCTCACACAGTAGTAGTGTCAAAGTTTTCACTTCGCATACTCGGCTCAAACAAGCCAGCGCGACAAGTTCACCGACCAGAAATGAGTCAACGTGACGTATGTCACGGCGGGACAAAACGAAGCGAAGGCAAGAAACTGTGGACACTCTTTTGATGAATATTTAAATGGAATAACATGGTGGAATGATGCGTTGGGCAAACATTGTTGCAGCAGAGCATATGGTACAGACGGACCCGTCACGCTGTTATCGCTCCGACTGCGAGTGCCTAGATAAAACTAAATGACAACTATCCTGACGAAAATGTGAGCCCGTTTCGAGCGGCCCGCAGTCTTTTACAAACGCAAATGACAACTTTATGAAGAATCGTATGGTAATCAGTGTTTCGGTACGGGTTTGCCTACCAGACACAGCATGGCCAATCATTGAATGCGCGGAGCAGTCGACCATCGGTAGTGTCCTTCTAAATGGATGCATCGTCCGAAAAATGAGGACCTCCCTCATCTCGTTTTTGGGGCGCACTAGACACAGTGCGGTGGACCTTTTTAATGGTCTCGTCCTCTTGACGAGCGAAGAGGACAAATGTCACCCCGTCTAGAACTTTCTGTTCCAAGCCCTGACATCTCCCAGAGCTAGAGAACCAATTGTACCGAAAATAAAACGACACTCAACTAGCGCAAATGTTTTCATTTTCGGTTTTGAATAAAACATTGTCCGTACGGCACACTACTGCTGATTGAGATTTTATGCTCCGTTCCCGGTTTGTTTGGCTACATTCGGGGTGGAAGCTCCGGTTGGTGCTGGTGGCAAATGGTGGAAGCATCGCAACGAAATTCCCTTCGGTTGCTCCAATAACATGGTTGTAGTTTTTCGCCAACTGAAACCACTTTTCCCTGGAGGTCGTATCCTGATCGGCCGGCCACCTCCCCGGGGCACCCTTGAAATGACACTCGAGAGTTGCAATGTCTGAGGAGTGCTGTTGTTTTCTTGCCACGCTCGAGAAATGGTCCAAGTACCTCTTTCCTTCTTGAGCCGTGAGCACGAAAATGCTTTCACCTCAACGGGAGAAGCAACAGAATCGCACTTCAGGCACCGGAGCGCACCCGGGAAAGAACGATCTGAATGTGCGCCATTTGAAAACGTTCAAGAGCTGGGTGGTCGTCGCACAGAAGCTGCCAGTGCTGGTGCTCCTGCTAATCGACGGATTCTAGGGTACCAGTGAATGGGCAAATATGACTGCAAAATCTGGTTAGCAGTTGCAGCAGCGCCGTAATGCTCAACACATGTATGCTAATTGACAGGTGCACATATACGGGTAAGAAGCGATGTAATTAGCATAAAGCTCTTGACCTGCAGAGGGGCAAGATGTACGTCTTGTAAATACTAAGAACGAATGCACACCCATTGACACCTTTTCGACAAAAAGGAAAACAATGTGATTTGTTGTTCGTTTAAAGTGTAACAAATTAGGGAACCAAATGGTTACAAACAACGAAGAACAAAAAAAAATCCACGGAAGCTACATCGGGTTCGTTCCTTCCAAACGCTAAATGGAACGTGAAAAATGCTACCTCTTTTAAGAGGTTTGCTCCACTGACGGGCAGCTACACCACAACAACATACTCGAACAAGCCTACCACCCATTATTACCTGTACGTAAAAGACAACGGGAGTCTTTTAACGTTACGCTTCACCGTAATGAAGTATTTATTTGATTCATTCACCTCCAGCAAGCTCGGTGGGTGAGGTTGCCCGCCGTCCATCCATCATCGGCATAATATGGGAAGCGGACCAGACCAGAGGGAACCACAAAATCACAACCAAGTTAAACGCACCTTTAATGCCGACGAAGATGATGGTATGAAACAAAAGAGACACCTCGAACAGACTCTCTTGCCCTACATATAATATCATAATCTGATTAATCCGGAAACTTCACCATCCGGTTGGTTGGGCTCCGTGGACTCCCGCTTTATCTCTCGCTCTGTAACGTCGATTTGCAACGTGAAGAAACCTGTTACGAAGGTGGAATTATTTAATGAAGAAAAAAGGGAGGCAAAAAAGCGCGCCCAAAAACCGTTTACTTTTATTATCTTTGCCATAAGTTGGTGAGCAGTGAGCCCGGTGAGACACTTCAGCAGTTCGTTTTGAGCCGGCCTCTAATAGTCGGGAGATTTGGAAGCCGGTGAAAAATGAAGGAGATGAAAAAAGAGTGATTCTTAACTTGTAACCCCGTCAAGTTGGTAGAATGAATGACTCCACTGGGCAAATTACCACACAACACCACGCCGCTGGCGCCCGTGTGTCCAATGAAACGAGCCCCGGTGGAGTTCTTAAGATGCCGTTGATTATGGAACGGAAAGTCGCTGGTGCACGCCCGTGTTAAGGTGGCAATGGATTCCGATTACACGGAGCACAGCTTATCGAGATCCGTCCGTCCCGACAACAGGATGCTCATTTACTGTCACTGTTCTCGCGCTATTTCGCCCCGGTGTCAATCACGCCCTACTCCACCGAATGATGCTGTAACGGTGTAAGAGTAGCCCTGCTGTAACGAATGACGCAACGCACGATATGATTACAGTAATTTTATCAGCAAATTAGCAACCCGTCAATGAACCGGGGGATAGGAAGGTGGACTGCCTTATGCAAAGCCACAGATCGACGACCTCTGTACCACTGCCGCTGCCATAATGAAACGACACAATCTACCAACACTACCAACACTTCAAACGTGTTCGCGAAATGTTAGCGCGTGGTTATCGATTAAGTGTCAAGATATGGGGTACCGAATTCGGTTGCCTATCGATCGTCAGTAACGCTGCCGATGATGATGACTATGGCCACAAACAGCCGCACTCCGCCACTAATCCGGCCGGTCGAAAGTGTTGCCCATTTCGGTGGTGCTGGTCTGTTGAAACGCAACAGAAGCAGATCAAACGTTTCACGAAGTTATTGGAATGTTGGTGCCCTTTGATGTTTGGAGTCGTGATTCTTTGGACGATTAGCGCGATTGAAGCGAGTTAAATATCCCGAGTGTCACAGACAGATGGCTGGGGGGAGGCGGCTCTCGATGGATGTGCTTATTATTTTTGAGGTTAGGAGTGCGCTTTTTTGAGCAGGACAGAAGTCTCTTTGCATTCAAATGGCGCAGCGAGATGTATTGAATTTCTGGATATAATCTAAAAGCCGGTATAATCTTCCAAGATATCACTCCGTGCGTAAATGGGTTTTTAAATCGATTCTATTTTATAATCTCAAAGAACGTGACCCCTTCCACTGATGCAGCCATGCATTCGATTAAATTGCACCCGAGATTACACACGTAATCCCTCGCCTAAATCATGTTCTCTTTTACTCGACTCTTACCCCCTTTGGTTTGGAAATGCTTTCTGGGACCCAGCATCTTTTAGTGAGCAATCTTCAGAACACGGACACGCTCACCGCTCCAAGCGGATCATTCATTGAGCTTGGCACGTAAATCTGTACCGATGCCGGAGTCTGGTTTTAATTATTGAAAATTAATTTTCTTCCACCTCACCAACACGTATACCAAGTAGTGACTCCGAACCCTGCTCCGAAAAGCTACTAGTGCCGCTTTCCGGTCGTAATCAATCCGAGGCTGGGATGAAAAATGCATATCATAACTTCCAGACTTCGCTCCCAGTGGCAGTTGCTTCCCCGATGCACGCGTCCTAGGTATCAACTCACCGACCGACCGTTCGACGTATCGTTTGAAGAATTTCAGTCTCATCTTCTTGAAAGTCGATCGGTGTAAGGAGCAAGTTTACCCGGCATATGCGTGCCGTGTCGTACGGGTCGTCCAGAAGCTGGGTACACCAAGCGGATGGCGAAATATTGCTGAATGCATAAATGCAAAATGTCTAATCGGATTAAGATCGGTCGTCTCGCTGGATGGTAATGGAGAGCTTCAGTGTCCACCGGCTCTCAGCAGGAGCGCGCTTCCCGGTTCTGGAAGCTAAGACTGGTTCTCTTAGAGAAATGGGATGCAACCTTAGGGGATGCAACTACCTACATCATCCAAATCTGACGCAAATGAAACATATCCGTTTTTGGAAGTCATGTCCGTAAAACCAAGGGGTTTTGGAACACATTTGAAGTTGTTCGCGAACCGGCTCTGTAGACCAACTTTGGGCACCTCACTACGACACCTTACAAAACTCTCGGTGGATACCGGTAGAACTCCCGCTCATGATGGAAAAGCGGGAGCAGGATGCAAAACTTTTCCGCAACAAAACTTTCGACCAGTCATTCAAGTCAGTCACGTACCGTGGTGGAACTGCCTGCGGGAAGACTTTGCGCACAGTTGGCGGAGGAAGTACGTGAGAAAGTTTCCGACCAATGCGGCTGCAAGAAGCGGCCGATGGTCCCAAAAACTATAGACTAACGAAATTACTTCCACCCGTAACCCGGAGCTGGGCGAAAAAACCTTCGGGCCCGAAATAATCATTGGATGAGGCCATCCACTCCACTCTCCCATGGGGCAGCTCTGTTGGGCAGCGTGCACCGTCATCATCCACGCTCCTGGACGGCTTCTTCGGCCAGCGATGATTTTTTCATCATCTTTTTTGAAGTTTTCTTCCTCTTGATTTTTGCAAATCACTCCGAAGGTCATTATGCCGTTTCTTATGAAATGAGGGGGATGAATTTTCTCCCGTCACCTTTTCGCCACCATCACAGCTTCTCATCACCAACGTCATCATCGGATCGGTGAGGCATTCGAGCTCAGCAGACCGAGGAAAACTGTGTTGCCAAAAAAGTAAAACAAGGCCAAGTCTACTGAAAAAGCACGGCAAAGCGCGAGAAAGCCTTCTGCAAAATGGACACGAAGAAAACCTCAAAATAACAACCGAAAAACTGCTGAACTGATCTTCAAAAACCTAACGAGTTCTCGGCAGTGAGTTGCTTTGCCGGGGTCTTTTTGTACTTCTTCATCCCTTTTCCTCGCGGTTCAATTTCGTTACGCACCCACCGCAAGCTCCACCACAGAGCGCGAGTAAGGGAGCTTATATTTTTGCGTTTTCAAATCGTTTATTTAACCAGCCTACCAGCAGCGGTTCGGTGTCTGTTGGGGGAGAAGTTTTGCAGCAAATAACCATTAGCAAGTAATGCAAGGTCGGGTGAGCGTGGAAAATTCCCACCAAGCGTTTGGGGTGGTTCTTTTTTTTCTCTGTCAAGGTCGCGCACAATGCGCTTTTCCAAGACGTCTAAACAGGGCGCCCAATTAGGCGTTAGTTGAATAAGAGTTTAACCTTCATGCCCGGGAAAAGGCGAGTTACATTAGGCATGGCCGTAAGCGTGACAGTCAATGGAAGTCGAGTCGATATTTTTGGCTTCCCGATTTTAAGTGAGCCAAGATATTTTAAATCTTCTCCTCTGCGTGAAAATCATTCAATAAAATCTAGAAATCAAGAAGCTGCGAATGTTAGTACCTCAAGAAGTATATCTTTATCGTCTAGCCATGGATTCTAGATGATAAAGATATACTTCTAGTATAGAGGAATTATCTAGTTATCTAGTTATAGATCCGTAGACGTTTCTAGTCATAAATTTCTATGAGAGATGGGACCAATCTAAAGCCCAAAGTCATCTGTCCTTAGAAGGAATTTTTCTCGATCTATGCTTACTGAAGGCAATGTAGAGAACTCCATATAAAACGATTTTAATATATCAGCCGTGCTGTTTAAATAGCTTATAGAAGGTGATCCTGAAAGGTTTGTCTCATCATGATAAAGACACCAAACAATCAAGTAGATCCAGTCATTTTAATCGTCCACAATATTTGAGTAGGTACATTTCCACTGAGATGACTTGGTACTATTTAGGGGTCCAATAATGTACCATGATAAACGATCTTTGGTCCTGACTTTTCAACAACATTATCCAAACCCAACAGAATCAGAGTAAGTAAGTAGAATCGGATTATGAAAAGGCTCTTCTGAGGTGAGCCAATTCCACAAGGCAGTTGTTTGCTTAGCAGTCAAGAGATCCTAACACGTATTCTCCTCCACGTTTTCTAATTTAACCTATCCTTTCTTTGCTTTACCATCAAGACAAGAGCTTCCCACAGGACCTCTTTCGTGTAAGAACTATACATAATCTTAGTGCTGGATATCTGAACTATCTCTATTAAACCGTTTCCAGCCATAGGATCTAATACAAAGAATACCATAGATAGTAGCAGTAGTAGTAAATCCCCCATTCGACGGATGCCGGTTTCCCACAGCGTTACGATTGCTGTCGGTAATTAGTGCTTCATTCCTACGTCCTTCCACAGCATCGGGTGCATCTGTTTCATCTCATTCTACTAACCTTTTTTCCATCCCGAAACTTGACAGTTCCCTCGATAATTGAGCTTATATCCACCATGATGATTTCTGCTGCGGCTGCTGTGCGCCTCGTCCCAAAACAACCGAAACCGGCTTAGTAAATGGAGGCTTTCTTTCCGCTTCCTCGGACGCTCGTTAAATCTACTTGGACGCACACACACACTGGTAACGATGATGATGTTTTTGGCACCACTTTTTCCTCCCCCTCCTGTGTTGCTAATTCTTGATTCTTCCCTTCTTTTGACCTTTATTAATTAGAGGCTAGAGAAAGGGACCACATCCGCATTCAAAAACACTCGCTCGATTCTCGAGGGCCAGGTAGAATTTGTATACCTTTCTAGCTACTTGCTGAACAGGTGCTCTCCAGGAGAAGCTCTCACAAAACATCACACCAACACACCGGCACACTCATCATCGCATTCACGCAACGAGCTTTATCAGCTGGATAAAGCGAACCGTGGCAACCGTACAAGTAGCCTCTCTGGAACTTTGCTTCCATCGTTTCACACACGTACACACCGCACTCACTACACACACGCACGCACGCACTTAATTTGATTCAATTTTTGGCACCTTCCAGCATATCAACACTGCTCCGTACGCGCAAAATGGCGTGGATGATAGCGGAGAAAGAAAGCCGAAACTTTTACAACAACTATTATTATAATTATTTTTCAACCACTTTTCTCTCACTCTCTCTCTATACGTTCACTTGGCACTTTTTTCCGCACACTTTCGCAGCACAATTCTTTTTTCGGTACTAGATTTCAGGTTTTGGCACACAAATAGCTAGTCGGCCTGCAGCAAGGGCATAGGAGAAACACACGAGAAACATTGAATGAATATTGGAGGGAAAAGGAGAAAACTTTTGCTTCGCCTTGGTGCTGCAATCAATTTTCACTTTGAAAATAACGCTTCCGGGCTTGTGAGCGTGTTTTTCACATCCCGAAACAGTCCACGCGGTCCAATGTGCGATCGGTTCGATTGAAAACTCGGAAAGAACTGACGATGCCGGAACGGCCCCAAAGCTGCACCGAGGTACACTCATACATTCGCACGCCGTATGAGTGTATCTCAAGTGTGAGTGATACAAAATCGTCCAGCTATTAGAGCCTCCTCTGTGTCCGGTCAACTAAAGTGGACCGATTTGGAGATACCTTTTTTTATTTGGTTGTGTTTGCTCCCGGAGATCGATTTTCTGTTTGATGCTTCTGTTCCTCTCTTTGCGGCCCGTTCTTCGCGTGCCATTTTATGGCGAATCATTCCAAGTATCACACGCTTCCTTGCGAATCGGTCCAATTTAGGTTCGTTTGGCCTTTCGATTTGGCACCAATAATTATGCAAGCCGGTTTATGCTACAGCGAAACGGGCACGTCTATAAAAAAAAACCTCCCGGTCGATCGCCCTCAATCCATCAATCAATCTGGAACCCTCAAAATTGAAGGTTATCTCCCGAGTCTGTCCGGTGCCAAAAATCAGACTTCCCAAATAGATGGCCGGAAGGCTTGATCGGCACAGACACGTATAAAGCACGCCATTCTGGAGCCTGCAGCGCTACGTTGGGGTCGCACTCTGGTCTGGTAGGCATATTTTTAACCCTAGCAGAAGAGTTTTGTTTTTAATTAAGTCCTCATCTCCACAGCACAGTAAAGGGCACAGCGGGACCTGCTACAGACTGCTGGCTACCTCAGACTACCGGCCACTCTCGTTTATAATGAATGACCAGCGATTAATTATTCATCACCAAGCCGTGCAGTTTAACACGCCCGTGGGCATCATAGAGCCCGGCGCTAATACACTACGCCCGAAAAGTCCCAGGGCTCGTGTGGCTGGGTGTGTTTTTTTCCTGTTATTCTCCAATGAATAAAAAATCCCTTTTGCTCCATTCCCAACAGGAACTCTTCCACGGGGGAGCCAAACGCGAAAAACGCACCCAAAACGAAACGCTTAAGCCGTGTCTCACGCCATTTTGGTTGAGAGTTGGGACTGGGAGCAATCTGCAAATCCGCAGACTTAATTTCCGGGATTCGTCGAGAGGGCAGTAACGGGTTGAAGCTGGCATTTGCGAGACCGTTTTGGCAATTTGGACTTTACTACCTGTCCGTTCCCCGAACCCTCTTCTTCCTGGTCTGACGTCCAAAGCTTCGGACACGGTTAAGCGCAACCCCAAGCCGGGGCTCGATGAGTAGATAATCGCAAATTGTCATTAATGTCTGAGAAGTGTCTCCTTTTCAACGTGACAAAAGGTGGCTAAAACCGTGCACTTTTTTTCTCTGTGTAGCTTTAAGGAAGAATATTGCATCAACACTCGCAGGATGTTCTTGGTTGGATGTTAAGCTGTACTTCCTGCACAGTGCGGGGGTTTTTGGAGCAGAAAATGGACCACTCGTGTGCGCTGGCTCTCAGGAGGTAGCCGCATCACAGATCACAGCACGTCCTTTCGAGAAGCTGAACAGCATGAGATGCTCACTGCTGTGTGGTGTTCTTGTGTCTCCTTACAAGATACATGCCGTACAGCACACACAGCACCTCAGAAGTAATACCCAACAACATGCGCCAGGATGCCACCGACCCGTGCCGAAGACGGTTTTCGTTTCGAGTCCGGCGGAGCGTGCCATTCGCAACGTTCCATTGCCTTCCAAAAGCGGACGGGCTTGGGGATTCGCAATTTTCACACCGGTACTTATCACCCACTCATTTCACTTCCAGCCTCCAAACGGTTTCCTGCCAGCGAAACCTCCAGACACACACACACAGAGATCAGTTGGAGCTGAAGATTCGTTCGGATGGTCGTCGGTTAGCAACAGGGACTTAATACCGCAAGGCAATCGTCCTTTGGCGGGGGTTGTTTTGGGAGCATCCTTTATCGTGCGTTGATATGGCGTACACAAAACATGGCCGCTACAGCGCAGCTCACCGAATTTCGTTTCTTCACCGGGAAGTACCTGCCCTTTATGAATGAGTAGCAGCACGCGGTCCGCAACTTTTTTGTTATTGTTGCAGTGTGCTTCTTTTGCTGGTTCTTATTAAAATGTGACCCTCTTCAAAAACTCTGGTAACTTTTTCAATTCACGACCACACAAAAGGTACACTTAGCCCCATTTTACGAAGGTGTTTTCTTATTTTAGAGAGTCATCGTGGAAGGATCGGTATTATGGCGTAAAACCCAAAACCCGGAAACTTGACCAACAATGATGATTTTTTGTTTGCATTTTAAACAATCGGGTTCAATTGATTGACTTTTCAAAATCCCCCTTTTTTGTGTCACCATTTTCGGCACAAAGCTTAAATGAGGAGCGTTTTCACAACACTTTCTGCACTGTTTAGTGTACCGGCTTATCAAAGACATCAGCAGCACTAGAGACGTTATAAATTCACTTGTTCTCTTCAAACTTAATCCTATTTCACACTTTTTCACAATTTCCACAAGCTTCTCATAGAAACTAATAACGTAATTTTATTGTAAAGCCACATTCCGAGCTGAGATTCTCCCCAAACAATATACGCACACACAACAACGCACGGGGATTGGTGCGTATCGTTTCCTTCAAGCTGACGGTCTCGCGAACAGCAACACAAACGTGCTCACCTTCCGCGCGGTTCAAAAGCAGACTGACGGTGGAAATGAATCCATGAACATCGATTCCCTGTCCGACCGGTGAACTCGGAAGTGCGTGCTCGAAGTGCGCAGATGTTATATTGCCCCTATTGCCGACCGAGCGACCGAAGCTGCCCAGGCCGGTGTTGTCAGTTTTGAGTTCACTCGGACAACTTTTCTAAGCAACATTATGCATTCAAAAAGTTTACTTTTTTAACTTATTTTGACTAACTTGGAAAAACTCCAAGGAAATTTTAATAAATTGCAAAATAACTTGAAATATTTGTCACAAATTTTACTTTCTCAGCTTCAATCATCTACCGGAGATTTGTTTGAACCCGAACGTGAAGAATGAACACATCGCCTCCCGATTCCGAGAGAGAAACAAAGAGAATTTAAATTCATTTCCAATGTTTCGTATGCTGCCGAACATAAGCAGCATAAACAACATGGGCATCTTCGTGGGAAAACATTCATCTATGTTTCGTCAAACGTTCGGCGGCCGAAGTGATGGGCGAACCCGTGATAAATTTCCCGGGTTTTCCGGCATCTCGTTCATCCGAAGCTCGCTTGCCATGAGCACCGGGTTTGATAAGACCTTTGTTTTACTGTGCTCTCGTATGATGAAATGATTTATTTTATGATGTTTGAATTTTGAATTATTGGCAAAGCCGTAAGGAAGCTTTTAAGAATATCAAATAAATAAAAATAATGTGAAGGGGGTTTCATAAGCGAAACTTATTTTTTTTTTGCCTTTTTTGAACAAAAAACATCATTCGTATAAAGTGAGGCGTTGAGTTGAGGATAACATTCATAATTGTAGAAATAAAAATTTATAAATCATTTGGAAAATGGTTATTTATTCAGTGATTTAAAACAGCAGAATTATGTATAGTAAATATGTGAAAAATGTGTTATGAAATGTTAAAATATTTTATTTCCAAATTTGTTCAAAAAGTTATTAATGAACGTACATCACAATTTTCGGTTGTACCTAGTCATGAACAAAATGAATCAAATGATGAAACGTTCATTCACAGCTATTTACGGAGCCATCTAGCGGAAAACGATATGAACTAACAGCATAACCTCTCGATGCAGGGGTTTCGAACGTTGCGATTAATGTTGCATGATTTAATATGATATCAAAATTTTCGCTTTTTTATGTGCCTATTTCTCGTTGAAAAAAAAAAAAAGAAACAAATAATTTTAGAGATTTCTTTGTACATTGAAGGCTTTGTTAATATTGCTTCAGGACTTTTCGCAACTAATGGCTTTCAAATTTTTATTGAAGCACCAAGTATCATTAAAAAATCATGTCTAGTTCTTCTCCTGCTTCCTTGGCACTACAACCTTGAGAGGTCTCGAGAGGCAATTATGCCGGTAGTAAAGTAGTCAACCCTACTTACGGGGAGACGGTCTGGATGGGACCTGAACCCCGGGCCTGCCGTGTGAAGACCGGCTTTGTTATCGCCTCGGCCACCTAGTTAGAAACCTAGTCTAGTTATCTAGGAGTCTAGGGCCTAGTTAGAGCCTGGATATCATTTAATCGTGCTTTAGTTGTCCGTGCATATTTGCATATTTTATTTTATATTATTTCTTGCATTACTCGTGAATTGTAAATATTACACTCACTAGCCCAAATAAGCAGCGCGAACCAAAATTCCCAAGTCACAACCCACTGCACCACATCGAATGGAAATTAAAACCATTCCCAACCCAATATCGCCAGCCGTGCCGATAATAATGATGCACACGCTGCTCTGGCACAAATCACTGCACAACAAATCTGCTAACTACAGACACAGAATAAGATTCCAACATTTGTATCCGGTTGCATTTGGGATCATTGGGAGCATTTTGCCTTTTATTTACGCATAGAGAACAACCGTTCCGACAACCGTTGATGGCACTGGCCAATGTACGCCACATTACGCAAATGAAAAATTACGGCATACTGGTGAAAAGTCACAGCGCCAACCCACACGCACTCACCGTTCCACACAGACGGCGTAACGTAAGCCAGGAATTAGCCACGGATGTTACCACGCACGCACGGACGTGCACAAACTTCCGCCGAAGGTTGCCGAAGGGACAGCAAAAGGAGGCAACGCCGTGAACCGAACCGGAGACAACAGCCACTCGACAATAGATAATTTTTATTGTCATCGGCTCGTGGCATGCACGTCCCGAGCGTCGTCCTTGTTGGAGTAGAAACCGGGCCGCTAAACGGGAAGGGCATGGTAATGTGCATTATTATAATAATTCTCGGGGTAAACTTCGGTGCGTCGGCCAATACCGAGCAGGGCGGTGGTTCATGATCTGCACCACGAGGGACCTAGCTTTTGTTCCGTAAACCCGCACGAAGGATATGCTCAGGCCCTAGCGTCCTACCGTGAAGGGTGGGTGAGATAAAAATGTTTGATCGCATTCCTAACTCTGCATTTCAATTTTTCCTCAATTTTTTCTCATTTCATTCTTTCCCTTTTTTGGGGGGGTAGAGAGTACCGATGTCCGACAGTAGGCTTTCACCGTTCACAACCTTGACGTACAGTAACTCTTGTCCTTTTTTTTGCTTTCCTGCTCATTTTTAGGGTGTAAACAGAAGAACGTGAACTATCCTAGAGGAAAAAAGTGAGTAAATTATTTATCAAAAATGTAAATATTTTGGATAGAAAGAAAAAAATGGATCATAATTATAATTCCTTTCGCATTTTCGTCCTCAGGCTAGCGGGATCCTCAGGCCATGACTCAGCCAAACGAAAGGATGCACAATCGACCTTCAAATGCGGTGGGTGGGGCACTCGTTCGCCCTCGGGGCAGCAGAGTGTAAAATAGAAACAAATTATGAAATACTGAGCAAAAGGGTGATTAAATTAAACGTTTGAACACTAGACAGAATAGTCAGCCAGCAGGGGGCGATGTTTATGTATGCTGGTTGCGCTCAGGAAACACCCAAAGCTCGGACACAATCTTCCTAATGAATTATCACTCTAGTTTCTTTTTACCAGGGATTTGTCTTGATCATCGGCTTCACAGCAAATCCAGCACCATTTTATTCAATTGCACAATCATAACCTTTTCATCAATCACCGATTATTTCGAAGAAGAAAAAAAAAGGAAGGGCAAAACTGCAAAAGTCGTGACAGGGTCGAGCCAATTCCAACGCGCAACATTATTTACATTAGCATTGTCACTTGCATTGTCCTGTGTCCTAGTGGCTTTTTTCTTGTTGGTGCCCCTTCATAGTAGTGGAGAAAAGCGACACGTGGCTTAATTTGGGACGAGAAGGAAACTAAATTGCAGGCAAATGCTATGCTTTCTCCGGCGTGGTTTTTTCATTCTTTCTGTGGAAGCAGTTTCCAATGGATTATTGCTGAACCAATGGTTTTTTCGGACGAATGGTTTGCAGTTTTGGTGGAAATGATAAAGATCGATTCTGTGCCGTTGGACTAGCACGTGTTGCGTGCTTGGTTCGGTAACGGCGATGATCACTATCGTCCACGTGGGTCAAGGGCACTTCCGGGGAACGATGGTCGTTATAAGGAATAATTGATCTTGATATGTTTTAATAAAACGGTTTTAAAATTCTACTTTCTATTCAATTATGTTAAAAAAGAGTTTGAAAATTAAAATATTGAAAATCAAATATAAAAAACAAAGAAAATATGTTTCAAAAAGTAAAATGAAATAATAAAAGTGCTGAATTTGATTATTGATAAAAAAAAACAAACGAGAAAAATATGAAAACATGAAAACAAGTGAAAAAATTTATAAAACGAACAAATGAAAATAATAGAAACCATAAGAACACAGAGAGATAAAATAAAGGGCAAAAATAAAAATCAAAACTCGTATTCAAAGTAAACAACACATTGCAAAAATAGTTATACATGAATTAAAAAACATGAAAATCAACAAATCAATATGAAAAGATTTAATAGATCAATCAATTGATCAAAAGAATCAAAAGAAACGAAAAAACTATACAGAAAACGAAAATTAGAAATCATAATAGAGCAGGAGGAATATAGATAAATGTATAACTAAGCCTCAAATGATAATAAATAATAATAACAACAAAACGCAAAAATATTGAATATGAAAGGACAGCATACGAACATAAGTAGTAAAAATTTAAAAATCAAAGCAGATTAACGGCAACAAAGATAAAAAAAATCCGAAAATTAAAAAAAAATAAAACCAAAACATTAAAGAGATAATAAAAATAAAAATAAAACATAAAAATTATGATAAACGAAGTTTAGTTCTTCACTAAACACTAACATTTATGAAAACAATTAAATAATCGTTTTCTTATCATTTCCTATAAACCACTATCATTATACTCCTCTGATTATTGTTATCAAGCTACAGGACACATGATAGTAAGTAGTTAATCATATTTAAACTACTTTTACAATTCATTTACTTCACAATCATTACTGTCCTTTGAATTATACTGTACTATCAAATAATGCATTTGCAGAATTGTAAACACTGAATCATCATTTACATGGAACATTTCACTCACGTACGTTTGAGCGAACACAACGTACTTAAGACACTAGCAGCACACCAAACGAAATGCATCCATTAAACGCATCATTTCACTGCTGTGATTGTTGGGCGGTGGCTCACACTGTTTCCCCTTATCGGACACTTTACGGTTCACGATACATGTAAAAAGGCAACGCAACCCACAGTTCAGGTCCATTTTGCGAGAATGGTCCCTAATTTTCTCCCAAAAAAAAAAATGAAGAAAAACCTCCCCAGCTTCCCAAACGTTTACACCGACAAGCGTGTGAAGCAAAGGGAAATCACTGCATGTAAGTGCTGTTAAGGTTTGCATTCGTGTTTTTCCTTCCCCACGCTGCTACTTTTGTTTTACCATTTTGCCGGAATTCACTAATGGAAAGCTTCAAGCTGCAATCGGACGGGAGTGTGCGAACGAACACACCCTTGACGCATAAAATGGAAGTATCAGCGCGAGTGGAGGAAAATAATACAGTTGCATCGCATTGCTTGTATGGGTTGTTTTTTCTCCAGCCCGGGCAACATCTTCTCACCCGAAACATCATCATCATCATCATCATTACGATAAAGGAAAACTGTTGCAACTGTCCAACAAGCGCTGGTTGAACGCTAGAGAGCGAGCCAGTGCGAAAGAAATAAGGGAAAATCTTTCCTCTTTTCTCAAGGATAAAGAAACCCCATTCCTGTTTTTCCAGATGAAAAGAAAAGCTCACGCCAGCTTCCTGGAAAATAGGTGTGGAGAAAGCGTAAGAGAGAGAGAAATGGAAACATTACACAGCAACAGTTACAGCATTGTTGTACATCATCAAACGAGGAACCTCAACAATCAATAGCCCAACAAGAAGATTGGTGAAGAAAGTGCGGTAAATACGTGATTCTTGTTTCTTAGCCCGGTTCAAGATAAGCAAGAGATCAAACACGCACACAAACACACACATTCGCCCAGGGAAAAGAGCATTTTTTATTTTGCTTAATTTTCACATTCACTTCCGCCATTCTTTACGCTACTTATGGTTTTTGTAAATAATGAAAAATCAAACAAATTCTTCTGAAGAAGCTGCAAACAACTATTTTCTTCTGGTAGATCAAGAAACGACTCCATCGGTCCGTTCGGTCGCGGGATCCGGGAAGTGTGCCCCGGAAATTGGAGTCTGCTGCCATTGGTTGGTATGAATATATTTGCTTGTGTTACGATCGCATAATACAAGGATGCGTCCTACCGGGCACTGGCAACATCCCAGAAGGATAGAAAGGATAAAGACGCTACGAGACGTCCTATGGACAACAAGAGCAGCTGGCTGACATTATGGGATTAAAGCGATCCTATTGCATGTCCGAGAGCTGGGGTCATAATCCTTTGAAGCTTCTTTGTTGAGCGTTCCTCAAACAGTGACTTCTTGCGAGAAGCGGTTACGCAACGATGTGCTTACAATTAAAGCTTTGTATGGATTGTTTAAAATAATATGCTAACTGTTTTATGTGGTAAAATGTAGTTAAAATAATCGTATTTGGTAGATTTTCAGTGTCCAAAAAAAAATAAACAGAAAGATGGACACCACCAACAAGCGCAATGCATCTGCTTGCTGCTGTCGAATTCAATCTCATCCAAACAGCCCCCAGTAAGTGTATGTGTGTTGGCTTTTCTCTTTGATGTTTTATGCTCAAGTGGGTGAGATGTACTGTGATGCTTTACCCGAATAGAAAAAAAAACATGCTGGAAAAGCTTCATCCGAAGCACAAGCCAACGAATAGGGTAAGGCGCCTGACTTGAGAAAACTATCATTGGGCGGGTTCTGAATAGTAAGGGGTGTGCAGTCTTCACTCCTTTTTGATGCTGGTGGTTGGTGTAAACGCGCTTGGTGGGAATGGTTGTTGTGGTGGTGCCGAAAGCTCACCAGAACGATAGAGCGGAGACGACATACGTCGTTACGTCGTTCGTTCATATGATGCAAGTTAGCAGCCACAGCTTTGTGCACTGATCCAGCGCTGAATAGGCCGGTTTGAAGGATTTGGCGAAAAGTTGTGCTATATTGCATTTGCCTGGATGGTAAACGATTTAGAGTGGTTGTCTATGAAGCAACAAATCAAAAAAGGGGCGTTTTGTTAGGGAATTAATGGATTTCAGTTTACAATAAGAAGAGAAATATGAAATGGCTTCAAATTACAGCAACTATAAGCATTTGTCGAACAATTTTCGATGTTGGTTCTGGTGGAATATTAATTATAACAAATATTAGCATATTGGTGTCTAAGTAGAAACCAAAAGAGGCAAAAACAAACAAATCTCTACATCGTAAAATAAATATTTAAGCATAGATAAATCTGTCATTATTTCTTCCAAAAAACAAAAACCCAGGAGAGATCAACAAATTAAAAAACAACTAAATAGTCAAAGCAAAATAAAAATAAAAGACAAGAAAGACAATAATAATCAAGTAAAACTTACCTCTGGATATTTTTTGATAAAAAAAAAATCAAAGACTCTTGAAGAAACATATATAGAGACGGACAATAAATTGGAAAATTAGTTGTCATACTCTGTTGTCTGTCACTCAAATCCAAATTGAAGTACAATTCCTAATTAACGCTAGATGAAACAATTTGGTTTCAAATGTTAGGAAATTGTTTGATGACTAATTAAGCTATAATTAACAGATTTGAAGGTTGCTTTTCTATTTCTTCAACATAAAACGAAAATCAGCTTTGATTACAACAGTTTAATGTGTTTATTTCCCTTACAAAGAAAATGTAATTAAAACGCAAGAACCTTCAATCCGTACAGAAACTATATCTCATACCACTGACGGAAGAGATTAAAGCCGTAATAAAATTGTTTCCTTAACAAGATTCACCCAACCCAGCTTCCTTTGCAAAACACAATCCCTCAAACAATCCACACCACAAAACCTCCATCATGACACAGTCCCAAAGCTAAGCGAGCAACCAACCGAGCGATTTCTAATTTTTAATGAGATTTTGCATGTACAATCGTAGGGATTCGGTTCGCCAACATTCATTGCCCACTATCAATTGCAAACCCTACGGTACGGTTAAGAGCAAGAGCATTTGTTGATGGTGAAGAAAAACAACCATAATCCTGGAGATTGAATTTGACAAGAAACCATACACCATGCGTCCAGTCGAGTAAGGTGATGAATGTGATTCATGTGAGTACGAAAACGGCACCGATTATGATGGGAATGATGTGCAAAAACATGGGGTTATATCAATCAGAGAGTAAGTAAAAAGGGGAAACATTCTTGGCTTAAGGGGTGGCATTTTTTCGCTACTTCTCCGAGGAGTAGGAGTTATCCTTTAGAAGTGAAACTGCCAATTTCAAAAATATTTTAGACCCGTCGTGAATACCTTACCAATCAGCACATTATGGGTGCGGTTCTGTGGAATAACCTGACAATTTACTAGAACCATTTTTCCCATTTACCAATTCATCACCCCTTAGCAAAGCATCCAAAAATTTCCGAGGAAAATGTTTGTACATCTTAATTGAATTGAAAACGCACGTCCGTAAAATGAAAATTGTCTTTCCCGAGCATTTGTCCTCCTAGTGCAATTGTCAATTGAAGTCGCAGTCGGTGAAAGGACACGGGGAAAAAAAGAAGGAAAACCCATCCAACCGAACTGAGCGTAATCGGATTATGTTATAAAAATGCGCCTGCATCCTGGCAGGATCCCTTCGGCTGTAAAACGATACCGACAGTGAGGATTGCTCATTCCCGGCTTCATCCTTTCCGCTTTCCCCGAACGCAACCCTTTTCGTTGGACAAAGGCCGCGTCCCGTCTCCCCGGTTGTGGTTGTGACTACCTTATATCCCCTTTCGCTTCCTTCTACTCCCTTGCTTTTTGCTTTTCAATTAACACTAAATCGAGGGTCATTATTCAAAAACAGGGGTCCCCCCCGTTTGCCCGTGTTGTTTGGTCGTTGGTCATTTAATGGCGTTCTGCTTCGTAATGATGCAGCGGCTCGCGGCCGAGGATCATTTACACGTCCGACGGGAGTGATTTTCTTCCAAACCCGAAACGTAGATAACTCTTTCGTTAAATTGCGTCATGACGTAAACATTTGTCTGCGGTCAATATTTGTGTCCGGGTTTTGCTCGTGCTCTCGGGAGTCCACACAAAGGACCGTCCGCTCCGCAAAGGATCTGCATCATTTGAAGTGAAGATCGGAGGGAAATAAAGACACCGTGCCCTCAGATTCTTGCTGCCTGGTTCTCACCGAAACAGGACGATGATGGGAACGAGATTCTCGAAATTAATGTCTTCATAAATATTGAACCACGCAAATATTTGACTCGCCAGTGTGCAACAAGAAAGCAACCGGCCAAAGCCATCGGTCTCACAGCACTGGACAACCCAACGTCTCGGAGGGGGCAAAAAAAGGCAAGCAAACCTCCTCCCCATTATAGAGAAATGAGCGTAGAAAGGGTGAATGGGGCCTGATGCAAATCAGCAAACGGCTCGTTTCGTCCCGTTACGTGTTGATGCAACTGCAGCTTGGTAAACTGAGGCCGAAAGTGTGCAGTTGCAAGTACGCAAGGTGGACAAGAGGAGGCTCTTGACGACGGTAAAATTTCAAAGGAAGACTGTCTAGCGGCTGGATGGAGCTGGATGAATGGATGGAAAACGTTTAGATCGATGAATATGTATTTGAAAAGACTTTAATTTGGTCATCATAAACGATGGAAGGCGGTATTGTGGAGGACAAATTACTGGAATACACTCATTAAAGCAATCAATTTAGAATAAAAATAAAAATAAAATATTTGTTTTTAATTCAAAGTAACATCTGGCAGTCCATTATCTTCATCTGCACTATGCTCTTCAATCGGGGAAAATAGTTTAAACTATTATTACTTGCATAAAATAAAGCATTAAATGCAAAAGCTTCGTCCGACCCATCCCATCCTGGTGCTGACATTGACGAACGTGTTAACCAACGTGGTGATAGACTGTCAATAGCACGGTGCACAGAATAAATAATAAATAAATAAAAAAGCCACGAGAATGCCATAAATTTATGTGTAAATAAAGAATACCATGCATCGTTCCGTTTCGCAGTGATGTGATGGTTCTGAGTGCAGAAGAATGCACATTTCACACCCACCAAATGCACACCAGAGACAGAGAGAGAGAGTGCCAGAAAAGATGATGACCCCTTCCTAGGGCCGATGGCTTCTTGCACACTGTGCGTGCGCTAATGGTGATTGATTGCTTGGAAGCGATTGGTCTTTGCAGCTTGGAGTAATTTTCAATTTAACATCAGTATCTTCCCGAGCTCGGCACGGCATCAGGGCTGGTGGGTGGCTGGCTTCGAATATTAATAATTATGCAACGGCTTCCATTCGCTCTTGTCACAGCAGGCAACTCTGTGTGAGCGACTCGGTCGGCTCAATGAGGATGTAAATTGAACGTAAATAATGTGATTGACCGGTAAATATTTGCTCCGGGACAGAGAAGACAAAAAACACAAGCACAGGGAAAACGGTTTAAATTGAGCCCGTCAAACGTTTGTGAGTGCATTGAGAGTAATTAATAAATTGATGGTGCATCATATGGGAGCTTGGGCAGATAAATAGATCAAGTTGAATGAATTCTAAAACATTAATAAACGAGCATTTAAGCATTATTTTAAGCAATCTTAGCAGTAAAAATGGCTATCAGCATAACAGTAGAGTAATTATGTTGTGCTTTTTGCATACATTAAGGCGAAAAATAAATCAGAATTTCCAGTTCCAATTCGCCACATCTCATTCGCTATAATGTAACTCCGTGAGTCATTTCAAATGCAGAAGGATTCCAAAAACCAAGAGTATAACAAGCCAACCAGATCTCCCAATATAACTCCCAAACCATCAGACACAACCGTTTGCACCATTGCTTGATTACTCATCGATCCAGCTCACTTATCCAATGCAGTTCCATTCATCTTCAAAGAATCCGTGAGCTGAAATGCGCCGTTTATTTATAACACCCAAACACATCCACCGCGCACCGAAGTGATTTGTCATTCCCGGTCTTTGTCGCGATCTGACACATCCAACAACTATGGCCCGTTGCTGATGATTAAACTGCACCGTGCAATGTCTGGTTCTTCCTGCTTGGTTGGATTCCTCGCAAGGAACGCGCGTGGCGGCATACACCGTAGGGGTGCACTCAATTAAATCATCATCGTTTGGTTCGATCCTTTCGACTGCAGGCTGCTCTTAACTTAGCTGATCTCTTGTGCTCCCTACTTCCCTAAATCGGGTGACTACGTGGCGCCAGCAAGCGCAATCGAAAGAATGTACACACTTTGTGTTTGTGTTCCCCTCCAGCAAAGCAAACGGCGAGGGATTTTAAGAATATTTTAGAGCTTATCTTGGCCCAGCGAAAGGCAAGACCGGAAAGCTAGAAGGCCAATGCCAACGTTATGAATTGCACATGAGGCATACACACATGAGTATGACAGATGGTACGTCACGTCAGGATTCATTTTTTTCTTT
Organism: Anopheles stephensi; assembly: GCF_013141755.1. Classification (NCBI taxonomy): domain Eukaryota; kingdom Metazoa; phylum Arthropoda; class Insecta; order Diptera; family Culicidae; genus Anopheles; species Anopheles stephensi. The sequence goes on from NC_050202.1 coordinate 19,897,566, forward strand.
CCCCGTACCCAAACTGCAACGCCCCGCTTGCTTACCACACACTGCAGCAGCAGCAGCCATTAATAGTTCACTAATGTTACCTCAATGGTGAGCTGGAGATGAACCGGGGGCGAACAGCAGCCTGTTGGCACCCTTGTTTGAGTTTCCCTTTTTGTGCCACGGTTTGCTTCTCCGAAAGGAAGGCATTGATCTACGACAACTGAAAGCAGCGGGAGCCTCTTTAAGGTGCTTTGTTGTCGGACGGAAAATGGAGCCGTCCATTTATTTTCATTTCAACAATTATGTCTGATGGGTTTCGGTATCTGATGGTGGACAGGGGACAGGAGGGCTGTTTTTCCAGGGTGCTGTCATAAATGATTATAAGTGTGAAGATCACTTAATAGAATTTACATGAGCGATGAAAGGATGCAAAGTGCTGGTGATTGTAAAGCGGCATATTGATGGTGTACAAACATATAATAATTAGGATTAAAATAATCCTCAGTTGAAGATTATCTAAGTAAAATGCTAATCTAGCAAAATAAAATATAGAGCAATACGGCCAGGCCGTTCCTTACAAATAAAAAAAAAATTAAAATATAGTACGATTAAAAAAAAAATTTAAATTTGTATTTTTTGGAACAAAATACTACATTAAATAAGCTTTGAAATAATATATTGAATATACACAATTATAAACTATATTAAATTATAAACTCTCCCTCTCTCTCTCTATACATATGTCTCTTTCGTTCTCTCTCTCACTCTTCTTGACTTAACGACCTCTTACGTCATGTCTGCCATTTCTAGCTTCTAGTCAATCTTCACTATGGGGGAACTGTCCTGATGGGATTTGAGCCCCGGTCCTGCCGTGTCAGGACCAGCGCCGCTGTCGCCTCGGCCATAGGACCGCCCAAATGCGAAGCAAATTAGAAGAAAACACAATTATTTGGTTTTTAAACTAGCAAAAATCAAGCGTTAGTAAATTTCTAGCAAAAAGAGGAACGAGATGCTATAAAGAATATTAAAAATATTTAAAATACGAATTAGAACATAAAAATTAGAGCTAGAACCATTTTGCACTCATTGATTTCATCACCAATTTAAAGCTATTGGACAATGGAATGATTACAGTAAAAAAAATCCACTCCGTCCAAAGTATAGAAAGCTTTAAGTAAAGACACTCAAATCATATAGAATTAAAGGTTAAACTATATAAACTTACAAAAACAAGCTGAAATTGACTAAAACAACCAACGAGCACATTGGTTTGTTCCTGCAACACCTGACCAAGTTTAACGTAATCGATAAACCGTTTCGCTTGCCCGAATCGATCGAATTTACAATGTTTGCCCGTGACTGTTGCTAACTCGGCAAATGGCACTACGGTGCAAAGGTCGTAACCAGGCTTCATCGATTAGATTATCATAATTAGTGTTTTAATACACCTTCCCCCGCACGCTCTCAGTGCCCGATCTCTAACGCCTGTTTGCAGATGGCAACACGCGGATGTTGCAGTAGCCGGGGCCGATTACACGCGCCCCTGTAAAATGGGCAGCAATGTGGCAGGATCTATTAAATTTACATAATTTACGAATTAGCACCAGTGCATTTGCAGCTCGCAGCTCGCTACAAAATAAACCACTGATTAATGGTACCATTTTCGCAGCCCGAAGAAACGAGCTAACACAATGGAAAATTAAGTTGTCCCGGTTCGGGCGCACCCTTCGAAGCTGTGTCGATTGAACGGCCATTGTCGATCATCTGGTGTGTTTTGTCGCGAGTTTTGGGAGAAAAGGGGACATAAACCGATAGCTTTATGATTCGGCAGCTCGGTAGCCCTGTTTGATGACCGGGTTTTCCTTCCTCCGAAGAGATCCAGCTTACTTTAAGGTATAGCCAAAAGGACGGGAAAAACTGAAATTAAATTAATCTATACATCCATCTATTCTGTAGCTGCGAGTGACTCCTCCTTGTTTGCTTCCTTCCAGCAAAATGCATTTCAATTCCGATTGGATTGTTTTTCTTTCCCACTCCAACCACCGTTCGTTGCGACTTTAACATTAGCCAATTTGCGGGATGTGCTGCATAAACGCTCTGTGTGTGTGATTAAGTCCCACTGCAGGCAAAGACAAACGTGGGCCGTAAAAACCTGAAGCCCCCGGAGATAAAACCCGTACCCGCGCTTCAAACTTTCAGCACAAGAAAATCAGGCCAGTTTGTCTTGCACCTTGCGAGACGGGGAGTTTTCGTCCGGCAAACCGCCAGCCACAAAGATTCGCCCAAAGCAGCCGGCGCTTGGAGCCGGTTGCTGGCCGGTTTGAATAATTGTTTACTCAAGCTTCGGTAGGCATTGCATTGCTGGCCGAGAATTTTATTTCAGTTGATTCAGGTGTTTTTCTTTCATTCCCCGAAGGACGCGAAATGGCTGCCGGCGGTACACGACGACGACGTCACTGAGCCACTTTTCTTTGCACAACCCAATTCCATTCGCTTCAGTTTGATTCGCTCGGTTAATGCAATTAAAGTGTCTGTGTGTGTGTGCGTGGATTTTTCTTTCCCATTCGAGTTCCGTTTGGGTTTTCCATTTCCAAAGGAAGCACAAAACCCCAAAACGACCGGTTTCCGGTTTAGGGATGAGGTTTTCCTCCGTTGGTCGCGGGGGCTGGTATTTTTTAAAATGAACCATTGCGGTTAACGCTCGTCACAAGCGGTGAGCACATTTGGATTAGATTAATTTGCGTAATTGATGTCCGCCACGCAAAGAACACCGAGGTTTCGAGGTTGATTGTTTTTCGATACATTTGCGGGGCGGCAATTTTCCAAGCCGGAAGTGATAATTAAACGGTCCCCTCATAGCTCCGTTGAATGGATTGGTAGGGAAATAGCATCTTGAGCAAAATTGAGCACTGAATTATCCTTCGCCCGTGAATGTCGCTTAATAGGGTTTTGCTTTACGGTAGCAATGGTAATTGAGTTTAACGATGTTAGAAATGGTGCCTGGTTTTGTGGGAGTGTCATTTATCCCGCGGGTTGCTTTAAAGCCCCTTAACGGCATTAGGAATAATGGGATAATGAATTGTTTAGTATTGGAAAATCTATTTAGAAATGGAAAATATATCAACTATTGGAAGAGGCGTTGAAGTAATTTATTTATTTTAAAATTACGCGATTGTCCTTGAATAAATTGCAAGGACACATCAACAACGCATCAAAACAAAACACACATTGGTAAAAGTCATTGATGTAGCTTTTTATGTTTAATTGGTTTAATGAAATAAGTGATGTTGGATAACATCATATTAATTAAGTATGTTAAATTCAAGTAATATCTAATTTTATAGAACGTTTTAAAAACATTCTTAAATCATTCCAAAAACAGCGTTGTAACATCAACTATTCATTCAACGTATAAAAAAGGCAGACTTCAGTTAGTCGACTCTTTGAAACGAACTTTAAAGGGGATATGGAATAAGTTTTAAATAACTTTTAATATTTCACTTGTTTTCTAACATTTGAAATCATCGTTGTTCTTGTAACAAACAAATTCTTTAATGTAGTTTCCTGTATTTTCATCTCTTAAATCGCTCACTTATCGACAGCACGCTATCGCCAGGACCGATCTCAGGTGGTGCCGTGACTAGGATCAAGAATCTTTACTTCGCTGATAATGAGATTGCAGATCAAATATCCATCAGTTAATTCAAATAAATGCTTTGTTCAAATATCCTGTTGCTGACATTCCCGGATCAAACTGGCTGGCTGGCTCACACAGGGGGGTTCGAAAGCTTCAATGGGAGCAACTCGACATTGTATACTATGAGCCAAAAGCTAGGATAAGCTTCAATACTAACTTTTTAAAATTGAGTAAGTTTCCTCTGCGATCCGGTGGCAGAGGCGACAGCGGCACCGGTCTTCAAACGGCAGGGCCGGGGTTCAAATCCCATCCAGGGGGCGCCCTGTACGTAAGGCTGACTAGTTTGCTACGGGTAAAATTTAGTCACAGAAAGCCAGAAATGGCTGGCCGAGATCTCTCGAGGTTGCAGTGCCAAGGAAGAAGAAGAATTTTCATCTGAGTGTGATAGTCCTTTTACACTAGGTACATTGCCAATGAAAGTCTTTTAAATCATGCTACAATTCACACATTTTTTAAAACCTTATCTCTCTTTAAAGTATTACTCGATAAAATGCTTCATACAGTTACTTCAAGTTAACTTCCTTCTCTAGTAATAAATGTACCGAACTTCATCAAATGACCCGATCGTAAACAATTACCATTGTGATAATTGTCTTTTGCGGCAATTATATTTTGATGTCCATTCTTTCTTCCATCCAAATTCTAACTACCAGTATCCATCATGCGTCCTCTCCTAAAAGCATATCCTTCACGACAGCACAATGTCCTTCCATTAGGGACACGGCAATGGCAATTGGTCCCGAGCATAACAGTCGTTCGGTCCTTGGTACGAAGACAGTGTCCACCGGGGATGGTTGACGGATAATTGTTACACCATAACCGAACCTTACCGAAAAGTTACCCCTTACCACGGTACGGCGAACAATGCCGCAACGTTGGAAATGGATCACTAACAGGTGGTTCATTATCTACTAAATACGGTACGGTACGGTCGCGAACGAGAAAATTACACCCAAAGTGTTCGTCGTGCCGTCTTGTTCTTGACGGAACGGTTGATCATTAGCACCTCAGCACAATGGTGATGATGTGCCCGGCCGGGGAGCGCAGTACAATCAGAAGCTATTTGTTCGTTTCGATAGTGCCAGAGCTGTCAGAACTGGTTCGTGGACGGTTTATCTGCTTTTTGGGAAAAGGATGCAATAGAAGTTCAGTGCTGAGGAAGTTTTTGGTGGGCTTAAGGCACTGTTTAAGGAGTCCAAATGGTAGTTCGAAATTGAGAGCAGTAAGAGTTGGCTGATAAATGATTAGAAGCAGTCCTTGAACGTTATATTAACCTAAATTAAATTATAATTTTAAATCCCTCTCCTCGACAATCGTTGACATTGCAAATTATTTCTATCCCTCTCGCAACGAAAACAATCAGCAAAGACCATTATCCCAACCCGATTATGACAACGCAAACTGATTATCCTTCTCAATCGGAAAAACAAATGCCACAATCAAACACAATCGCGAACCCATTTTCCCTTGCTTCCTTATCTTTATGGGGTTCGCGCAACTCGAGGAAAGCGGGAAAACTATTTTTCTTCCACACGCATTAGCATAATCGAAATTCGTACAGCAAAGTGGATTATCAGCAACACCGAAAAACCGTGGGTACGGAAACCCGCTGGACATCTTCCCACGGAAGTACGAAGCGTTCGCTGTGCGGGGCTGTAAATTCGCTTTTCACCAGAAGCACCAGAAATTTACATATAATTAAAAGTTAAATTTAATAAATGTCATCCGGAGTTATCATTTGCACAGTCATCAGTGCAAGCAAAAGGCGAGAAGAAGCAGTAGTTGATTGGAAAATCTATTTAGAAATGGAAAATATATCAACTATTGGAAGAGGCGTTGAAGTAATTTATTTATTTTAAAATTACGCGATTGTCCTTGAATAAATTGCAAGGACACATCAACAACGCATCAAAACAAAACACACATTGGTAAAAGTCATTGATGTAGCTTTTTATGTTTAATTGGTTTAATGAAATAAGTGATGTTGGATAACATCATATTAATTAAGTATGTTAAATTCAAGTAATATCTAATTTTATAGAACGTTTTAAAAACATTCTTAAATCATTCCAAAAACAGCGTTGTAACATCAACTATTCATTCAACGTATAAAAAAGGCAGACTTCAGTTAGTCGACTCTTTGAAACGAACTTTAAAGGGGATATGGAATAAGTTTTAAATAACTTTTAATATTTCACTTGTTTTCTAACATTTGAAATCATCGTTGTTCTTGTAACAAACAAATTCTTTAATGTAGTTTCCTGTATTTTCATCTCTTAAATCGCTCACTTATCGACAGCACGCTATCGCCAGGACCGATCTCAGGTGGTGCCGTGACTAGGATCAAGAATCTTTACTTCGCTGATAATGAGATTGCAGATCAAATATCCATCAGTTAATTCAAATAAATGCTTTGTTCAAATATCCTGTTGCTGACATTCCCGGATCAAACTGGCTGGCTGGCTCACACAGGGGGGTTCGAAAGCTTCAATGGGAGCAACTCGACATTGTATACTATGAGCCAAAAGCTAGGATAAGCTTCAATACTAACTTTTTAAAATTGAGTAAGTTTCCTCTGCGATCCGGTGGCAGAGGCGACAGCGGCACCGGTCTTCAAACGGCAGGGCCGGGGTTCAAATCCCATCCAGGGGGCGCCCTGTACGTAAGGCTGACTAGTTTGCTACGGGTAAAATTTAGTCACAGAAAGCCAGAAATGGCTGGCCGAGATCTCTCGAGGTTGCAGTGCCAAGGAAGAAGAAGAATTTTCATCTGAGTGTGATAGTCCTTTTACACTAGGTACATTGCCAATGAAAGTCTTTTAAATCATGCTACAATTCACACATTTTTTAAAACCTTATCTCTCTTTAAAGTATTACTCGATAAAATGCTTCATACAGTTACTTCAAGTTAACTTCCTTCTCTAGTAATAAATGTACCGAACTTCATCAAATGACCCGATCGTAAACAATTACCATTGTGATAATTGTCTTTTGCGGCAATTATATTTTGATGTCCATTCTTTCTTCCATCCAAATTCTAACTACCAGTATCCATCATGCGTCCTCTCCTAAAAGCATATCCTTCACGACAGCACAATGTCCTTCCATTAGGGACACGGCAATGGCAATTGGTCCCGAGCATAACAGTCGTTCGGTCCTTGGTACGAAGACAGTGTCCACCGGGGATGGTTGACGGATAATTGTTACACCATAACCGAACCTTACCGAAAAGTTACCCCTTACCACGGTACGGCGAACAATGCCGCAACGTTGGAAATGGATCACTAACAGGTGGTTCATTATCTACTAAATACGGTACGGTACGGTCGCGAACGAGAAAATTACACCCAAAGTGTTCGTCGTGCCGTCTTGTTCTTGACGGAACGGTTGATCATTAGCACCTCAGCACAATGGTGATGATGTGCCCGGCCGGGGAGCGCAGTACAATCAGAAGCTATTTGTTCGTTTCGATAGTGCCAGAGCTGTCAGAACTGGTTCGTGGACGGTTTATCTGCTTTTTGGGAAAAGGATGCAATAGAAGTTCAGTGCTGAGGAAGTTTTTGGTGGGCTTAAGGCACTGTTTAAGGAGTCCAAATGGTAGTTCGAAATTGAGAGCAGTAAGAGTTGGCTGATAAATGATTAGAAGCAGTCCTTGAACGTTATATTAACCTAAATTAAATTATAATTTTAAATCCCTCTCCTCGACAATCGTTGACATTGCAAATTATTTCTATCCCTCTCGCAACGAAAACAATCAGCAAAGACCATTATCCCAACCCGATTATGACAACGCAAACTGATTATCCTTCTCAATCGGAAAAACAAATGCCACAATCAAACACAATCGCGAACCCATTTTCCCTTGCTTCCTTATCTTTATGGGGTTCGCGCAACTCGAGGAAAGCGGGAAAACTATTTTTCTTCCACACGCATTAGCATAATCGAAATTCGTACAGCAAAGTGGATTATCAGCAACACCGAAAAACCGTGGGTACGGAAACCCGCTGGACATCTTCCCACGGAAGTACGAAGCGTTCGCTGTGCGGGGCTGTAAATTCGCTTTTCACCAGAAGCACCAGAAATTTACATATAATTAAAAGTTAAATTTAATAAATGTCATCCGGAGTTATCATTTGCACAGTCATCAGTGCAAGCAAAAGGCGAGAAGAAGCAGTAGTTGAGCAAAAAAAAAAACCACCCTCGAAAGCGAAGATGGAACCAAACTTTCCCACTTACTCATCCGAATCTTTGGTGAGGGGAGATGCGTCGTAGGAAGGCAAGGCGCAGGATAAAAGCACTGAGACGCACTGAAAGTTCGAGTTGGTCAGACGAATCTTTTAGAAGAATGAGAACACACGCAACAACGAAAAAACTACAAAACCATCGGCAATGAATCAGAACTGAATAAAAGTTCCGGCTGTGGGACTGGACAGAGAAGCCGAGATCCAACGAACCGAATCTGTCAACCGGCCGGCAGACGATTCGGGGAAGACGCACCTTTACGGTAAGTTTGCCACAAATAATATAACCCAACCCAACTTTCGGTGCTAATCTTTCCCCTTACACATCCTGCCGGGGACGGAAAACCACACTCTACTACCTCAAGAAATGGGAAGTTGCGAGAGAGTTGGAACCTTGGAAAAACTAAAAACAAACGAAATTTTGACGATTTCAAGAGTGTCTTCAGAGTGGTACGGGTGGTCGCAAGTTTTCTCGTTGCAAGTCAACCCATCCAGGTGCTTTTGTTTGCTCGCAAGATAAACGAGGTATTGAGGCAGCACCGCGATAGCTCGAATTCATTGGCCAACCATTAGCTTAACTGTCAAGGTTTATTTGAAGGGAAAACTATCCTGCCTTCCTCGGGTAAAAGTAATGCTGAGGTTTCTTCTCACAAACTCAGAGGCAAGAAAAGGAATCGGAAAAGTTTGCTGCAATGCTGGTTTGGTATTTTTCACTATTTACCTTTCGATTGCATTAGTTTTCGAGCAGTGTTGGGGAAAGGTTTAGTGAAAACGATGAGGGTTCTGTTGGTTTGTAGGAAAAAGGTTTTTAAACTATTTCTATTTTTTCAATTTCTCATTGCTATAAAAAATTGCTGAATTACATAGGGAAAAATAGGAAGCTATAATATTCCCATAATGCAATCCTGCTGCAATTTATGCTCCATGAACGAATCATTGCAACCGATGCTTTGCATTATGCATTTTCTCGCACGAAAACCTTGCATACTGTGCTATTTTATGCTCTTGCAGCATAACTTGTATGCTTCTGCAACTTGCGTTCAAGTATGCTGGACAAAGAAGTTGTACACAATTTATGCTCCGTGCAACTTGCAACTTGAGTACAAGCTGTGGTACAGTTATGCTGCCAATAGATGGCGCCTCTATTTTCTCATCGCATTAAACCCATGTGAGAAAAGCAGCTTGTTATGGAGACTTTGTCTGTGGTTGTTAAATTATCGATAGGAAGGTAATTTCTTCAATGCATAAGTTTTGATCATAGACTTAAAAGACGAAGGTCGTTCCTTTTCTTGAATATTATGTATCAGACAACGTTGTACAGAAGCATGTTAATACAACTTAGTCATTAAGTCAAATCATCAAAATTTTGTTAAAATTAAACGTTTCCCTGCGCATATTTACTTCTAATGTAATAAGCAAGAGTTCCTGCTATGTATCTGATATTCTTTTCATTCGTATATTTGCTTTAAATAAATAAAAAAAGATTATTGGGAGACGTAGCTCTCCTATGCTGTTTAGGTGCTCTTTAAAGGTTTCATACAGCTAGACGTTGTTCAACCATGGTTAGGCGATGGTTTTGCCCTAAACACGTGTGTTACTTCACTTCAGTTACTGTTTAAGTAGACCTTTATTATTTTTATTCAAGGTCGCCGTAATGTATGCCATCCGGATGACAAATCCGTGTAATTCTCATTCAACTTAACAACATGTAATTTTTTAGTCATCTTTGACAAATATTTATTGTTTTGGAAATCATTTAAAGACCTTCTGAAACATTTTTGTTTATCCCCTAGTTTTCGCTCTTCTCTACAAGTCGTCAACAGTCCACAGTACAAGAATCAGACCGGAGTCAAAACGCCATGAAAGTATTATCAAATCAAACCCATCGTTAACATGTGTCCGCCTGCCCGGAGGGTTTTCTGGTTTCAAGCGTAACAAGAAAAGGAAAAAATCTATATCTAGAGTGGTCATCAGGTGTTGTTTTTCTCATTTCCAATATCCATTTCCTCGTGCGTCAACGCAAAGTCGCTGATTTGTACCGCCAAAAGGTAAAAAACGTCGTCACCTTTCCATTCCCTCAAAAAACGGAGGGTGACTTTTTCGCATCGTGCTGACCAGCGAACACTCATCCACCTTGCGTGGTGATGTCCAACGTGTGTTTAAAACCACGACCATCGCCAATTTCGTATCGGCTTCATTGGCTTCGCTGGGAATCGTTGGCGGAACCAGTCAACAAATAGGGTCTCCCGTCCGTTGCCAGCCCAAAGCCGAAAGCTCATTTTAAGCCAAATAAAACGAACCGTGCCGGGCGTGATGCATGATTTTAAGGATATCCAATTGCTACGCCGTGTCCCACGCCTCGCGCCGACCGAAAGGTGGAAAGATGAGGAGGTTTGATAAAATAAATTGAATTCAACAAACTGCACAAATTGAAATCTCGCGTAGCGAGGACATGGGAGACAGTGGACAGACATCTCTCTTGGGGCTTTTGCGTGGACACTAAAACATTTTTTAGTGGTGATGGAGTTGAAGTTTCAGTTTTTTTTTTGTGGAGAGTGTTGTATCTGTGGCGTGGGTTGTAGCGGTGCTTAATTCGTAGCGGCTGATATCTGGCCACTATCGCTTGATCCTTTGTGTAAAATCCCATTCCGAAACACAAAACAGGCCTTCGTACAGTCCGGACCCTTAGAAAAAAGGACACCGAGTGCGTTGTAAAATGACCGTCGCATACATTATGCAGCGCAGTTCGTGGACATCCGAGATGGTTGCGGCACTGAAAGTGAAATAAAACTCGCGACGACCAGGGCTGGAAAAGTAAACCCACCCAAATCGATGGCACACCAGTACCAGTATTCCAGTACACCATTACATTTGCACACCTTTTCCTACCTGCAGTTTTCCGGGGGTGATTTTATTTCCTTTTGCAGTCCACCATTTTGGCGCATGGTTTTCCACCTTTCCTTCTTTCCTTTTTTTTTTTTGCACGACACAATGTAACATACGCCGATCATGCGACGCCCGCTGAATAAGTAATTAATTTGAAAAATTCCAAATTAATTCTCCCAAAGGGTTCGGGTTCACTTTTACCCTCCCGGTTCTGGTTTCCCCACGTATGTGAATGGTTGCGAAACGTCCAAAAGGAAAAGCGAGTGTGGATGTGGAAAATGGGTGTGATCACCAGCTTCAATCAGACGCTTTCTTTCGCCTCCGGCATTCTGGACAGGTACGGGCAGGACCCTTTTTCAAGTACGTGAGACCGCGTGCAGTGAAATATCCCGAATGTAGAGAAGGAAAAAAACACCCTCAAACCATACGGATTGGTATTGGCAGTTTTGTTCGTTGTTCGTTTAGATACTTTAGTAGGAAAAGCTAGTTTGAACGGTGAATACTCTTGTTTGGCGTTTGGTTGCCGCTTTCAATCCTTCAAGGGAATTGGAATGCGTTGGGTGGGGATGGAAAGTTCTACTGCAGCTCGTGAGCTTAGCCGGTCGTTCGTGAGTAATTAGCTTTCGAATTGAGTTATTTCGGTTCCGTCTTTGTTATCGGTTCGGTGGTGGCGTTTTGTTACATGTTCCGTGAAGGACAAGGAACAATAGTGTCGGGATAGCTTTAATGTATTGTTTTTGGTTTAATTTTCGTGTATATGTTGGAGGTTTGATTTGGAATTCTTTGCCTCTGCATCAGAAGGACCAGTTAAAAGGTTTTAAGCAATGCTGCACGAAAAATACTTAAATCGTAAAAATCTTTAATATTTTGCTTCTCATATCCAATGTTTGAACCTTATCAATTTTGGTATATGAAAGGTCAATTAATTTTTATTTTTAAACCTAGATGTTTTTTTAAGGTTTTAAACTCCCTGAAGATAAACAAGTCTAAGAGCAAGGTACAAGTCCAACCAGGAGCCAATCCTTTCTGATTAATTTAAGAGTGACTGGCGACTTTTTATTTCAAAAAGTTTATAATTTAAAGAAAAGATAATATTTTGTTGTTTAACAAAAGTACAGCAGAGAACAGAAATAGAATGCATGAGGATCAATGGCTCTAATACCCAATGCTGGAACACAAGAAGAACACGCTCTAAGAACGGACGGGATGTGAAGTCAATTCACGAAACAGACCCTAGGTTAATACATGACTGCGAATTTGGATAACGAAACTACAATCAACGGATCATCCGAGCTCACCTGGGATAAAGGGCACCAATCAAGGTTTGGAGAAAAGCAAATGTCTCCTGATCTGATGTACAGATAGGTGACCGCACCTTTGAAGTCGTCCAAAACTTCACCTATATGGGGTCAAAAGTCAGCACCGACAATAACATTGATGTTGAGTTAAGCGCAAGGGTTCTGGCTGCCAGCCGGTCATCGGACAACCTGAGGAAACTTCTAAACTCAAAACACCTGTCGTGAAGAACAAAGGACTGAGAATATACAGAACATTTATAGTCTCACTGCTCGCATATGCCTCTGAGACATGGACTCTGCCCAAAACTGACGAAACCCTCTTAGCCGCGTTCGAGAGGAAGATGCTCAGAAGGAATTTTGGCCCCAAATGAGCTGGACGAGCTCTACGAGCTGTATCTCACCATCCTGCAGCGAACTAGACTCGCCAAGTGGGGTGTGGGCTTGTCACGTCATGAGAATGACACCGGACAACCCAGCCCGTAAAGTCCTTTTAGTGATCCCAGCAAAATAAAATGTATTGTTCTACGATCAAAAACTTACTGATCACAATAGGAAAACAGAACAAACCAATATCATCCCCTTTCAATCACAAACAAACCATTCCAGATGGTTCGTGATTAAAATAAGTTTTCTTTTCACTAAAACCCCGTCAAAAAACTTTAAACTGGTTTGGAATTGCACTTTTCCCCCAAAACCCCCAGTGCTACCAGTGATTGAAGTGGCGGAAAGCATCGAGAATGAGCGAGAAAACTGAAATAATGGTCCTCCAAAAACCCGTGTGATTGAACCAATCTTTGTGAAACATTACAAAGCAACACCATTTATCGTGCCGAGCCGGGAAAAGTAAAGGAAGACAACACACACTGGGCTGGGTCCATGTTTTCCCTATTCTGTGATTCGCAACAGCAACTGCCAGCGCTGGAATCAACAATTGAAACAATGAAACAATTTCTAATAGGTTCGGGAAATGCTTTCCACTTCCGCCTTGTTCCGGCGTGGCTGAGTGGTGCTGCTGTTCGAGTGGAACCGGAACGGGAAGGAACATCTTAAGGGCGTACGAAGCGACGCTTCTTTTTCCATCCACCCAAAGCGGGTTTCTCTCTTTCTCTCTCTCTCTCTCTCTCTCTCTCTCCCTTAGTTGTTCATCCCCTCATTCGCGAATGGCACGCTCGCTCGGTAGGATAATAATTTGTGACCGAAAGTATGCAATTTCGTGTTCGAAGCATCAGCACAGCACTCGAACGGGAGCTGGAGAACCTGTTTCGTTATGTTTCGTTGGGGACACATTTGTTTCCTGTCTTGTTATCGTCCCTCCTTTGCATTGCTTTTCACAGTCGCTCTGCAACGTTTGTAAAGAGAAAGGTGAGTTCCGGATCTCCGAAGAGGATATCTATTGAAGCAACATGCTGTTTGAGTGGGAAATTGTTGATTTTAAAGGAAAAGTCAAACATTAAACAATGTTTCTATAATAAGTGCATTATTCCTTAAAGTATAGAAAGGCATTGAAAATATGTTAAAGAACATTTAAGCAATAAAATGAAAAATTAGCTCATTCCTTCTCTTTGCCTAATGAGCAATCATTTTTTGCGCTGTCCAATTACCCTGCAAGCTTCATCCACCGCGTCCCTTCACCTAAGAAGTGCTTCCTTTGGTTAAATTTTAACAAAATTTTGATTACCATCGCTGGCAACCGCAATTAATCAACGACCTCAAACCACATCCACCAACCATCAGTATCGAAATACAAATCTGCAATCATGGAGCGAAACCAATTTTATCATTTCCACGCCAATGGGAGCGAGAACCTCCCACGTAGTCTGGAGTTTTCCGACTCGTTTTTCATCGATTAACAGCAAATCCGGTTTGCTGAGCACACAGCACCCGCCAGCAGTGGTTGAACGATTAAAGGTGGGAAAAGCGTTACAAATTGAACCGGAAGCTGGTTTACAAGCGCCTTACGCTTGTTCCGATGGTTACCAAGGACTCGAAAAGCTTCGTTACGTTTCCGTTCTTAGCGTGCTTTTTGTGCGGTCCCACTCCCCTTTTTTCCACCCTCTGGTGTTATTGTGTTTTTCTTGCGGGGAAAAACATTTCCATTTCAACCCACCTTACCTTTCCAACCCGGTTTCCCCGGCATGTTTTATAATTTTCATTCATTTTTCCGATACGATCTGAAAGAGGAGTCTAGAGGTAGCGTGGTAGTAGCTTTTTCCGGCACTGCTTCCCCAGTGAAACCTCAAGTAAGATTCCGTTGTTTTTGTGTGTTGTTTGTTAAAGCCTAACCTTACGTTGGTGGTGTTTGGGAAGAGCTTTTCACTCGTCGTTGTTCGGTAAGTCGGTGTGAAGTGGCTTAAGTTGACTTAAAGGTAGGAAACGGAAGGCAGCACAGCAGTTGAAATCGTTTTTACCTCTTGCGAGGAGCATTTTACACGGTAAATAATATTTGTAGTTGAAATGAATGAGCAGGGGTTTTCATCTACTGGGTTCTACATATTGGAGCAGAGTTTGGTGGAAATGTGTAGTACTTACCTTTGAGTAATGCTTTAAGTATTATTTTTCAAATTTTTCGAAGGTTTACTTTAACCATTTCATGATTGGAAGACCCTATTGCTGGTCGATATAGAGCTACTGCTACTCACCCAATACATGATAGAGTGTAATTAACGATTTATATCGTGTTTTTATGGTCCTTTGTAATTTCATCATTTGAATGTGTATGTTTATTGACTCACCTGAAATGAGAGAAAACAAGAATAAACGGTTAGTGGAAAGCTAACAAAATAAAAATTCGCGCATCGATGGCTGTGAACCAATTAATAAGGCGTTCGTTGTAAGCGATTCACTCAAACGGAAAATCATTCATGAAGTATAAATAACTGGGCATTAAACGGTCAATAAACATGATTTTGAAATGGAAACATGCTGCTCTTTTTTTTAACTTTGCTTCCATTTATAATATGAATACTTTCCATTCTTTAACGATTTTTTCTACTAAAAAGTCCATAAATTGCATAATTGTTGTGCAACTTCACCAGCAACTCTTTTCAAACCTTATTTGAGCCTGTTTGTTCATTCTGGCCATTTAATGGCTTGCCGTCTTATTTGGCAGCTAAATAAGGACTTGTTCATACCACGGGGCGGCCCAGTGGTAGATGCGACAGCGGTGTCGGTCTTCATACGGCAGGACCAGGATTCAAATCCTATTCGGACCGTTCTCCTCTAGTGGGAACTGTCTATCCAACTATGCGGTAACAATAAGTCTAGTAAGTCAGAAATGGCAGTCATGACCTAAGAGGTCATTAGGCCAAGAAACATGAAGAAGATGAAAAAGTCATAATCTGCCCTTTCACTGGATTTTTTCTTTCAAATTTGGTTGCATTTTCAACCAGCTTAAATAACATTGACCGAAAGGAAGATAAAACGGAATCTTGGCATTATTTGAACACAAAATGTTTTGCTAGATCGTTTTGAATCTGTATTTGTTTATTTTGGTTCACTTGGGCTGATCCGGCGATAGAGACGTCTTTACACGGAACAACTGGGAATCACATCCCATCAAGATCGCTTTCTCGCTCGCAAAGTCTCAATATCTAGGTTGTAGTCGAGGATGAAGAAGTTTCCTTTCGTTAATTATATTAACAATTTTAGTCCAAACAAATCCACATAAAGCCATTTAGAATGTATTAGTATTTTTTATGAATTTGTTTGATTTTTCCCAAATAAATCATGAATATTAATCTTCTGTTATTAATTAATTAAATTAATTTAAATAAAATAGCTTGTTAGCAAATGTTTTAAATAGGTTTCAGCTACTAGATCTGTTTCGTTAATATTACCATAAAAATACGAACACATCAACAATTGTTCGCATTTTCCAGCATAACTAATAA
Source organism: Anopheles stephensi (assembly GCF_013141755.1). Taxonomy (NCBI): domain Eukaryota; kingdom Metazoa; phylum Arthropoda; class Insecta; order Diptera; family Culicidae; genus Anopheles; species Anopheles stephensi. The sequence goes on from NC_050202.1 coordinate 19,913,556, forward strand.
AATGTCAATTTACAACTCCCATCCTATTCACAGAATCATCAACCCCCCCGCGCCACTTCACACCCTACCACACCCACCTGTCCACTGCTCCATGTTTATTCAATTAGTTTCAAGTACACAGTGGTGTAATCGAAAGTGTAACGAAAAGCAATTACCACACGCTTTCCTTCCATGCCCCCATGCCTTCCCCTTCACCCACTCGATGTACACAAACACCCATGATAAACTTTTCCATATGGATGGTAGTTTCATCTACGTTTGCCTCCTACCGCCGGGCTCCCATCGAGCGGGAGCGAGTGTGAGTTTTGATTGCCAGGTACAAGTTAATCGAGCCGTAATTTCAAGAGCCCGATAAAATCAAATCAATATCAAAAACACACACACACAACTTGGTACGATCCCCATCCTAACACTAGCACTCCCTCCGGCAAGGGGTAAATAGTTTCAGCACCGTAAAGGGGGCCTAAGACTAGCGATCCAATCAAAAACGGGTAGGAGACGAGATTTTTGCTTGTGCCGGTATCCCAAGAGGCAAAGAAAAACCGGGTGCGGACTGTAATTATGATAATCGCCGTACAGGGCTTTTTTTTCTTCAACGCTTGTTCAAGTGTTCTATAATCGCTCGGGAAGGAAGTTAGCAAAACCACAGCCAGGAACAAGATGAAGTTCGGGTGAATGAGTTAATAATCTCGTGCCAAAAAATGGTAATTAATTACACCACACCGCTGCGTCCGATATCGAGCCAATGACATGTCAAAACATCGTTCGTTTTGTGGCCTTTCTGCCCTTTTGCGGGACATTACCATAAACCTTTGCTCCGGGCTGCGGGCTACCTTCGGAGAAGGAAACTGTGCCCGAGGAAAACAAGATTGATGGAAAAGTCAGCCATCAACCCGCGAGAGAAGAGAGCGTTCCCCTTTTGCCCTGCATATTTGGAGACCTCGGCGATATCCAAAAACATGGTTTCCCGTCTGGTGGAAAAATGGTCATTTTGAAGGAAAGCTGGCACGATACTCATCTACCGAGCGGGAGATTCTGATTAAGCAATAAGGATAACTGATGATTAATTATCTTTAAACGTCCCAATTTTGGAACTTGCCAGCTGAAGCTCGAAAGATGAGTTATGAAATTCGGGAGACATTCTTCCACTTGTTTGATGAATAGTTTAGTTCTGTTTCTTATCAAAGCTTCCGAAATGCCATCGCAGGAGACATCCGGGTGAAAATGCCTCCCTTACACCTTTACAACCTCACTGAACTTTAGTCAAAACCACATTTGGCCGGGTGTGAAGTTTACCCAGAGGGACCTTACAGGGACCTGAGAAAGAAAAAAAAAGAAAGCGTTTCCAACTGACCACCATCGAAAACTTTATTAATTAAGGTACAGACGACGAGTGCCTGAAGGGCAGACAAACCGATCGAACATCGTCGTTGACACGATGTTTGATGTCCAACCGGTTTTCGGTAGGTGTTATAACGGCGATCTCACACTCTCTCGTCCTCGGAAGTGGTTTTCAGTTCATTCTCATCTTTCGCAGACTTTCTGCCCGAACCCGGAACTTCTGATCGACGTCCTACGCTGCAGAGGTTACACGTTTGCTATGGTCATCCACTTTAAAACATTTCAACATCACAGTACAACCGGAGCCTTATGCCAACGGCAAACTTTGCGTTGGTAAAAGTTGTTACGAAAGTCTTCACCCCGATACACGAGGCTGTGGGAGTGTATGGGTAAAGATTGTGTGCACGTGGCACCGTGGTAAAGTGAAGGTCAATTGGTGGATGTGCCTTTTTGAATAGTGATCACAATATCAGGTAAAGAGCATGAAAATAGATTTTGAGTACATATGAGAAGTGTTACAAGCATTTAGTACGAAGTTTGACATCCAGGTGGCGCAATTGGAAGTCTTAGTTGATGTGTAGAACACAAATTAATTTTTTATAATCAAGTTCTCTCGGACTAAAGGCAGAGACAACAACAGTGCTGGTCTTCATACGGCAGGACCGGGACCGGTCCGGTTCAAATCCCATCTGGACCGTTACTCTGCAGTGAGGACTGATTAGCCAACTAAGTGGAATTTTTAAGTATAATAAGCAAGGAATTGGAGGCATGACCTTAGAGGTCGTTAGCTCAATAAGAGAGAGAGAGAGAGAGAGAGAGAGAGAGAGAGAGAGATAGAGAATCAAGCTCTCAAAATATAGTTCTCCATAAATAAAGCTTTCAAAGAAATGACCAGCTCAGAACCACCGTGCGAGGGTTCATTTTTCACAAAAAAGACCTCAGGACAGTGGTTTGTTCCTTGCAACCCTCCCTAAACGGTACAAAAACACCTTCGGGTGTGCTTTAACTTTTTCCACCCTTCGCCTAAAAGCCAACCGAAAGGAGGTGTAAGTGGTCTTCGGTTTTTTGGGGCAAATGTTGCTTTAAGGAGCAAGTTCCTTGTGCAAGAAAGCTTCACAAAAAACGGGGCCAAGGCAAACTAAAATTGCCATACAAGACTGCCGGCTTGTCGAGGGCAGTCATAACGGCGGCAAGCAACATAAACTTCATCTTATCGTGCTCGTGTTGGGAAAATGGGTCCAACCTCTTTAGAGCTCCAGCGCGAAGGAGTGAAGATTGCAGCAAACTATCAGAGAAACTAGTGATGTTGTCATACGCAATTTAATTAAAACTGATACTTATCGGCAAACGGACCATCATTGAGAGGCTACCGTTCCGACAAAGCATCTGGACGTGTCCAGTCCTCTGCAAGCGGGTAGAAAACTTCCTCCTGGAAATGGTCAGCGCGATTGCCGTGTTAATTACGGGTTTGTATTTCATTTTTGCCACGAAATTAAGCTCGTGCAACAATTTCATACAAAAAAAAAACCCACAGCCTCCCACAAGTTCCGGCGAGGTGTATTCGTGCCACCGGTCTCTGTTGGCATTAAAATTCATGTATTCGGCTAAAATGCAAATGATTTCCCGGTCCGTCCTGCATTTTGCTGTACCGTGCGTTGCCTACCTTTAGTCGCCTTTAGTAAAATCCTTACAAAGCGTACAATGCACGTCACGGCAAAAAAAAATCTCGAAAGCCACGATACGAACACGTCCTGTCCGATTTATCTCGCATTTTAGATATCCGTAACGAATCACATAATTGTAAGCCGAAACCACACGCGTACGCAGCGCCCGTACAGTGGGCATATTCAATCCCCGAAAGATATGATGTCCGAACAGGGTGCCATTTGGATATTTACGGTGCAGGAACCTTACGTGGTACGCTTTGCATGTAAAGTTTAACGTCCACTGGCCGAACTCCCGGTACGAACCCAACACAGCTCATAGCAGCAGCAGCAGCAGCAGCACATCGTTCGTGTCCGATGTACGCGCTTGATCCTGATTCATGGTACCTGTAAAAGGGTGCGTTTCGCCCATTTACCGACAGATATGGTGTGTGCGGTGAATGGCCACTACTGGAGGTCAGCCAACCGAGAGATCTTCCATTTTTGGGGTAGATTTTGTTTATGAATGAAAACAACACATACGCGGACAAAACGGTGCAGTAGTAAGTCTGCAGCCGTTCGCATATGCTACCTTCAGCTTACGGCAGCACCGGCCAACAGAAAAGTCCATTTTCGGGAAGTTGGCATTGGAGTTGGAGTTACAGCGCTGGGAAAGTTAGTACGGAGGACGAGAATACACTTCCAAATAGACTGCTATGGGGCTCTTCTAGTAGCATTGGATGCTTTGAAAAGGATGCAATGCCTAGCTACGGAATCGGTAAAGTGGTCTCACTATCATCTCTAGTTGGATGAATTCCATTTCACATCTCTTTGTGGCTTTAGTTCCTTTTTTTTTAACGGGAACCTGTACCTGTAATGTTGTTTTTTTTTGCGGACCTCTCCACATTCTCACCGTTAGAACCATTAGCGAACCGGACGTGCAATGTTTATGACCGTCTGGGACGGTGACTTCCGACTCGACCTTACAGGTGTACACGCCTTTGCCGGCCAACCAGTTCCGTAAGTGGATTAAATATGATTCAATTATAATCGTAAATTAGATTCGTTTAATTGCTTCAAGTGGTGGATAATGAGACGATAAGCATACTTTCTCGCACCTGCGGTTTTGAATCGGACGTGAGGGCACGCGTATCTTGGCACTCGAAAACTGGTACCAAATTAATGCCATTAAGTCTCACACATACATACCCGGGGTCGGCTTGTCACCGGATACACCCCATAAGCCCATTTAGCCCCACCGTGCGTTAACTGGTACGGGGTTTCCCTATACTGGAAGCCCTCCCAGTATGGTTCATGTTTGTGGACAGTTGCGTATGACAGAAAATGTTCTCCCCTTTGCCAGGCTTCATCCTGCTCAGTGATAAGCCTTGTTTTCGTGGAGGGGGCCGCAAATGGTTCCGAACAATTAGAACAAATTTGCATCGTCCAAATTACCATTCTCCGACCACCGCGTCATTTGGGTGACATTTTGAGGTTAGGTTTGCACTGCCTTGCTCCATGCTCGTATCGTAACAATTTATGCTGCGATGATAAGGCGCGATGGTTGAAGCATGTGTTTATAGGTAATTTTTTTTAATGTGTTTCATAATGACGTTTTGCTCCCTAATAAAGAAAGCGTTCGGAGGGGAATAAGCATAAGGTGGGTGAGCACAAAATACAGTATTCAGTGCACCTAAAACGTATATAGCAAATTTACATAAAAACCTTATATTTGAGGGTTTTAATCTTAGATCTTAGCAAAAAATTTGTTTTTCAAGATTTTGTTTTGTATTTGCAGTTACAAACAAAGTTTTTATAATTTATTTCGGCAGTTCAGCCTTAACTTTCATCATGGTGGCAATTCAAAAAGATTATCCTCTCTTTTCAGGAATCAGCCTTAATGTATGCAATTCTCAACACACAGCATTATAAGTTATTCATTTTTTCCGATGTAGCTCCTTTTCCCAAGAATGGTTCAATGGGAATATAACAATTAAACTAATCAAACGATGAACAACGACAAAGATTTCTCTTCAAAACCTATCTCGTGGTGAAATTTCAACTGTTTAGGCATGTTCCTTTCTCTCGAGCCAAAATCCTCAGCAAACGTCACCTTCTTTTAATTATCTTTAATCATACACTCAGCCTTTTACTCTCTCAATTTGCCTCGATCAATATTGCAACCGGAAACTAACGCTTTCCGATCGAACTGATGTTAAAGCTTTTAAAGCTTCGTTAAAGCACACAACCTCCTGCTGCTGCTGCTGCTGCTGCTGCTGCTGACGGTGGCTCGTTAGTTCAAACGAACAAGTCAACGGCTTGTTGCCTTTATCCGGTACCCTTTTACTCACCCACAGCACACGAGCCCGCCTGAGATTGTGTCCGCCAAACGCCTTCATTCGGCCATCGTCACGCTAATGCCGAAAATCTGCATCATCCCGTATCCCGGTGTTGCACAGCCGAATCCTCCCCGTCGTCGTCGTCGTCGTCGTCGGGCGGGAAACAATGTGACGCATATCGATTTACTGGCAATCCTGACGATATTGGTGGTGGTGGTGATTGGTAAGGATTTCTTTCTTTGCGTCCTTCCGTCTTCAAACATACTCACGCTGCTGTCCACACACATGCTCACGGATCTCTGGTCGTGACAGGATGCGGCGATGACACCGCGTGTCGGCAAGCCTGTGTGTTAGGTGAAAAAACCACCAGAAGGCAACGGCAACACGGCGTCTGATGATGTCGCTTCACGGAAGACAATGCTTAAGAAAACGAGTACGGTAACGGAAGCCTGTTTCCGATCGCTCAACCGGGAGTGAGCTGCATGGAACAGGATGGCTTCTTCAATAAGCTTCCTTTCTCGTTCGACCCCGCTACTGCCGCTATCGGAAGAACCCATCATTGTGCAATAAATTTCGGTATCAATATTGATAACATATTCATTTTATTCTCCCTGCGTCGTCGTGCTGCTCGGATCTCCCGAAACATGGCAGGCAAGAAAGTCTTGGCTTATCTTGGCGTACGAAAGCGTAACGAAAGTGAGAAATTGCACTTCCCGCAAACGGGATACTGAGAAGGGAGGAAGCGCTCGTTCCTTCTTATTGCAAACAGCACAAACCAGTGGAAAAGAAATGTCGCTTTTCGAGAACAGCAGGATATAGGAGACAATCTATTTTCTTCCACCGTGCCCGCCTTTACAGCACACATTCAAGGCATCCAAAGTAAGGACTTTTCGGGAGCCAAGCAGATGCTGTGTGTGTATATGCGTTGGCTTCCTGCGCATCATTTTCATGGTGACAACGCGTGGTGTGGAGAACTAAATTGCATCGTTTAGGAACAGAAGGCCCCCTTCACTTTCGGTGTAGGCAATCAGGCAGCTAATGGCAATGTTTGGGGGGCAGGCAAGCAAGGCGTGATTCGTTTGGGAAAGCCAGGGGACGAAAAATACATTCACCATAACGCTGCTAATTGGTTATTGTGACGATTGATTTTTTGTTTTATCTTGTTCTTCTCCTTTCGCTGGTGGAATGCAATACGTTACGCGCAGTTTGTTTTATTGGGTGGCTACATATCATTGGGGTGAAAAATAGTGTGGAATGAGGAAGATGAAAATGTGTTTTATTGCTTTTCGTATCAACTATAGATTGGGTAAGATGAAAAAATGCATTTTGTATCACCGATTTTGTTTTATAAATTTAAGTGACTTTATCTCACAAATACTCAGACACCCTATTTCTGAGCGATTAATAGACTTTATCAAAACTTTACCCCTAAATTTATGCAATTCACTGTACAAAATAATCTTTTGTAACTCTTTTTTCTTATTTAACGAAGGTGTTGTAATGAATAGCTTTATCTGCCAAAATAGATGCAATTTACTGTAAAAAATATGTTTTTTAATCGCAAAGAAACAGTTCCTACAGTTTCATATCACAACACTAAATTTCAAGATGACGCTTCATACCTCTTCCTTACAAATTATGCCATTTAAACTATCGTATTTTCACTTGAAGATAGTTTAAGACTTTTTTAATTATTTTAATTGATCTAATTGCTGCGATAAAAAAAAGTTATTTGTCGCAGTAGCGCAGTCAAGATAAAATAAAATATTCAAAACGATTGCTGGTTATGCTCTCAGTTATATTGGTTAAAAATACATTTTTCTACAAAGTAAACACTTATAAATACAAATATTGAATAACAAAAACAAAAACAAATTAATACTGACTTACAATTGATATTGTTTTTAAAATAATAAATATTATCTATGCTGTCAATGAAAAGGCATTAAAACATTTTACGCCAAAATGTATGCAATGTACTGTACGAAACACGTACTCAACGTTTAAATTGTTCAAGGCCGATCGATTTGAAAAAATATACACTTCAATAAATCAATACCTTTACATATCAATAGCCTGTTAAAAATAAATGCAAATAAACATTCAAACAACACGACCAACGTTCGAAAACAAACAGATCGACATAGCGATGTCAGGTTTATTTTCACTTTAACGAAATGACCCGGAAAATTTGAACACAACTGCTTCTTCAAACAACCCACCCTTCGTTACATTTCTCCTTCATCTCACCCACATAATCCTCAGTTTCTAATGAGAATGTAATCGATTGCTTCTCATAATTAACATCTCATTAGAAGTGCCCAGTTTGCCGCCCCAAATCATCTCTCAGCGAACCCAAAAAAGGCACAAAGGGAGAAAGGATCGATTACATACATCACACATAAATATGCTAATGTGTCGCCCTTGCAAAACAAACACAGCCCTTTTCGTTCCGTTGTTCGGTGGTGTAGGCATATTTATTTACGGTGCACGGCGGGGAGTGAGAAGACCTTGCCAAAAAACCAGGGAAACCGTGAAATATGATAACTTTTAGCTTGTTGGAAAATGGAGTTAAGATTTGCCTGTTCACTATGGGAAGTAAACTAGCCTCGGTATGTTTAAAGAGAAACAACATGGTTTCTTTCTGTTTACTACGCCAAGCGCTACACATAAAACAGAATCTCAGCAGGATATCCGCTTCACTTCACCAACAAAAGCTACAAAATTCCCTCTTGGCGAAACGCAATCCGTTTAATTTAAACAATCATTCCATTCGATTGCGGTCAAATCGATCGAGTTCCCTTGGCGCTTGGCATTATTGGTCGGTTCGGTGTCGAAAAACACTTGGAAATTAGGGAAAGCCGAGGGGGGGGGGGGGGGGGAGGAAGCCGTTTCGGGACGCTAAAAACAGGACCCAATCCAGTCATGTATTTGTGTGCCATTTAATACCCGTAACTGGTTTGGAGGTTTGTGGTTTGTTATTTTAGAAAATGGCTAGCGCGAGGTACCCGCGGCGTTAGATTATTATCGTCGAAAGCCTCGTGCAGTGATTTCACCGATAAATATCGATCCTTCGGCAGGACATTGCACTTGGCGGTAGTTTGTTTTTCGGTCTGGTTGTTTCCAATTGTGTGTGTGTGTGTGTGTGTGTGTGTGTGTGTGTGTGTGTGTGCATTCGAGAGTGGTCCAACACTTGTTTGTGGCGTGGCGTGAACTCATGCAATTAATTTATTTGTTGGTAAATTAGGATCACGCCGGTATGGCTTCGCAAATGGCGGAAACCCTTGTTTGAGGGAGTGCCCTGTGTTCTGATTTTCCATCGCCATTGCCAACCAATACTAACTTTACTTTCCATAACAAGGGCGCGCATAGTTGGGAAACACAACTTACTCACCCAGATTCCAATCGAAAAGTTGACCGGTACCCGCCGGACATGCTAATCCACCATCTTGCTAGCATGCACAGCAGCCCAGAAAGGCACAGCTAATTCGATTTTCCGAACCACAGCAGCGCGCTCAAACTGCAACCCGTTTCCAGTAATTCTAAGATGCTGCAGCATCAACTTCCTATGCAGCAGCTAACTTTTAAACTCCGAAAACCTCGTTCCCGTTGCATTTATGTCTTCGGGGGAGCTATTTTCTCCACCCGGAAAACAATAGGGCACAAGAGCGTTAGGGACAAAGCGCACCCAAAGTTAGAATAACAAAAGGCCAAAAGTCGAACTCTGTCGGAAAAGTGTGAACCAGAAGCAAAAGGCAGAAACCTCGAACTGCTCGGCCAACGTCCCGAGGCCGTGTTCTTCAGGTTTTTGTGGTTGCCCCATGTTTCTCGACCAGCTTTCGGCCAGCTTTCACTCGCGGAAATCTCAAACCGGGCGGGTTAAATCCCTTGCGGCATAAAATCGCTTTAAATATTCATACAAATATGCTAAACACGCTGCACGCGGTGGGAAGGATGCGCTGCGTACGGAATTCCCGAAAGCAACTCCTTTCGGTCTCCTCTTCAGTCTCTTCCAGCTGACCGGGAAGTTTGGGGAAGCTTCGCGATCCCGGTCGCGTAGAGTGAAAGTGGTTGCAGGCAGCCAGCTTTCAATTTGCTGCTGTAGCCGTTTGGTTGTGCTTTTTTCCACTGCCAGCACTGGAGCGCTAATTAAAATAGGAATTGTGCAGCACCGTGGCACCCACTGTACGTACGGTTGGTGCATTCGCTTTTGTTTTGAACGCTCGAACTGCAAACAGGATAAAACGGGGCAGAAAGTGAAGTATGAAAAGAAGGTGCGATATAATTAAATATGCACGCGCTGTACAATGGCTGAGAAGGCACGCGAAAGGGGTTTTTGTTATATTTTTTTTAAATAAAAGTTTAGTAAAACGATCAGTGGCTGGTGTGCTTTTTTTCTCTCTCCTTGGAGGACGTAGACAACAGCAATACAATTGCGTGGAAGGCCCCGATTATTAACGGCTTATTGAAGCTAATTAAAAGAGAGCAGCGTTATTGTTCGTAGCGTTTTGGTAAAATGGGGCTGAATAAATAATTTTGGAATTAATTATTGAAAAATACGTTATAAAAACAATAAAAATGCGGAGTGAATAGCATCACAAAATTATAATATTTTAAATAAGTCTCTAATGCTATTAAAATTGTTAAAGTGTTTTGAGGTTTAAAACAATGTAGAATAGATTATATATTCTACAAATTTGAATAATGACATGAGAAACGCTAAACAAATCACTAAAAGTCATGCAATGTGCATTTATATTGTTTGAAAAAAAGTACTATTAATGATAATGTCGATAAACTTAAAGCGATGCTTGATAAATTCAAAGTAATGAAGAATTCGTACAAATCACAAGATCGGTCAGGCCGTTTAACTAACTTCAATGTTATTCAGAAGTTAAAAAAAATCAAGCAAGAATACCAGATAACCATGGAGAAGATGAACGAGTTATACAAAAAATAAATTTTATGTGGTTTAACAACGTTTTTATGCGTGTTGTCAATATTTTTCTATGGATTTTTGGTATTTTTTAAACAACTTAATTAATTTTGGTTAAATTTATGTGTCATTGCTTCAAACAAAATCGCAAATCCAGACAAATCTATTTCAAAACCAACAAAAACAGCAAAAGTGAAGATAATGATCGGGCGGGCCGGTAGTAGAGGCGACAACGGCGATGGTCTTCATACGGCAGGACCCAGGTTCATATCTCATCTGGACCGTTCCCCCATAGTGAGGACTGACTATCCAACTACGTGGTATCATTAAGTCTCGTAACCCAGAAATAGCAGGCATGGCCTAACGGGTCGTGTCATGAAGACAATCAAAAACATAATAAAAGAATACATAGAAAACTAAGAATATATTCTAATATAAAATACAAAATTTAAAAATTAGGGAAAAAAAGAAAAACAGTATAACACAGCTAAAATAAAAAAATGGAGATAAATGAGTTACTATTGACAGCTTGCAGTGATCGAATCTCTACGAAACATTTAAAACATCAAGGAGATTTAATTCCTTATTTTGATAGTAATTACATTTCTAATGGTATTAGTAAAATATTCCATTTTCAGCTCCTAAATTTCCGGTGGCTGATTCGATAACGGCGTCAATCTTCACACGATAGGACCCAGCATCTAATCTCATCTGGATCGCCTCCCCGTACGGCAGGATTGGCTATTCAGTGCACAGAGGATTGGCTAGGCAGCCAGAATTGGTAGGTAAAGACCTCTTGAGGTTGCAGACCTATATTAGAAGAAGAACACTTTCACTTTCCATTAAATGATTAATCACTAAGACAAGCGGTTTTCTTTCCCTTTTTCTCTTTATGTGAAATTAGGTACAGATTTTAGAAAAATATGCCACCCACAGTTTATTCTTGCCTATCATTTTTTTCCAGGAAAATGGGTACTATGTGTAACTATGTGAAATGTTGAAAGGTCTTCGCAAACTGTTTTTATTTGTTTTTTTCCATCTTCTCATCGCAGATTATCTCTGCTTGATTTCAGCTCAATGCACCCTTCAAGGGCTAGCTCACAAACAACTATTTCTATCACTGTTCCATCACAGCAAACATTATCTCTTTCCTATGAACCCCAGCTACGGCACCAGGAAGTCGACGTCTTTGCCACCGTTGCCATTGCGAAGATATCAATTAGGTGTCTTGCAATCGTTTCATTTACCCAGACTGAACCATCGATACGGAACAAGATGATTTTCTCATAAACACATTCCAACACGGTACAACAGACTGCACAGCATCTTCGATCTTCATTGCAACAAAGCCGTGGGGCTCCATCGTTCGTGCTATGTGCTACACAGTTGATTAAAAGATCCTTCGATCGCACTTTCTGGCCACCATCCCACCATTCCTCATCATCATCATCATCATCATCGGAACAGTTTCACTTTGTGAAATTGCTTTGTTAGAAATGAATAAAACATGCACTTTTCTCTCTCGCACTCACTGCTCTTCTCGTTTCTTTAGCTGCCTTCCCTGCCGGCATGTGAATTGAATTCGATTTACAACACCCGGAGACACCTACCAAAGCTCAACACTACGATTGGCAAACCCGACGGGTACGACTGTGGCCACATTTGAATGTGCTGCTGGCCCTTTCGAATGGCTAAAGGAAGACATTACATACGTATGCAACGTGTTCACCGTCGCCACTGCACCACGCGTTACCATTGCCGGGTGTGAAAGTGACAGGGCTGTCAATTCAATCTTTACCTTCCGCAAATTCCTTGCCCGTTTGCTCCCCCTTGGGGGGAGGGAGGGGTTGGGTTTTCCCGAGGCTTACAGCTATGGTTCGATGACACCGAACGAGCGCCCGTTTCGGTACGGGCATGCTTTGGCGCGCCAGTGGACGAGATAATAAACACAGTCAGTCGTCGTGCCTGAACAGATAACCCATTTATTTTGTACCGATTTTACTTCGACGTGAATGCACATTCTGCACGGTCGGTTCGTTTCGATTCACAACCTGCACACGGAGGGAGAGAGAGAGCGAGTGAGGAAAACTGCATCAATGCGAAAGGCATTCACCTCCCTTGGTACAGGCACAGGATATCGATCCGATTAGGAAAAGTTTGCTCTGGACAGCAGAAAAAAAAGCATCACAGCCGAGAGACACAGCGAACAGAATGTACGGAACGCTCGATTGGTTGTTATAAATTTAAAATTATTGATTTTCCTTTCATCTTACACGGTGGATGGTTGCGGAACTGCTCGCCAGGCGAACTCCACCCATAGACAGACGTGGATGGCACATGAAAGCACGTGAGTAAAAATAGCTACACGGCTGTCTTTAAGGATCCGAACGATGTGTTTTATTTGTGTGCACTGTTGCGCTGACGATGCTGGGACGTGACGCATTTGATGCGGGATATAATTGAAAGGTGTCGTTAGAGGCTGAAGTAGGTCAGTGTAGGAAATGATGATATTTATAAATAGGAAGCGATGCAAAAGCTCTTTAAATAAATAATAAACCAGGTGTTGTTATTTCTGTACGGGAAAGAATGATAATTATCGATGATGATTGGCCCAATCATTTTACTATAAAAATATACAAAAGTGATTGAAGGAGTTTAACTGATCAAGTTTTCTCGCAAATTGCATACATTTAGGCGTTCATATATATTTTTAAATATTAATATCTAACTTTTGTTGGCATTTTAAGAGAGAAATTGTTATAGCAATGATAAGAGCTATAAAAAATATTATTTTAAATAAAATAATAAAATAGGCCATAACTTCCTGTCGAAAATATATGAGATTATGCAAACCGACAAACCTTGATCGATTGATAGAAAATTGCTAAAATTTTGAAAAGCTTTTATCCAACATATCGGCAACATATTAATAGATGATTTTATTAAAGCTTTTTTGCCGTCTCAAAAGATTGTTTTAAATGCACCTTCATACAAAAATCCACCCAGTTTACTCAAAGTAGCAATTACAGTAGAAATGTAGCTTCCGAGTGCATTTGCCCCTTTTATCCTCATTTCAGAACGTGCTGCTAATTGTCTCACATTCATGGTGTGACTTCAAAACACAAACTCAAAAAACCTAAGCTATCAACCAACCACAATTGGTGTACAATTTTTGTCTCTCTCTCTCTCTCTCTCTCTCTCCCTTTCTCTCCACTGCACAAGCACAACAGTCTCGCGTCAAAAGTACTGGGCGCCTCCATCGTCTACCGGGCACCATTCATTTGGAGTCACGTTTCGCGACATAACACCTTCAGCCAGCCAGACGAAGCACAAACGAAAGCGTTGATTTTCCGTAATAAATTTCCACTCTACAACAACGCACTGCATTAGAATGATTCCGGCACACACACACACGCCGGCAGTGCAGGCGAACAGTCGCGCGCGACACAATTTCCGTTCTTTGTTTGTCTCATTTGTGTGTTCTTGTCTTCGCAGTTGCGGCAGGTGCTGCACCGGGTAAGGTACTCGAGCCTGTACCTCTCTGCCAACCACGGTACGTTGGTATTGTAGTTATTATTATTTCAACCATCTGTACCAGAACCAAAAACAGAGGCACTTGAGAGCAACAGCGCCCCGGAGAACAGGAAGCGTGCAACATTCCGGGAAGCTTGTAGTACGTCTGTGTGGTTGAGGCAAAGGTTTGTCAGCTTGACTTCGTACGTGTGTGTGTGTGTGTGTGTGTGTAAGTTTTGCTATTGTTTACCGTTTTCACAACCAATACATTGCTGCTCGTGGCTGATGGTAATAGTGCTAGCGGTAGTAGCAGGTGCCTGTCTTTTCTGCCACAGTGCGGTTTGATTTATATTCTACGTACCCCAGTAAACATAAGTAAAGTGAATCCAAATGGAAGATAATTGATGTGGGGGTGCCGGGAGAGTTGAGTGCGAAGGAGCAAAGCAAGAGAAAACAAAGGAAGCTTAAGTAGTAACAATTAGGATATATGGACGCTGTTTTGTACATTGTACCGTTTTGTAAATACATTCAAGAGGAAGGGAAAAGTGTTGTGGCTCAAGGTTTGCTGTTGCTGTTACGAATTTACTGCTGATTTAAATGTTTGATGTTATTCGAGTTATTCGATAAAAAAATATTTCTATACAAAAATGTTAATTTTTTCATTTTTTATATTCTAAATTATTTTTATTGTAAATTATTTTATAACTTTTTTCTACTAATCACATGAACATATATAATTATCAGGAATTATTCATAATCGAATAAATTGCTTACAGAAGATTAAAGATTGATATAACGAATTTAAAAAAAAAACATGTTACAAAGATAAACAAAACAACGAGTGATAATTATAAACAAATGACCAATGAAATAAGTAAAACCCACAACATGGTAACGAAACAACAAAAGAAAATCAAAACTATAACAAGTAAGAACAATCAAACAAAATAAAAAAGTTCCTTGGCAAAATACAGACAGCTTTATCATTAAAACAAAAGAGCCATAAAAATATAAAATCTACTTTTAATTCAATGTAAAGAGGCTTTCGATAAATAAATGTTAAAAGATGAAGTTTCCCTTTGCCCACGCCTTAGCTAGATCAATTAAAAACAATAATTCTATTGGCCCGGAAAAAATCACTTATCGCTCGACCATAGTCTGCGCTATTTGCACTGGAAGCCATTCGAAAACAACTCCCATTTAAACCAACACTTATTCCGCTCACTCAAACAGCAACAAAGTCACACCAGTCACAAGGAGTGTGTACTTAATCTTTAACTAAACGATTCTCAATTGAAGTGCCAGGGAGTAAATTGTCCAAAAACACATTGCTTGCCATTTCCTTTTTTTGTTTCCAGCACCCATAAACCTGTCCCCTCCAGATAAACAAGGGACCAAGTCTCCGTGTACGTGTGGGTGTACTTCTTACATACCACCGCAAGGAAACTGGGCCCAAATTCCAATTGATTTACCGTGCCTAGGCAAGCGATGAATGCCGAATGTCAAAACTATTTGCGCTTGGCTGTGAGATTTTTGCAAACGTGATTATCTCAAGAGCGGTAACAAATTTGGCCATCCCAAGTGCTGGCGGGACGATTAGTGTCAAGAGCAAGCGGATGGAGCATCGGAACATTCCGGAGGCAAATTCCTACGTTTGCCGCGTTAACCTTGACATCCAATCGGAACAAATTTTCCCCGTCACGTTTAAATGATGGAAGGATGTGTAGGCTGACGTTGGAGTTGTGCCTGAAGGTTATTGCCCACTTGAGCAGGAGTAGGCACCGAAGCAGATCGAGCCGGTGAGGTGAGAGCACTTGAGAAGAATTAAATATTAACTACACTTCATTTTCGAACACTCTTATGCTGGGCCCGGCCGGTTCTGGCCCTGGTTCGCTGGTGCTACGGGTGTGGAATTTTCAACTAGGGCTCTCGCACGCCACCGGATAAGTCTGAGTCAGCCCTTTTTCCGGTACTTACACAAGTGGTGAGATATTCAAAGGGATAATAATAAGTCCCTCGGTTTCGAGCCATTGTTAAGCCCGTATCTTGCCCTCGCTTCACTCCGGTGTCTGAGCGAAGATCTGCGACTTCTCGAAGAACGATGAAGTTTCTGCCGAGTGGCCGCTTTTTACGACACGACCCATCGGCGTCGTGAATGGTTTCGGAGGTGTGAGACAGACTCCCGATGTACACAGAAACGTAGTAAAAGGAAAAACTATATCCTAGGCAGATCTTTCCGTGCCAGCCGTCTTCTTTCCGATTCGAGACGATGCTGATGATTCACCTCAACCTTATGGGCGTTCTTATTAGACGAGCTCCGTCCGGCATGGACAGACGACAAAAGATGGACGAATAAAACAAAAAAAAAACAGGACTGCTTGTTTCCTTCTCCACCTTAAAGATGATGTCAATGGACGAAACGTTTCATTTCCTGTCCAATGAAACAACTGTCAGCCAAGGTCGGTGACAGTTTTCGTCCCTGTCTGGGGTTTTTTTTTCCATTTCGGTGTAAATTGAAAGACAGTCAAACAAAAACAAAAAATGCTGCAAGATCTGTTTTACACCCTCGGACTGTTTTTTCATCTTTATTTCCTTTGTTGCGCTTACTGGAACCCATCAAAGCGATCTTCTAATGAAGTTTTGTGAATGAAGTTGAAAATTTGTTATTCTGTCACAACGTCAACAGCAGTTCCGATGGGCGTTTGGTGTTTTGGTGGAAGGAAATGCTGGGCAGATTATCTGATGCGAATTTTCATTTTTGTTTTTTCATTTGTCTGTTGCTCCTGGTAGGGCCGTATAACAGAACTGTTATACGTTATATTTAAAATGAGATTTCAGTGCTTTTCAGCTTATTTACACAGTTTTCATATGTTTCTTTACTAAATTTAACTGTTTCCTACTAAGAATGGTTGCATAACAGAACTGTTATACACTGCTTTTTAAGATGGTATTTCAGTTAACTGTTCATAATATTTTGACACCTTTCCCTACTAGATATAACTGAAAAAAAAGAAAACTTATCACAAGAAATGAAACATTAAACCACATCCATCGGTTCACTCTTCATTCAAAAATGTCACAAATACCATCCTTCCAAAATGTCTCATTCTTTCAAACTTAGCAGACGCGCTCGAGTCCTGGTCGGTACCACAGTTAGCAAAATCTTCCAAACGATTTACGTCCGGACGACAGCACGACGGAAGAAGTTAAAATTTTCCGACCTTTTCCGTTTCCATCTTCCCATCGGCTTCCCAAAACACAGCGCGCTGAATCTACGCCAAAAATTGCCCACCTATCAGTACCTCGGGAAAGGAAGCAATTGTACCGAAACAATGATGCAACGGGAACAAAAGGGGAAGCAAAGAGCGAAACAATAGACACAGACTAATAAAAAAGAGCAATTTTTACGGACGCAAACGACGTTGACACAACGTAAGAAAAGATGAAATTTGTTCAAAAAGTTTAGCACGGAAAACTTTTGGCGCAAGAATGGCGGGCGGGAAGTTGAACGCATAAAAGGAGTTCGACGTATGCGGTGTGTTGGCGGGCAGGACGTTAACAACTTTACTTCCGGCATGCGTTTCCTGCTGTGAAGGACGGACGCAGAGACGGGTGACGGTAGGAACGGAAAGAGTTCAACACTTTTGTTGAACGCAATGGAGCGCAATAGACTCCAAAGTCCCTACTCAAAAAGGGTTGGCTTTTTAAATGAACATTAACGGCAAAATTGGCTGAAAGCGTTTCAAATTTGGGGTTCCCTCTTTTCCAGCCATTACAGCATCTCACGGCTCCCCACACGCGGTACAGTTCATTTCCGGGCACGTCCGTAAGATAATTGTTCCATTCTTCTTCAGGGAGACGACCGGTCCGCTTACCGCCCAACCGATCCCGGGCACTTGCGTGTGGGGTTGGAAAAGTGCCGGTACCACACAAGTACGGTAATTTATCGGCCAGTATCAACGGGTCTTAGCGCGGATTAGGCAGAAGGGGAAAGTTTGAACCGGTGCTTGAAAGTGCGCGCGCGGGAACCATCTCACCACATTGGTATGCACAACAAGTCGGTAACACCTTTTCTGAGGCTGAAAGGGAAAATGAAAGGATTTAACTGACCCATCCTTCGGCCCGGCTTCGGCGGATTCATAAGCCTGCTCAATTACATCAACCGCACCGGAGGCGGCGCAGTACTGTCGAATGATGTATCCAACCCTTTCCCGAACGAACCACTCACCCATGGTGTTGTTTCTGGTTCAGTGTGTGTGTGAGAGTGGCAGGTATTATGCTTCATAAATAATGGCTCAAAATCATAGAGCAGCAGCAGCAGCAGCGGCTCCCGGGTAAAGTTCGCGCTCGCTATGTACCAACCCTTGTGCATGGTACAAATGAATTTATGGTACCGTTTGGGCTGAGTTTTCCACACATCTTTTAACGTATACGCATGCTCGTTTGATGGGCTCGTTTTCACCCATTCTTTCACTTTCGTTTTCTGAACTCAAAACTTCCGCTCACTCCGAAATACACACTAGAGAAACAGGAAGGTGTTTTAAGTGCTGTACAGTAATTAAGCCAATCGAAACGAGGAACGACCAAGAGGAGTGGGATATTTTCACACAAAATACATGCTTGTAGCTTAAGCTGTTAGCTGAAATCAAATTTACCAAACAGTTGGAACAAATAATAAACATATTTTGATGCTGTGCCTAAATTGCATACTTTTAGGCACATAATAAAATTACTTCATTAGTTTTCAAATATTTGTCAGTATATAAATGAATGTTGGCACGTTTTGGTTGAGAAATATAAAGATTCCAAGCAATATTAGTCGCTATAATATTATTGGATGTTCATATTATTGGATTTTGGATTAGGAAACTTGCAAAAGTCAATCATTCTTCTTGACTCAAAAATAATATGAATCAAGCCATACAATTACATACTTTAAGGCGCAATTATATACACCTGAGCGACCAACAGTGCAGCCAAGGACCTCTTGGACTTGAAAAAAAGCACGCAACAACGAACCCTATTGAAATACACAACAATTCTGTACATTATGTATGTAACCAATCCTGTGTTTACAGTGTCCTGTAACCTTAAATCTAAGTCATGCGGCCTTCTACATAGCCCACTTATCAAATGAAGGTTCGCTCTCACGAATGAAAGTAAAATAATCCTGTTCTTTCTGCAATCTTGTATGGATCCATCATCTGGAGGACTTGCCCCAGCAGGAGTATGCTTCTAGTTCAGCGGATTCAGAAAAAATTTCTCAAAAAAGTTCCTCAACCACCCGCCAAGGCATATCGGGTACAACTCACAATAGCAATGATTGAACTGAGCGAACATATAGATTTAGGCATTTTGTTCATCAAAAACATTGTATTACAAGTAATTTAGGGTCAAGAAATTATTTCGTCAAGCGCGTAAAAAAATCCCTGATATGAAAACAGGGAGTGCGAGTTTCACATCTGCAACCTAAAAGTGAATCCACCAACCATTTCTGGCATCTTTGATATTATTTTACTCCCCGCTGGACTGACAGTTTTTCGTTCTCAAAGGCATTAAGAATGAGAATTAAGGTCCGAACCACCCCACTTAGTTTGGTGCTACGGTTGATAAAACAAATCTAAAATATTAATCAAGCCCTTTGTGCAACCAAATTTCTTCATTCGAATTGCATACTTTTGGGTGGTTTTAAGATCCATCAACTGTACAGTAATTTTTAAACTATCAAACATTTACTATGTACGCTCCACGAAACAAAAATATGCAATTCAGCCATTGTTCTTAAGCAGTATTTACATACCCTAACCATACCTGTTACTTTCACCTCACACGTGCACAGCACGCATGCTAAAGGCTGCCTCTCATTAAACTCCAGATGAAGCCAGTACAAAAGCGGTGGTCCCGTTTTCTAATCATCACAATCATCATAAAACCCGTAATCAAACAAAACCTCCATACCGCCGGTACCGAAACAAATCGACAGCTCGTACACAAACGCACGAAACGACCCGCCACGAACGATAATGATGATTATGATGTGGCAAAATAGGCGTATAAATAATAGGCACGGGTTGTACACGGTCTGATGAAGGAGACGCGAGGGTAGAGGGCGTGGCAGGGGGAAAAGCAAACCGACACCGAGTGGCAATATTTAAATGGCTGTATGAAAATACACACCGAACAATGGGCCCCCACCCCCATCATCCAGGTCGTTTGCTTCAGTTTTTGGGAAAGGTGGAAGTCAAATACACACACTCACACGCCCCGTGTACCATATATCCTTGACGTCTTCCGGGCATGGAGCTCCGATCATTCATCCTGCCCGGTGGTGCGGTGCATCAATGCAAACAATGCCAACAAAGCCCCCCACATACACACCACGCACACTAAATGGGCGTCAAGTCACGAGCAGCATTAATTAAGTCCCAAGCGATTTGATTTTAACTGGAACTCTGGCCGTGCGCCGTGTGTGACTCTGTTCTGCTTCTCTGCGAACGTTGTACGATCGGTTTTCGGATCGACGCAGTGGGAGTGCTTCTTCTTTCCATGGCAGTGATTTGATTGCGTCAGCTAGTCAGCCCGATTCTGCCAATAATAATAACGACCATAGTTGCCAGGACAGCAACTCGAAAGCGGAACTTCCAGCACATTAAACCGTAGTAAAAACGTTGGCATGGGCTGGTGTAGGATTTTAACTGCCAAAACGAATACGACACCAGAACCAGAGTGTCCGGCTGAGGTTACAGATAAGGGACATAAATTTTGAGATGATTTAGATGATGCACTGATGATGCCAACGGGTTTGAACACCGTGCTCCAGGACAAGCTGCAACAACAGTGGGGACAGTGTGTTGGGAAGGAGTAGTGATACAATGAACAGATAATCATTTCAATTACATAAATCGTCACTCTGCACACACTCACGTGTCCTGCTGATATCGCGTATCGGTTGTATCGCTTGCAGGTGACATGTGTGACGCACTGGGACCCACCACCTGCTGCTACACATCCAATGTAACATCCAACCAATAGAGAGGTTACAGCAACGTAGTTTTTATCCTCTCTGCTGGAGGACCTCCGGAAGCACCACAACTCGCAGCACCAATATCTGCAGGCATTGCGACGCTTCCGTTTGGCTAATTGTAAATGACGCGTTCTTGCTGCGAACGTACCACAAACTCGAAGGAATGTCCATGGATGCCGAACGATGTAGATGACAGTGACAGAGTGTATGCCGAGTTTGAATTATGAAGCATGCTTTTGGGGCAGAAGCCCACACTTTTATGGGACGTTAATCTTGTTGGGGAGTTGCTTTTTTTTCTCTTCCCCTGGCCTGCGAAATATCAAACGTGCGTGACGTGTCTACATGGTTGCATCTTATCTCGAATCGGGAGATTACAGAATCGATTTTGATGCATATTAATCGTGTGTTTGGTTTTGATTAATTGAACAACTTCATAAATGTGGAGCATCTATCTCTCGCACTGCAAGATACAGAAAGATGTACGAGGAGTGCTTACTGTAAGTCTTGTTCAGTAATATAATCTACCATTTCTGTTCGAGTCAGCAAAGCGATCTTAAAAGCTGACAGAAACTCATCAAAAGTACAGTTTTAAATTACGCTTAGCCTTTTTCCCCGCACTGAAGACCAACTGCCGGAAGGAAGAGAATTTCTCGTTGGCGGAGGAGTTGCCCTCTGGTTAAGCTTCTGTACCAACAGTAGATAAGGGCGATTTGCAATCTTCCGCGGACCATAATTATCCCTGACTTTTCTCGCAAAGGATAAATTTCCATCGTTTTCAACCTGCTGCTTCTGCACACCCAAACCCATCCCCGGATGGGTGTCCAATGTCCCCGGTTCGTTCACGATAGATGCGCGCATCATATCATTAATATTAATCGCCCGCTGCATAAGGCGCACCATCCATTTGGCTGCATCACTTAACCTTCCACAGCCGGAGAGAGAGAAAAAAGGAAATGAGCAACGCCATAAGCAGCCAAGAAGGAAGGATACTACGATACTAACCAGGACTTGGCGTGCTTCCCCGGAGCGTAAGAAAATTTGCACAATGTTGGATGGGAGAATGAATGGAGTTTCGTGAAGCTTCGAAGCTGCTCAGTTTATTGAATTTACTATCGTTTATGAAGAAATGTTTCGTCGCTGCAGTTGCAACGCGCGAGTAATGAACATCGTCGTCGCTACACGTCTGAAACATGTGTTTTGTGTTCGCCTTTATTTGGACAAAATATGGGACCTTTAGGGATACAAAAGGGGACGCTACGAAATTTCGAGACCATCGAGACTGTATTTTTGATTCGATTATGAAACCGGGCATAATTTAATTAAAGCACACACACACACAAACATATTCAGCGTTTTCTAGGGAGAGTCGCCTCTAAGACAAGACGCGGATTTGTCCTCTGCCGAGATTCCTTCCGGGCAGGATAGCTCACGTGAAGCGAAACAGTGAAAGAAAATCGTAAAAACCATTACCAAAAAGGAAACAAGCTCAAAAGTGTCCGCATTTACCATCACCAGCAGTGAATCATCCAGACGCAGCCAGAAAGACCTACGACAAGGGATACAGTGCCCGGCCAACCGACCGAGAAGACAGCGGACGACACCGACATCTTTCACTTTCCAATAGCGGCGGCCGCGGCGGCGATGTTAATCAAAAAAAGCATCGTACATTATCAGCGAAGTGGAAAGACAATTTCTCGCTTCCCAGTTTCGTTGTCCTGTGAAGGACAAAAATCGACGCACGAACATCATTTAGCTATTTGCTGCGAAACAGAAGTCCTCGCATCCGTTTTAATGAGAGTGGGGGAAGTCTAGCGATGTGTCTTTCGAAAATTTAATATGAAACCACCACCACTACGATTTAATATTCAAACTCATTAAAAGTTTTTAATTTAATAATAACGTCATGTTTCGATATCACAAAACTTTCTCGCTTGGCTGGGTGTTGCGGGTTTGTTCGACTGCTATTGCAGACATTCAGGCGCACCAGCCAGTATTCTCTAACTGATATTTTTGTTTTGAGAGTCTTGCGAGAGAAAATGATGAACACGAGAGAGTGGCAAAAGGGAAGAATTGAAGATGAAACCTGAGCAGTTTTGAAACAAAGATTGTGATTATGTTATTTGGAGTGGCTTACTGATTGTTCTGATGCTGATTGCGTTCTAATCAACCTCATCGACGTTTCTCTGTTACGGAGCAGTTCATCTACGGCTCCTTGCCACGAAACGATTCCGAATGAGGTCAATAGCTTTTAGAAACTTTTTTTTTCAATTTTGAAGCTAAATTTGTATACTTTAAGGAGCGAAAGAACGAGATGGAGAGTACTCTCACACACATACCGATAGCGTTGATGATAAATGGAGAACTGTTTGTAATTTTATCGTAGCGCATTTTTTTTTTTCTTTTGCCTCAGCTCACAGTCTCAAACCATCGGTGGCACGATTCAGGGTTGGAAAGAATTTAAATTGTTTTTTTGCTCCCGTCCCCGTCGACCATTCGGTTCAACAGCACAGGAAGTGGAAAATTAACGATTTCCAATTCGCGATTCGCAATTTCTCTTCCGAACTTCTTCGCCGCGCCGTTCTGTGTTCGTTTCACGGCTTTTATTTTCATTTATCGCTCCAACAGTAACAATAACAAGAAGCCATCGATAAGAAAAAGGACACGGTTCGTAGGCAAGCGAACCGACCAATTTTGTGTGTTTGTGGCAGAGTGGGTATCAGAATCGTCGAATTAATTTATTGATTTTGATAAGCTTTTATTTTGCACCCACCGCGCCTGAATTGCTGCATTCCGGTGGTTAAGGCGGAACGCGCGTTCCCTCGAACTCGTCTGCGATAGGGAAATTAACTTTTTTTTTACTTTTTCGATTTTTTTTCGGGTGGGATAATTTGTGTGTGGTTTTGTTGCGGTTCGTTAGCGAATCTGTGTGTGTGTGGGGGGTCTTTTGGAAAATTTATTTTCCATTTCATTGTTGAAAAATCGATTCAAACGATGAGAAATGGGTAAAGGAAACACTTCGTCCTGGAAGCAAATGATTTAAACTGGTTAAATTAACTGATAAGAGTGATTTACTGTGGAAGCGAGTGTGTTTAAAAATGTACTTGAATGTAATTTTGGCCCACGGTGAACCCCGAAAAATAAGAAGGTTGTGCCCGAAAGTATGCAATATGGATTGCAAAAATTACTTGATATTTTTAAAGCTGTTTTAATCCAATTACATACAATACAATTAAACAGCTCTAAAGGATTCCAAACGCTTTTAGGAGTATTATTTTTTTGAAATTTTTTTTCCAGCGTTTTTTCTAAATTTCGGAACTCCAGGCTCAACTCTTTCCAGAAAGGTCTTGAGCGAACGACTATTTTTAACCAATTTTTCCTATATCTTGGACTTTCTATAGTTTTTATTTGAGAGACACATGCCAGAATTACTTTTTTGCTTCATCATCGTTAATCTTTAACCAATCTGAAATTGAAAATCTTTTTGCTAACCACATGACAACATTTTTACAACCAGTCCACACGATAAAATAACAATTTTATGTTTGGTGCCTTTGCAATAAAGTATTCTTCTATATGCTGAAAAGCTATTGACAAATTTGACCGGCTTCAAAAGAAAAAAAGAGTCTTCTTTGTATTTATTAAATTTAGTAAAATGGACTAGTAAATTAGAGTTGATATTATACAACAACATTGATGGGTCAAGATATTGAGAGGTCCCGAGCGGAATGGCAGTGCAGGCCCCTCTAATTGTAATATTAGAGGGAAACAACATTTCCCTCACTGATGAGGCCCTCCTAGCCGACGAGGCCCCTAGCGAACGCTCCTTTCGCTCCTAGGTTAATTACTAATAGTGGCGATCACAACGTCAATCATGCTTTGAAACCTCTAACAAATTAATGCTACAGTCGCTCATGGGAAGGGCCTGAAAAATTCTTAAAATTTTGTCCATTATCTGGGAATTTTTCTTATTGGCGGGGCGATTGGTTTTTTTTTATCCGACTGCGCTCTGTACAAAATAATATGGTATGGTTACGGTCTGGGGAGTTTTGAGGCCGAACACATGGACTGGTGAAATCGTATAAATTTTCAAACAACCATTTTTTACCTATTTCAGAGGTATGATATGGGTCCAGCAATCTTGCCGAATTTTGCTGCCATATTCAGGATTTAAAACTACGGCTACCTTTGTTATCCAAGACTGGCCAACAGTGGTAAGCAAATCCTTGTAGCCAAGTAAGAGTTCAAACTTTTATATGACGAATAGTGTCTGCTAAATTTAGCAAAAAATGTACTGCCCCCCTTTTATATAACAAGAACCTAGCCGCTATTTCAAGTATCAGTCTAGGTATATTTGAAGTGACATTAAAGGTTCAATAACGTCAAGAATAACTAGACTAATATATTTACGCAACTCGTTGAAAAATCATGAAAAATTAACTGCCACTGTGGAAAATGATCTTACACCAAAAGACATCAGTAAAATGTGACTTACTCCTAATCACACCCCATTTGGCGGTACATAAAGTACACTGGACGAATCAACTTAAGATGCTTGGACATTTCCCCAGTGTCTCGCTAATGCAAATGTGACCCAAAACAAATCTCCCACCAAAAAAAAACCAAAGCATCCTGATAAAGTGCTCCCCTGGTGCGGTTAAGCTGAAACCATCAACGGCAAGACACCACCAGCTGGGAGCAGCTTTATGACTTCATGACCACACCGTCCTCTTCCCATTCCCCCCCCCCCCACACACATCATCCATCCTGCCTGTCGCACACTATTTTACCCATCAGCCAAATACTTCACCGTTAAACGAAGCGTATTGGATGGCCTTTTTGCGCTTTTAAAATTCCTATTTCACTGCAAGCGAACCCAACGAGATGCCATTAGGCGCATCACACTCGATGGTTGTGCCATCGAGCGTAAGTTTGCAAACTCCATTATGCCCCGACATGTAAAGCATCCACGCTGGCCCTAACGAGAACGACAGCCACTCTTTTTTTTTCTCTCTCCATCTCTCTCCCTCTCTCTCTCTCTCTCTAGTACCACCCAAGTGCATCACACCGAACGATGAGTGCAATTTAATTTTCCTTCCCGCGTTGCAGCATGCGTTTTCTCTTCCCTCCCCCTTGTGTGCGAATAGGAAGTTGGGTTTTAGCGTGGACAAGATGGTGGCAAAAGTTCCTCCGGAGAGGGGCATAAAAAACTCGGCCCTCTGTTCACACTGACCGGTTCGTTTTTCCCGACCCGTGGCGGCGACGACAAACGATGACGGCTGAAGTGGCTAGTTGACTGCTTTATGGAGTGGAATAATTAAAGCTTTTTATTAATTTCAAGGTTGATGATCATGGTGCTCCCGATGGGAAGGGCCCCTTTTTTCCTGACACCACGCAGATCCGAAGGCTCGATAGGTAATAGGTGCCATTTTCAAAGTGGGACACATCGACGATCCCACCGAGACAGCTCGCTGCTTGCTTGTGTCGAGCTCGCTTTAGTCGCACACTTGAACATCATTTCAGCCTAGCTGAGCCTCAGATCTTTCGAGCCTGGTGCTGGTGGCATTGGTTTTATTTTTAAAACTTTTGATGAGGCTCTCTCTACCCAGCGCCGCGGAAATTGTCATTTCAACAGCGCAAACTACATGGACTCAAATCTCACCAAAAGCACAAAAAAACACAGACGAGGAAGCTTCATTAACACGATTTTCCCGTCCGACGAACACGTAAAACAAATGTGCCGACCAGGTTCCCTTCAGTAGTGCCGAGTCCTTGACTTTGAAGGTCTTTTTTTCTCCTGGGCTTCGGCAACGAACGCTTCGATGCATTCGCTTTGCTACGCTATCTGCTCACTCCAACCCAGTGCGGCGGCTTTTGAAATTAGTTGAAGCGCAAATTAAACGCAAGCGAAGAACAAGGACACGATTCAGGCTGATGTCGTGCCGTGCCGTGGTTGCCAGTGTTTCGGTACGCCCGGAATGTCCTTAATGAAATGTAAACAGGCGTAAATGAGTATTCGAGGCGTGCTCGATGCGTTATGAGGCAGGCGAATATTGATGTACGACGGGATAAATGTGGTCGACGTGGAAAAGGGCTTTGGCTGGTTGGGGACGATAAATCATTGGTAAAGCCGAACATTAAAGTAAGGGACGGTGGAAGCATTTTTGGCAAAGATTTTTCACCCTGTAAGGATACTCTTGGCGCGTAATCAATATATCGATTTTCTGATTCACTTTTTCCTTCCATCATGAAGTACTGCTTATCGATCATTTTTGTGTTGATAAACTTGACTTACTTTCATCTTTCATTCAACTAATATTAATGGAAAAACTATAATGGAAAACTTATCTATTTTATTACATAAAGCTTTATTTTAACTTCAACCTTAAACTTAAAAAAAAACACAGTCAGTTATAAAAGATGGGTTCAAATCCCATCCAGACCGCCTTCCCGTACGCAGAGCTGACTACTTTTCTATGAGTTAAAACCAAGTCATAGAAAGCCAGAAATGACGGGCCGAGAACTCTCGAGGTTGTAGTTCCAAGGAAAAAAATATTTATGCTACTCTAGAGTAAGATTCAGGGTAAGATTTTAAGCCTTATTTTTGGTAAATCACTTGTTCAAGAGAATTTTAGGCCTCTTTGTGTGGAAGGACAAATCGCAATGATAGAACCGCTAGAATGACAAGCTCTACGTGCCACACCATTGTATAGGGAATTAGACTCGCTAGGCTCCGATGAGCTGGTCATGTCATGAGAATGGCACCAGACAGTCCTTTAAGACTGTCCACATGAACAGTGGAGAGTTTTTAGGTCCAAGCAGAGTTGTAGTGATGGCATTGATAGGCCCCCATACTTGGAAGACGATGGCGCGAGACCGGAAGCGATTTAAAGGATTTCTGCAGCAAACCAAGGTCGTGAAGCAATTCTAGCTCTTGATAAGTAAGGGCTTAGTCTAATGACGTTACTCAGCAACTTAGTTGCTTTAAAACTTTTTAATCATTGTTGGTCTATGAACACTCAAAAAGAATGGCCGTTAACAACGAGGAAACAAATTTGCTAGCAATGTCTAAATCAATACATTTTGCCAAACTTAGCCAGCAATATAATGCTGACAACATCATATGAGTAAGCTCAAAGTTAGTTAGAATTTTAAATGCTTGAAAGTCTTTGGATATATTCTTCTTCTTCTTCTTCTCCCTCTTGGCCTAACGACCTCTTAGGTCATGCCTGCCATTTCTAGCTTAAAAGACTTATTGATACTGCATAATTGGATAGTCAGCGATGGGGGAACGGCCCAGATGGGATTTGAACCCCGGTGCCACCATCTACCCCCGGTGCCTATCTTTGTCTTTATAAATAAGATTTTTAACACTTCTTAGAGGATGTTATTACTTAGCTATTGACTTAAAAAAATCTTAAAAACAAATTGCATAAACGCAGAGGCTTAAATCCAACATGCCTCTCCACGGTACAAAATTATATTATTTAAAACTGCACAAAACAAAATCTTTTAAGTCTAACAAGCGTCCACATAACATTCTTTGTACGTCACCCCTAGCTTTCAGTCTTACTAATTAAAAGTAATTGCCAGTTCGCTCGTTCGTTCATTCGATGCAATTTTTTTTTAACTTGTACCCCCTCGGTTGTTGGTAGCTAATGCAAATTAGGTATTATTTTTATGGGCCGTATTCTGCTCACATCGTGCTCTCATCCCACCTGGCGGCGGAAGGCACCAACCATCCAAACAGCCGCACATAAATAAATTGTAGCAATGTGTCTGTTTTCCCTGTCTCTCCGTGCGTGTGTTTGCCCACGCACAATCCAATTAACGCGGCAGAAATTGTCGTGGTTCAATATGTTTTCGAGTTCGAGGAGTCGTGTCCTGCTTGCTGCTGGCCTTTTTTCTGTATTGCTCACTGTTTGTGCCATTTCCCAACCAAACCACTCAAAAGGGCAGGGATATCGTTGTACAAACCCGGGAAACGGGCAAAGCATATTGTGAAACAAAGCCCTGTGTTAGCCTTCACCATCCAGCGGGAAGCAGCAAAATGGAGGAAGTTTTAATTTAGAAATTCCAAAACATGATTATCATGATAATATCGCACGGGGAAGGTGGGGAAAGAAAAAGGAGCCTGAGAAGAGCATGTGCGTGCCTTTCGGCCTGCACGCTATCGAACAGCTAGTCAATTTGTGTGATTTTCCGGCATCGGAATACTCCCGTTTTCGGTGCGGGATACCATACGTGCCCTCCTCTTTCGTTCGCTGGACGTTGACAAAAATTAATGTCCAATGTTAAAGCCGTTTCGATTTCGTTAACTAGAGGATAAGAGTTCCATCGCGGTACGATGAAGTTTTGGTTTGGAAAATTTTAATTCCTCGCTTATCCTGCCTTTCCATCCCGGGCGATTGTTGTGGTTTTGTGAGCCAGTTCCAGTTTGGGTGTATTGTTTACAAACTTACTCCAACCGTTCGTCCTTGGCACAACTGTCACCATTGCTCGCCCAGATTAAGGCATACAAATGTGACCTACCCCATGCGTTCGCCAACTGTGTGTTTGGAGTAGAAATAATTCTAAATTTATATGCACACCCCCCTTAAAAAACCAAAACAAATCGACCTCCTCGGCTTCCTTTCTGCGCCAGCTGAAGGTCAGGTGCCATTTATTTGGGACGTGCCTTCGTGCTGCCCCCCTTTTTCAGGAACATCTACCGAAAGGAGCTGTACCAACTGTACAGAATTTACGCGCAAAAACTTCCCTGGTCCCGGTGAGCGTACGTGTGTGCCTTTACTCCAAAATAAGGGTACAGAATGTTGCGGTGGTAAATATCATCGAACCAGTGTGTATCGCTCGGAAAATTGAGAGCACACCGACCGATCCGTGCTGGAAGTTCCGTGCGGTGCGGAGTGAAAATTAATCGAATCATGTTTCCCCCTTCGATCTGGGACGAACTTTGTTCAAGGTATCCAGAACCAGGGATAGCCAAAAAGGGTTACCACCTTCAAAAGCCATCCTTTCAGCAGAATTTACTCCCCCCTAGCCCGCTCGTGACAGCGAAGAATCTGAACATACAAAATCCGGGTGACGATAATGGTGAAATGGGTTGCTTTAACGCAAGCGTTTCCACCACCAACATCGATACAAGCCGAGCTGAGGAGCATTGGTTTGAGGGTGGATTAAGTTAGTCGCAAAGTTAGGGGTCGGAAATGGATTAAAAGTAATACACACAAACAGACACACCGCTCACCGGTAGCTTCGAGTTCTTGGTGAAATGTAATGTTGTCGTTTTAGTTGACTACTTGCGAAAAATGGGATAAATACCGACATGCAATGCTCTTTAAAGGCTCCATCGTGGGGGATTTTCTTTTTTGGTTTGTTTGCTCAATTGGTATTAAACTGGAAAGCAACGTAAAAAGTGTGTGAGAATTGAGCAGTGTAGCAATAATGCACATTCAAACCATTGTGCCAGGTGTTGAAAATCCCATGAGGATACTTGATGGCTTATTGCTTTAAAGCTGATTGCATTAGCTTGCCGGGATTATCGATGCGTGCGATGCGAGTGAGATTCGATGTACAACCCAAGGGGAAAAGGTGTTCAGATCATTAAAAACTCTTTTTTCCGAAAATGGGGTCTCATCAGCAGCAGCACTTTAAATGTCTCACGCTATTAAAGCTGGTGTACGTTACTTCATATCAAGATTGCGCAGTCGATCATTGCCGGTTATAGACCACCGGCGAAAGAAAGTAATTCGTTTTATATATAAGCGCCATTTCTTTTATGGTTCAAAGCTCGCTTTTACACACCTCATTCGGCGCATCGTAACTTCGCGCTGCTCAGCTGCCTGGGTATCGGACCGGCATCTCCCTTAGCCGGGGATAGCAAGATCTACAACGTGCTCATCCAACCCGAAGCACTAATCCGCCATAAATTTACCCAAAGCACTCCTACCGTCCGGAGCTGCACTCACTCACACACACAGCAACACAAATCAAAAACTGCAAGTAGTCTCTTTCCCACGGCCAGATTTGTGCGGAAGTACCCAGGCATCGGATGTGCGCGAGATTTCCATCAAAATTTCCGCAACCTGTCCGCCGTTGTCGGACCGGCCGGTGCGCTGTTATATTTTGATATCTTAATTGAATTAAACCGAACCGCGGTGCAAGGTGGTAAATGTCGGGCCAAACTGCAGGCTGACGGTTTGTGCGTCAACCGTATCTTGTGGGCGATTTTTTTGTTTCGCTTTGCTTTGTCGTCTTCACGCGATATTAGAAGCAGAAGCGACACTAAATCATACCCGTGGCGCATTGCTGCCATTCCCAAAGTGTGTGTGTGTGTGTGTCCGTGTGAAAGCGAAAAAGCAACGTTCGGAACATCCCGGGGATAGTTTGCTGTCCGGGGTTTCCTTCCCACCCAGTGTGCGAATATTGAGTCGTAAAGAAAAGCATCCGATTATTCCGTTCGACTGAATGGGAAGTTTTAATCTTCTTAACACAATTGAATTTACGCACCCTCCCGGTGCCGGCAGCCAGGACCAGCCTTTACGTGTGTCTCTCGAGTCGAGACGGGACGGGACTGCGAAACGGATCTCGGGCAGCAGAATGGCCACTATTCCATTGTCAAGCTGACAGCGCCTTTCCGGGCAGGGTTTTGAACGCACCGGACAGCGTGACATTGGACTTGGGCAGTTCTTGCAGTTCAATTCGAAATGTCCTGTGGATGGAAGGACTGGCCGGTTTTTTTTTTCGTGGTAGATCCTTATCCTCTTCTTCACCACTTACCATTGTGTGTGTGTGGTGGCTTGACTTCGGTATAAAGCATGCGACGTGCGACTTGAGTAACAATTGTCCGTACAACCTTCACTGTGTGAACTATCTCTTCTTCATGAACCGGCGTTTTCCGGTGAACGTTTTAGTGTTCATTATTCATAGAAATTGGGAAAGAAAATTTCAATCGCTCTACCGGCAAACTTCAAATTGGCAAGACAATGTGCAAGCAGTTCGGTGCCGGTTTCCTTGCTTGGTGCAAAATTTAAATAGTTCACCCGTAATCTGGAGCGAAAATCGTATTACCGACCGAGCACTGGCGTTACAGGAAAGCACAACCTGGCCGCCCCATTACCAAGAAAACACCAAGATGCATCTGGAATGGAGCTCCAAAGAAAAATGAGTTCTTGCACATACCTTTCTTTTCTCTGTTCCTGCCAGAGGAAAAGTTTTCGCCTTACCCATCGTGTACCTGTGCTCGTGCTTGTAGCTGTGCGAGAGTACCATTTTCTTCGGCCCCAGTTGTACAACATGAAAGTTTTAGACACATTCCCTCACCTGCGCGCCATTGCTGATGGGCGGCACCAACGTTTTGCCCGGAACCTGTTGGTTCCGCAGACGAGGATCTCCAAAACCTTTCTACAGGTGATGTAAAAAATAATGAATTTTTAATGCGGCAAACTTTTTCCTCCAACAATCAACCTTTTTTCGCCCACTGCATTGCATTTCCCGGCACTGTGTTGTGTGGCTGTGAGTGTGTGCAGTGGTGGTGCATAGCAAAAGGCGTCCCGACAACTATCTCGACCGGAAATGGTGCTAAATTCACACGTAAACTATCTTCTCGTTTGTCGAACTTCAACACATCTGTGAGGTACTGGCGAGACCGAGACCGTACCGAAACCTGACAATTTTTATGCACCACGTGTGTGCCGGATATTTGTAACAACATTTCGACGTTGTAATTAGGAGCTCGGGAAGAGTACATTGTCGGTGCGATTGTGTTGTCTCTTTGCGCTATGAATTATGGTGGTAAATTTTACGTATCTTGCTGGAGAACAAGTGAAAGCAGATTAAAATGGTACGGTTGGTTGGATGCGGTTTAAGAATGTAGTGTGGTTGACGGGTGTTTTTGTGGGTTTGTACATGTTCGGTTGAACAGTGATAATTCTTTGTGTGGCTGGATGCGACAAATTGTACTTACTGCAAACTCTTCATACTTTAAATTCAATTGTGAGTAGGATACATACCTGAAATGATAGAAAAAAGTGAAAAGAGGTGTTAATAAAATCCGTAGAAAACTTGAAATTTCAGCAGTTTATAGTTTACTATCGTAAATGTGTGTACATTAATGTAATGAAATCATTTTTTTTATGGAAACACAAAGCAAAACGGATCCCTTCTTCTTCTTCTTCTTTGGCACTACAACCTCGAGAGGTCTTGGCCTGCCATTTCTGGCTTTCTGTGACTTAATTTTACCCGTAGAAAAGTAGTCAGCTTTATGTACGGGTAGGCGGTCTGGATGGGATTTGAACCCCGGCCCTGCCGTATGAAGACCAGCGCCGCTGTCGCCTCGGCCACCGGACCGCGCCACGGATCCCAAGCATGATGAAAAGCTCTGAAACACCTCACTGAGTAAGGACTCTTTACGAATGAGCCTTGCTGGATCTTTGAAGCTGTTTAACACGCTCACAGTCCACGATTTTTGAATAAATGGTTGCACCGTTCAGTCAAATCCTTTTATGGAAGTCATATTGAAAAATCGAAAATTATATTACATTAGGGTATATGCGGTAACGGCGCCGGTATTCAGACGGCTCGACCGTGATTCAAAAGTAATGAGGATTGATTATACAGCTAAGTGGTATAATTAGACAAAAGGACCAAGAAGAGAAAGAAAGAGAGAGAGAGAAAGAGAGAGAGAGAGAGAAAGGGAGAGAGAATAAAGAGAGAGTATCGAGAGAGTTGATTTGAATTTATTTTTAAAATTGATAAATAAATCCTAAAACTGTGAGGAGTGTGACATTCCCTTAAAGCAGATTTGACACCTCTGACAAACATATGGGCAAATAGACCCTGACAATTGTTTGTTGTTTCATTCTGTTTTGTTTGAGTTGAAATAATAAAAATGAAATCAAAATTTCTTTTCAGCTCCTCATAAATCAAACAACTCTCAGAATTTCCCATTAAAAATATAAATTCTTTTATTAAACACGCACAACAAAACAAACCAAACGCTCAAGCAAGTAGTTTTCGTTACTTCCCGCGAGATGACGCTCATGGCACCAAACCGGTCGCGTTGCGCGTTGACAGCTGCGGGCTTTCAATTTTTCCCAACCGCCAATTCTGTCAAACATCAAACAAGCGACGCGTTTGTTTACGTCGAATGAGCAAACAAAGTGGGTGTTATCTGTTGCAATAATAATTAAACGTAATTTAGTGAATTAAACCTAGTGCAAAACTTGGTCTGTGCCAAATGACGTCATCCACCAGTACACCATTAAGAAAATCGGACGCCTCGCGTCTGTTCCGAACACCACAATCGATTGTTCGAGAGGTAAACAAGGCGTCTGTTAGGACGGATGAAATGCATGAAATGTGATTCAAGCGGCATAAATGGTTGTTTCTTCCCGGTTCCAGCAAGCAAACGACGATGAAGCGGAACGAAGAAACCGACGTTCGGTGGCCACGCTCAACGATTCCACAATGGCTGCGGAGGAAAATGAAAACATTAAGATGTGTTTGAAACTGTACTCGGATAATGTGAGCAAACAACGCGCTATCCCAGCAATGGTTGCGTATCTGCGTGGTCTGTTGTCACTAATTAGTCTTTCTATCGACAGAAAATGAGTAAGGATAATGCCTGGTCGCTAACGATCATCGACAGCTTCGCCACACTGATGTCGCGCCATTCGAAGTCGCTCCAGAACTTCCAGGTCGCCGGCTCAACGCTGGAAGCATCCACGAAAGTGTACGGTCTGCGTGTCGATTCCGTGCACACGGACGTGATGCGCATGTGTTCCGAGCTTACGCGTCAAACGGCCCGTGCCATGAACAACAACCCGGCCGAAGAGGATGACGCCGAGGACGGGGGAGCGACGGGCGATCAAACGATGGCGGAAGGTGGAGAGGGGAACGATAAGGAAAACAACCAAACCGTCACTGCGCAGCCGAAAGCGAAAAAGAAACGTGCCCGTAAGGTGGTCAGCACGGTGACGAAGTCGAAAGATTCGATCAACGGCCCGCTGGACACGAACCCGTTCATGGATCCGTTCTTCGCGAAGCTGAACTCGGTCGTGGGTGATGTGAACAGTTCGAGCCGCCTGATGCAAAACATTGTGCCGACAAAGAACGCCGAGCTGCGGCTCTGTATGGATTATCCGTTCTGGGATGGGACGGACTCGCTCGAGCTTGATCTGGCGGACAGTGTGGCGGATACGTACGAGGGCGTGGAATGTAGCACGCTCCGATTCTTTCCACTGGGACCGGAAAATTTGCTACGATCGTTACGGTCCGGCTATTTGATTACGGATGCACCGGCAGAAGATGACGAAGAGGAGGACGATACGAGCCGAGCGCCGCTGGATGATCATATGGACGATGTGGAGGCACGTGAACACGCCGGATCGCTTATGAACCGGTCCGCACTGGATGTACACTTCGATATTAATGCGGAAGTGGAACCGGTACCGTCCGGGGATGCTTTCATACTGGACTACGACGCAAAAGACATTGACGGTAACGATGACTTTGCGGAGGACGACGAGCTGGCACTGGAACAGTGCAAAGGGTTGATGCGCAAAACGGTAGTTATCGAGGATATGCGACCGATCGATACGTGTAGCTCGCAGCTTGAGTATTCCTACCGGCCGCTCGATAACATATCGCAGTTTTGGGCCGGTCCAGCCCATTGGAAGTTTAAGCGATCGATGCGATCCCGTGTGACGATGGCCGCAAGCGATACCGCTTCAACGGCTTCCACGAACTCGAAGGAACGTTTAGGCCGGCGAAAAAAACGGTTCGAGCTGGACACGCTTGACGATGCGCTGAGTGTGAGCGAAAAGCTATTCCTGGATTACAACCCGAACCGGCCGCTTAAAGGCATCACGCATCTGAAGAGTTCGGTTTGCAAGAAATGGGAATCGAAAAAGCTAAAGCTACCCACGGACTACAATCTCGACCCGAATCGGTTCGATGTGTACAAGTACGCGCTGGGGATAACCATCCAGGATCATGGTGGCGTTGGCGCAACGGACCTTGCCCCGTCGGAAACGTACAGCTGCGACGGTGGAGATGATCAGATATCGTGCAGCAATGATACGGTGAGTGGTGAAGGGAACCGTGATGGGTGATAACGGTTAGCATAAACATTTGCTGTTTTTGCTTCGCAGAATGATGGAGGTGATAATGACATGATGGTGAACCACGACGATGGTGAGTTCCACCCGATGGAGCACAGCGATCGACCGCTCGAGCACGGAGAAAAAGATAAGACGCTGAACGCCACCGTGGTTGATGTAATATCTACAGAATTCCAGGGCGCACCGGATAGAGTAAGTCAAGTAATTTAGAAGATTTGGGGTAGAACCCTTGCTTAAACACCTCTTGCCTATCTCACTAAAGGTACACAAGATCAACATCGCGTACGCCAAAACTGCCAAGGTGATCGACATGAAGCAGCTGAAGTACAACTGCTGGCGTATCATCAGCTCCCACGTGCAGGCCGAACTCGGACCACGTCCCTCCCAAAACCCTTCCCAGCTGGACGTCAGTCTGCCCCCGCCGACACAACCCGACGAGGCCAAGGTCACGTTTACCACCCTGTACCGCAAAGTACCGCATCTACTGAGCAAAACGATGAGTGAAAACATTTCCAAATCGCTCGCATTCTACGCCGTGCTGCATTTAGCGAACGAAAAGTCGCTGCTTCTGGGGCGACAGGAAGATTTGAAAGATTTTACCATTAGAAAGGCAGAGGAATGACCTAATTTTCATAAGCAGTGTTTGGTGGTAAGGAATGTATATGTAAGCTTGTACCTTGTAAGAACTTGAACGAATAATGTTCTTGGAAAGGGGAGAACCCGCATCCTTAATATGTTGGACACGTCGAAAGGAAGTTTGATGCTTTTGATAAGTGCACATAATGTTTTGCAAGTAAAAATATTAAATGGCGTATTGTAAATAAGTAATGGCTATAATTTGAGTGTGTGCAAAGGTAGATTTTTTTTATTGAGAAGGGCTCTTTCTTTCCTAAAGCGAATAATAAAGGATTTTCGTGTATATTACACTCTAATAACATAGGCGTTTCCCATCGCGCTGGAGCTACCATTGTGACCACCCTACTCACCACAGCATCCTCAGCATGGCAAGTTTATAGTATTTCCTACCCGGTGAGGCGAAACATTTGCAACTCCAATTCCGTCTGCTTGCATGCGTCAACGTACACGAGATAAAGTTTGCGAGGGGTAAAGTAGGAGCAGATCCTGGAAATCTGGACTCTGTGTAGTCATTGTGCTGTTCCATTTTGCGTGAGTCATGCCACACGTCATGTGTGCAAATGGATGGGAGCATTGGCTGGCCAACACATATCTCATCATGTCCACCGGCACACGCAACACACATCCGGGGGATGAAGAATCCCGACCGGGTGGAAAGAAATCAGCTAAATTTATTACCCAATATCCACCCATTTAATCAATCCTTGGCGGAGGAGGTGCTAGAAGGCGTGCGTAATGGAGGAGCAGTTCTGTATGCCTTAGGTTGTATTTGAACCAAGTTCATCTGCTTGGGAGTAGCGTTTTTTGTTACCTTTCCGGTTGGACAAATACGAGACGGAGCTCACTAACACCGTACGGTTCTAACGGCCTCTTACTAGCCAGTAGGCCTTCCCCATAATCCGAACGTAGGTTGCATCCGCTTCTTCCAGGTCCAATGGCATGCAATCAAATCAAGTGGAATGTGAAATAAAAAGGCAGGCAAGCTGCATTTTAGTTAGGCTACTAGGCCTGGTTAGTACGTGGTGGTAGTAAGGAAGTACAAGCAGTAGTAAAAGTAATGGCAGGGACAACGATTGATCGGTCCGGGCGTACGTTTGCTGGCCGGTGTCTAGGAATAAGGCAGCCGGCAGCCTCCTGTTTAATGTTATTCGCCATCGCTCATTCTGCATGCGAGCGCTCTACTCAAAGGTTATCGATTGAAGGATTTGTCCCGCATCCAAAACTGTGGAGGGCTTTGTGTTTGCCAAAAAAAGGGGGTGCAAGATTGATGTATCGGATATCGTTTCCTGGTTCGAAAATGGGTTGCACATTTAATTGAAATGCACGAAAATTTGAGTAATTTCTGAAAAGGAAAAATGGAACGAATTAAACTGATTTTAATGTCGCTATTAGCAAATGCATCGTAAATGGCGAAAGATTCGGTTGGAGAAAAAAAAGAAAGATGTCCAGACTGGATGTCTGTTCGTAAAAGAAGTTGTTTTATGACAGTTTGCTTACTTCAGCGAGTGGGAAGAGAAGTTTTGCCGCTTCCAAGTCCATCCCATTTGCGCATTTTAAGTAGATTGTTTTTGAGCAAAAACTGGACTCTCGAAGATCGTGAAGTGTGGGATCCAGACGAAACCGAGGTGTGCGGAAAAGAAATTCTCCAACGAACTCAAACTCAAGCTGTCATTATTTTTAGATTCGAACTAACTTTTGCCTGTAATTTCAAGTTGAAGGACCATCAATTCGTAGCTGGGAATGGTTCACACAAAAAGCTGGAAGCTTACGGTTGCCGATTGGTTCACCAACAAAACGGTATGTCCCCGCACGTGAAAACGGACCCCGGAAGACCCAGGAAGCGTATATCATCATTTGGGTTCCTTTCTTAGGGTACAAACTCCCCAGGCTCATCCCTGAGCGGAGGTGGCGGGTCCTAAGCGTGGCGGATGTTATTCGCGAAAAACTTAAGACGCGCAGTTTCGGAGGACATCCACCTACCTGTCTCGCTTAGAAAACCTCCAGAAACCGGTGGAGTAAAAATGAATGGACCCAATATGGCAGTTATTCGCCCTGGAACAAATAGGTAAACTTTTTGACAGGTGACCCTTTTTTTCCCCTCCTTTGCTTGCCCATTCCGAGGGGGTGGGGGTGGCCATTCTTTCTTTCCCGGGGATTGGAAGTAGTGCAATCCAAAGGATAAATCATGACGTTGTTTGTGTGCCGAAAGTTTCCAGAGAGACCCTTTTTGCTGCTGCTGCTGCTCCTTTCGCATCCGCGTCCGGTCCATCTATTTTTCTCTGACACTTTCCAGGCACGCAGGAGGGTTGTGAAAAGCGCGAGAAAAAAGGTGTAAAGGATGGGTCGTTCAACCAAACGCCACCATTCCCCGTCCAACCTCGCACAAGCACCAGCCGATGAGTTATGGGAGTGGGACCGAAATAAAGACTCCGATCGGTGTTAACGGATGATGAAATTGATATTTATATCGCACGACGACAATACACTTCAGGTAACGATATAATTTGATAAACAGATAACACGTGTTTCGACGGGAATCTAATAAAGACCGAACGCACGTTCGTATGCGTACATGTCCAGTGGAGGTAAAATATTAATACATTCCCGATTTTGGATAGGTTTGATTGATTGCGTTAGGTGGTCGATTCGAATCCTACGACACAAACGGCTCATTCAAATGCATGTCCTCTCTCTCTCTCTCTCTTGTTTGTGCTTGCAGGTACCACGAATATCGTTTGATGTGAAATTATTAAAACGGCTTGATCCTAACGGGCAGCACGCAGTTTCGGCGGATAGAGATGCACCGGTTCCGATTAAATCGCTCGCAACGTGCAATTATGGCCACCAAACCCACCGGCAGCTAATTATGATCCATTGCAGATGACTGCGGACCGCATAATGTGCCCGAGCAGAACTGGACCACTCGCGTGCACCCTATCGGCGTATCGATTTATCATCACAGCAACGATTCGTCGCCGACCAGACCGATCCACGCTGGAAGCCATATGGGATATAATTCTATCCAATTATTGTGATAACTTCAGCAGCCTCGTACAGTCTAGTTATTCGCCAGGACCCAGGACCTAATACCACCGGCGTGGTACGATGAAAATGATCAAAAAGAAAATGGTGGTGCCGGTCCCCAAATTCTGCATCGAATAATTATCACTTCCCACGGTGCACGCTGCTGCACAGGTATTTCTGCCCGTGTGTGCTGCATGTACACACGGATGTGAGGTTATGTAGTGACCAAACTGCTCTTTAAACGATGTGTTTTTCCATTTTAGGATTTTACGAGCCGCAGCTCATCAATCTTCCTTTGGCCGATTCTAACTTCTCGTTAAAGCGGCTCGTACGGGGGTTGCCCGATGTGGAGCAAAGGTTCAGAGTGAGGTTAGCAACTTTTGTCAACATAATTTGCATCAATCTTCCAATGGCAAAAGGAACCTACCGATAGAGGTGAACTGATGCGTTGACGGAACCTGTATAAGCTGGCAATAACTATAATTGATAGGATTCGACTGTAGCGACCGGTTCGATCGGTCGGTAATTTATTTACCTATCGCGCAGGCAGGCAGGCACTGGTTCGTTGGGATTGCTTGAAGGTCCGCTCGACCGTACGAACGATATACGAGACGAGATGTCTTCATCGAGCGCTTTTTGGCTCAAGAGAAACGAATTTTCTTTCCAAAACGATCTGAACGAAAGGAAAACAGAAGCCCGGCTCACGGCCCGAAAGCTGTTTAAGGAACGTGACTTGATTTGAAGATTTTCATCTTCCGGTTCCGGTGTGCTTCGTGTTTTAATACTTCGCCTCCGTTTTGTTTCTTCGCCTCAAAATCCCAAATCCCAAAACGGTGGAGAACCCGGTTCGAGTGGACTTTGATCTCGAGCTTTGCGAAACAGCCCCCCTTTAATGTGGTTCGCCTTGTTTTCCCTGCTGTCCGAACATAGCTTTGACCCATTTTCCAAACAGAACAAAAAAATAGCTACGGCAATATGTATTCAATTTATTTAGCCCAATAACCCGCTTGAGATGGTACGGGAACGGTTATGCTTCGCAATAACATATTTAGAAGGCAGTTTTGTGCTAACGATGGAACGACCTTTCAAGCTGGTGTCCTTCCTAGTTCAACCCGGAACGGAAACTTTGCTTGGGAATGAAAATGAGTGAATGTGTGGTTTCACTGTTCGGCGTCCGTGGAATGGAAGTAATTTGACCAAATAAGTCGTTTTACAATTACCAAGCTCGCGAAGATGTAAACCACCACACCACATGGTAGCGTTTATCTTAATCAGCATTTACAGCATGCGGGTTTTTGCGCCGTAATCGGGCACGTACGGACGGTACGTAGATGGTAGATGTGTATTTATGTGTGGGAAGCCGGAAGAAGCCGAAGAATCGATCGTAAAGAGAAAAGCCGCGCTTATCCTTACGGGCTTTACAAAAAGCTTGCAAACGGAATCGAAAGGATTTCCAAGACTTATGTACACCACCGAACGGAACCATGATGAAAGGTTGTTTCGAGAAAAACCCGCACCAAAGAAGGTGAAAACCCTCAGGGAAGGACGTTTAAAAGTTTAGCAAAAGGTGAACCGGTGGCTGCTGATGAGTAGTGAAGCAGCCACATTGCCAGGAAGATAATGATTGGAACCTGTTCAACCTCGTCCGAAAGGTGAATAAATCAAGAGGCGCCGGTGGACTAAATCAAACTACTCCCACCGGGCAAGAGTTTCCCGGGTGGAATAAATCCCATCTGCAACTGGCGCAACAGCAGCAACTATCCCGGAAGAAGAATCCTTCCTTCAAGATGTGTGTGTATGTTCGATCAGTTGGCTGGGGGAAGTCCGTGCTGTAAAGTTTATCGAGCCACTTAGCCGTATTAGGTTGGGTCGCGAAGTGCTCGACCAGACGAATGTGCTTAACCACGGGTTTTGCGCCTCAGGAGAGCGCTCTCACACTTGGTGTCCGTATGCTTGTGTGTGTATAAATCATCGTTTGCCCGAGTTTTCCCGTGGCACATTTCAAACCACCACCACTTGAACGCGAGCTCAGCCAACGCTGCCAGGAAGAGTGACCAGCGTGCAAGTGCTTCGCCCCAACACTCGACGCAGCATGGATATGATGGTGTTTTGGTTGGTTTATCGCCTTTCGCCTTGGCAGAAAGATGACTTCACCAATCCGGTCGGCTGCAACCAGGACGACCCGCTGTGGGAAAACCACAGTAGCGCGCAACAACAACGCTCGAGGATAAGCACAGCGCCCCAGGACCGTGCGGCGAATCGAATGCGCGAGAAGACGTTCCCGCAGCACGTCTTCTTCTCGTGCGGAAGAAAAACTAATGATCCACCTGCTGCGACTGTCGACGTTTGAAGTGGTGCCGAGCAAAACACTATCGAACGTGCACCAGCTCGAGATTGTCCTGTGGATGTTCGGTGAAGCCATTGGGGGATGGTTTACTGGGAGCGAGCGAGGCGCATCATCGGTGCACGTTTCGTATTTCCGTTTGATTGAGCGTTATTTATTTAATTGATTCGACCTTCGGACTCGGTTCGGTTGGTTGGTTTGGAGAAGTTTAAGCACAGTTTCGATGGTAAGGCGATACAGATTGAGGGAGCGATTACACTAATCAGGGGGTATTAGATGACGAATCGGTTTAGTGTTGGGAGATGAGCAGAGGAAAATGAGATGATTAAAGCGAAGGAAAGTCTTCGATTGGACGCAGCTTGTGCTAGTGATTTTTTTTATTAAATCATTTGCATGCTTTGTGTAAACATGATAGCATGATCCGGAAAAGATAAATAGATTTAGAGCTACAATCTCAATTCTAGCGAGTTGGTTCTTGTTTTGAACCCCTAAAGGTATGCAATTAATTGGTGTACAAAGAATAAATAAAATGTTTCCATGTATAACTGTCAAAATGTGTCACCGAATTGTAAAATAAAGATGATTCACATATCCTGAATTGCAATCTTTATCGTTAACACAAGCATCTTGAAATTGTAAATCCAGTTAGGATTAACCAACATATGCCAGGAGAGCTCCAGAGGTTGTCGTCTATAAATCAAGAATTTAGCAGTAGACGGATCATTCTATTTCTATTATATATCTCCCTTACCTATATCTGAAGCGATAGCAGGATTAAGCTTCATAGAAGATAATTTTAAGGAATAAAACTAGTCTTAGAGATTGAAGTGAGTGGTATGAAATTGCCTAAATTTAGGCGTACTTTCGATCGGAATTGTGAAAGTATGCAATACGCTTTACATGAACCTTTTGAAAGCATGAATTTTACAGAGCAGAGCAGTGTTTTGAGTGTGATTAAGTCCACATTCATTTGCACTAACATTAACAAGCTATTATACTTTGAAAAATTACAATTTTATGTAAATACTTCATGTAGTTTGAACCCATTTATTTCCTTATTAATTAAAATCTAAATATCTGTCTATCTAAAACGTCATTAAACTGCTATTTAAATTCGTTTCACAACACCGTGCGACGCCATTTATAGAAAGCAATTAAGAAATTTCGGCTGAAATCCTAAATACATTCGCCAGGATCGTACCTCAGGGCCCAGGTCTAATTAAATCCAGCGGACAATTCGATCCCCTCCTTAACAATTGTCCAAACACACACACACCATCGTCACAAAACTATTATGAGTTTTGTCATGCCTTTCGCGCTTGAAGATTTGCGACTTCTGGGCAGGGTCGATTTTTCCCCATTTATTCCATCCCTCGCACACATTATTGACAGCCAAGATTTGGACAGCGTGCGGTGTCGTTGACCGAGGAAACATGATGGCGCAAATGAGCAATGTGTGTGTGTGTGTGTGATGCCCATTGGCAACCGCCTCATCAACAGTTTGGTAATTAGATTCAACACTCTCGATTTCGGGTGACTTCTTGGGGTTGTGCCACCCCTTAATCCTGGACGACGTCTGCTGCCTTTTGCGGTTCCGCTTCGATGGGACGCTTGTGTACGAAATGTGCGCATAAATTTGTGCCACTTCGATGACGCCTACAAGCAGCAAGCGAACCGTCATAAGATGCTGAAGTTTAGGAGTGCGCTCGATAAGGCGGGAGGGTGAATTCCTACGAATCGGTGAGAGATATTGGCAAAACGGAAGCCGAACGTTCTTCCCTGGCCTTATTGGATGCCGGCATTAAATGTCGCATCTTCAAGCGAAACGTAGGGCAGTTGCTGGGAACGCTACGAAGATTCAAGAACGGCAGAGATTGCTAAGAGTGGCATTGTGGCGTGTCGTACGCGGAGCATCGAAACCCATACGCGGAAAACTGCCTCACAATAAACACCTGCGTGACAAACGAGTGGCAGCAGCTGCTGTTTTCCACCACTATCCATTTCCATTACTTTACGCAAAACCCTCCTCAACGT
Organism: Anopheles stephensi; assembly: GCF_013141755.1. Classification (NCBI taxonomy): domain Eukaryota; kingdom Metazoa; phylum Arthropoda; class Insecta; order Diptera; family Culicidae; genus Anopheles; species Anopheles stephensi. Next base: position 19,957,509 of record NC_050202.1, read on the forward strand.
TATCTTGCTGAGTTTATGACTTCTTTCCGGCTGTCGATGTCCTTTTGTGCGTTTACTTCATGCTTAGGGGCTTTTTTTTTTGTCTGGAAGTTGTTGTAGAGGGACACAGATTATAAGACCGACCGCCATCTCGGTCGGTGAATGAAAACTTTACAGGAGAAAACGCAAACATCAGCATCATTTCAAGGTGGTGGAAAATTGATTTTCGATAGTGAGTTTTCATCTCAAGGTAGACGATGGATTGAGAGAGAGAGAGAGAAAAAAAAGGAAACACAACCAGGTGATAAAAGAGTCATTCAGACGGCCTCCTTCTTCTACCCGGTGGTGGTGGCAGAATTTCATTTCATCCTGTTTTGATATGCATTTAATAATATTTTCATTTCGTTTGAAATCGCTGGCGGTTTTTTGTTGTTGCTTCTGTTTTTCTTCCTTACCACCGGCAAAGCCAACGCGGAACGCTAAAAAAGAAATGCCTCAGATTCGGCAAGGTCGATACGGGAGAGGCTTCTTTATCGCTCCCGATAGGGGTTGAAAATGGTGTACATTTTTTCCTACTTTCCCTAGCTGGAATTTGTGAATCCACATGGTGGTGTTTGAAAATTTAAAATTCAATCTAAACCCTTACAATCAAGTGTGCCGGCTCAAAAAAGAAAGACGTTCCTACTAGACAAGGACAACCCCCAAAAGAAATGCTCTGTGTGATCTGGCTTTCATCCGCTGCCATTTTTATTTCCTTCTGTTACTTTTAACATCTCGATAGGTTTATTTTGCATAGCAGATGCAGATGCTCCTCAATCGTTCAGCCACACGGCGCGTCAGCTTTAAATTTTCCACGATTTGCCACTTGGCCTTAATGCAAGGTATGCGTGGCGGCTACATGCCGTGTCGAATTCTTGGATGTTTCTTCCCGCCCCAGCATCAAAAACTCCGATAGCAGACTTTAAGGCGCGCCTGCATTCTTGTCCCGCTGACTGCGCTGTGGAACTGTGCGCCGGGTTCGATTATCATTTTAATTTACTGTCACACGGGGCACCGGCGAATCATCACGGATTCCGGTCCAGATCGGAGAGCTGGAAATTAAAGCTGTCAATCACTGCTGTTGGTCGGTGTGCCGGTTCGGAGGGATATTGAATCAGGGAGGTGTGTCCTGGGGCCGGATATTGCAACCCGTTTGCCGGTGTCGAAGAAGTGCCGGCGATGCGAGCCACGCGGACAAGACAGGTGTGAAATGTGATTTGTGTAACGGTTGGCACGAGACAAGCGAGTTCAATATTACGTTTGCGTCCCGTGTAAGCTGTCGAATCAATCGCTTTCTTACATGGATTTTGGTTATCTTAAATGAATTGAATGTTGTAACATTCAAATCGTGTTTTTTCTCATGTTTTGGTTTCGCTACGCCTGAAAGTATGTAATATAATTTTAAATTTCAGCTTGAATGCTCAAATTTCAAGCTAAGTCTGCTGTATGAATAAAACATTCACCATATCTCAGCGGCGCACAAAGCAAATCTTCACCATCCGTGCGGCCCGTGTGGTGTACTGCATACAGGGAGCACCATAAATATTGCCGCTGCGCATCGATGTAACATCGGTGTGCATTCAATTTGTGAGTTTATCTGCAGCGATGACCGCACGGACCGTACTCGTACGGTATTGGATGCGTTCCTGCAGCCGAGCGAATGAAATAGTGCAAAGAAGTGAACCTGGCAACTACAATTACTTCGCTGACTTTGCAACCAGGAAGCGCCGACGGTTGTGATGGTCAAGCGAGAAAAGTCCATTTTCCCAAACGCCGGCGACTGTCCCCGATATACCGTGGTGCTCCGCGCTCCGGTGAATTACAGATCCAAAAGGAGAGTAAATCATTTTCCGGCAAACGATGAGAACCGACCGACCACTCCAACCCGCCGGGATTTCCCACCTGTTCTACCCGCAGTTTGCTGTAGGTCATATTGAACATCCAGGCACATCATCCACGGGTAGAGTTTTGGGGGGTGGCGAGGGAAGGTTGCTTTGCGATAAATTCCCCAACCACCGACCAGCCTCTCGTAACCAGCATCGTAACGATCATAAATATGTCATCTCACGTACTGGGTGGCCCCGGTCAGGATATCTGTGTTTCTTGCAAGCACGCTCGCCAAGCCGGTGCCTTCTGCTTCTTTTATTCTTATTATCATCGGCATCGTCATTGTCGGTGTTATTATTATTATGTTTCCCCTTTTTGCTGCTCACGATCACCGACGACACCGACCGGGAAGCAATATGATCGTACCACGGAAAAGGGGTTCTCGGCATTTGTGCGGAAATTCAGGATCCTTCGAATCGGACGAGAAAGTTGGGAAGCGAGGAAGGCTGGGAGGTACTCGGCGGGGAAAGCTAAGGTCAGCATATTATAAAGCAATTTCCCGCTTTCCAGCTGTAATGATGCTCTTTACGTAACCTCAAACCTAACGCGACCGAAAGACCCTGACTCTGGTGCGGTTGGTATGTGGACGTACTATGGAAAGCTCGTTCGGTAAGGGACACTTCAAACGGGATGAACTTTAAAGGGAATAACATCAGAGAAATTCTTGTACGTATTAGAATTCTATTTGAACTTTAATTGAACTTGAGTTAAAATTTATATGATAAGTAGATATGAGCTAAAATGTTTGTAGCAGACTTGTGACATTTGTCAACATGGGTTTGACACTAATGACATTAGACATTGTACGTTAAATGTTTAAACTAGTAATATAGTTTTAAATCTAATTTCAAGCTCGTCCCAATGAATTCTAGCTATTGAGAATTTTTCCGAAATTCTTTTAAAGTCCAACAAATTTCCAGGTCCCAGCATCCGTACCACCCAAACGTACGTGCAAAGTCATCATTCGGCCACCAAAGACTCCCCATCTAACTCCCGTAGCAAAAGGTAATGAAAAATTCATAGCGTACGCACGGTTGACCATAAATGCAGCGACATTGCACCCGGAGCTTCGAGCTCCATTTTCATGGCCATGTCCAGTTCAATAAACGTCCCCCCTCCCACCCCTCTCCTCCTGCTCGATCGTTCGATTGCGAACACTCCATGGTCCCTTATCGTGGTGGGTACTCAAAAAGTCATCCGATGATGATGAACGGGTCATAAGATGGGCGACCGTACAAAAATGCGATGCAATGGTGCACTCATCGTCATCTGACAAGACCCTCGACGGGAAGGGAATGGGTTCGCACGGAGGATTCCATTGTGGACGATTCTTCTTCCTGTGATGAAAAGGCAGAAGATTGCGACGGTACGATGTGCGATGTCCGTGCGATGCTCTTCTTCTTGCTTCCTTGTTGGTCAGGATAATAATGTCGCCCTGCCCGGGACCGACGAAAGCAACTGTGTGTGTGTGTGTGTGTGTGTGTGGTTTTGTGTCGTGTCGTGTTGGGCCGCTACCGTTGGAAAAGCCTTCTGGGGGAAAAACGGCTGTGGGCTACCCGATGTGTTTGGTCGGAAAAGTGACAGACCACAAACGAGACCACCGAAAAACATTCCCGGCCGACGGTGGAGTAGAAGAGCAGAAGCGACCAAATCGAAACGATTTCCCAGCTGTCCTGCGAACTCCAGCAGACACAAGACACCGTGTCGAGATCCGGCGAGTTGCGAGTGGGAAAATAAAACAGCGGCCGAAAACGGAAAATTACATGTGAAAACATATTGTACGTACGTGTCATGTTTTATGGCTCTTCCCGTGGTCGTAAACTAGGAATTTCTCAGTCATAAATTGAAACGAATGCAATGGCTTTTCGAGAAGGAAGAGGTACTAAGGACTCTTCCGAGACCAGATCCCTGGTCTCTGTCAGGGAGAAAAGAGAGAGAGCAATAGTTCCCATTGCTCTTGTATGGCATTGTTTTGAGGTTATCTTTTGCTCCATCCTTGTTCGTTCTTGCCTTCCATTCATCCAGCTGTTTTCTGGTCAGTATGGAATGTCAGGAACAAAGTTTAAAATGGAAAAGTTGTATTGTAGTAGTCCTCTTTAGCGCGACGCCACTCGCATCCAAATGGACTAGTTGTGGAACATATTTGCCTTTTTCGGTTTTGGTCGGTAGGGTAAAGGCCATCCAAATGACTACTCCGCATACTCACGCTCTAGCGTGAAATTTAACACACAGAGATACTTAAAAGTTAGAATGATACAATGGCCGGTACCACCGTGACGGTGTGTAGCATGAGAAACTGCAATTACCCCGTTTGTTTCGCGTCGGGACTTACGTACTCTGTATCAAGCGGCGTTGTTTATCGAGCGGCCGAGAACGTTAGTGAGCAAATTATGTGATCGCCTCATCAAACGTGGTGGATTTTCCGTACGTGCTTTTGGAGCTTCGGGTAGGTACGCTAGCAAATGGCTAGGATTGTTGTGGAGGTACCAGTGAGTGGCACCTACCATGCTTATGGTAGTGAAAGTATAATGGTCACCGAGATCAGAGTGATTTTTGGAGTTTTTGTGGGTGGTTCTGTGAATGTTACGATATGAAGCTTCAGGGAAGTAAATATGAAAATGGTATTACAATTTAGGCGAAACGGTAGTCTAGGCGATACAAGAGGCCGGCCTTCACCTGCTTGGACCGAGGATCAAATTCCATCTAGACGCTGGACTGAATATACAGCTACGGGTAAAATCAAGTCATAGATTAAGCCGAGACCTTTCCAGGTTGTAGTGCCCAAAGAAGAAGAAGGTGTAATAATTAGCCTATACAATATCATGATCCATCGAACCATAACCACTGACATCAACTATTTTGATTAGAAATTTATCTTTACAAATATCTCCAATAACGTCAGACTTAGCCTTACATAGAACGATTGTTAAAGGAAACCCTCTCCTCTCAAAGTCCTCTTTGCAATGTCGTCTTCTTTTTCTTCTTTGGCCTAACGTCCTCGTAGGTCATGCCTGCCATTTCTGGCTTACTGGACTTAATGATACCACTAGATTAATGATAAATACATAAAGGCTAGGGTCTTTCCTTAGTCTTATTTAGCTAAGGACCTTAGTTTTATTTAGGAGACGTTATAATAACGAGCTCTACGAGCTGTACCATGATCCTACCATCACACAGCGAATTAGACTCCGGTTGGCTATTCCTGTCATGAGAATAACACCGGACGACCCAGCCCGTAAAGTCCTTTAAGACCGTCCACACGGACAGAAGAGGCATGGTAGACCTAAACTGTGATGGCGTTGATGCGTCCACCAGAACGGTAAGGCAGTGGCGGATCAACCTAGGAGCGGAAGGAGCGGCCGCTCGGGGCCTCGTGGTTAGGGGGCCCTTGTTTCCCTGTAATATCACAATGAGCCTCTCCAAATATCTTGACTCACCACTGCGGTCAGGATAATCGATTGTAAGTCAGTGGCGCTGGATCGTGAGCGGTATCAAGGATTGTTACAGCAGGCCAAGACCGCATAGTGGTTGCAGCGCCGGATAAGTAAGTATTTAAGTACTGCGTAGTCAAATAAGACTAGTCGGAAATTTTACGGATGAGGTCGTTCTGCCTTATAAAATTCAAATGCTTTACAAAGTTTGTACAACAAGCCTGTAGACTAGCAATACGGCCAGGCCGTTCTTTATGAATAAAAAAAAGTCTGTAGACTGAACTATAGCCATTAATCCCTTAATATAAAAAGCATATGAGAGTGCTTCAAATTATTTGTCAATGAGCAATAAGCAACAGTGATAACTGTATCTTGGTTATACTAAAGATATATTTTCTTCTAAATACAGGCTGAAAACAACTCTTACCAAACCTCACTCTCACTCTTACATAAACCAAAGAAAAAATCTGATGCTCTTTGGTGACCTTTCAATTTCAGCAAAAACATGTCTCTGCATCAATGCCATCCGAAACGTATCAGTTCCATCAGTCAAACTCCTCCCACTCCGAACACCGTCGATCGCCTAAACGTCCTAACTGACCATCACCATCATTACATAGCCATTAGCGTTCAAGTCGATTGGCTCAGTGTCAAACAAAACGCCAAAGACAATTCAATCAATCAATCCACAGATCAATCGAATCAAATGGTCATCCGCCCGTTGCCAGAAAAATCCTAAACTGACATTTTCCCCTAAAGCTCCCACGTATATCTGCTCGTCTCCCTACGTTCGTTACCGATTGCTCCGTAGCTGCCAGTACATCGTTAGTACAAAACCGTCCGTAAGGCGACCTCCTGCTCATCAAATAAATCTGGTGCAGCATGCAGTTAATCTTTCCCTGCTCCGCATGAGGTCACCGAAACGGTCCATTTCCCCTACGCCTCTGTGGCTGTGGTCGTTAGGGCCGTTGATTGGAAGAGATTCCTGCCACAATTGGAAACGCGCCGGATGCAAGGCGGAGATGTTTCTTCCTCTAAATCCGGCACCAAATGAGCTACACGGCTATGGAATCGGATTTCTTGAGCCATTGACTTTCGGTCCAGCACCATTTTTAACGGAGGCCCGAAAAGAAAAACAGAACACAGTTCAATGATCTGTGATGGGGTAGCATTAGGTCGTAGTAGCAACTCCCTCCCCGTAGTGTGTTGAGTGCGTGTGCATTGTGCGGTATGTAGCATTTAGTGTGCTGGCTTGAGAGGGCGAGCTGTGCCTTACCGAAAAGGCGATTATAAAAGACTCCCTTTCGGCAGTGGCCGTAACGTACCGTACCGTACCGTGCGTGTGTGGTATTAGTTTATTGGCTCGCAACGCTGTGGAGCGTAGATAGAAATCATTATAGGAAAGCGTATTGGTTGGGTAAGACGTACGGTTTATTTCGCATGGATAGGGAAAATATTCATACGCTGCAACACCTCACCCTGTTAATGCGATTGCAGACACCGGATAAGGGTGAAACGTTTGATGTGCGTTTGCTGGTTTTTCGGTATCTAGACGGATCGAAAGAAGGTACTCATTATTGAGAAGAAGCTGAAGATAATACTTCTTCCCGGAGGATAAACGTATGTGACGGTAGCGTACAAATTGGGCAACACACATTTTTGCTGATTACGAAGAACGGTAGAGCTTATCGAGATAAATTTGGCAAGGATCATGCAATGGAACGTGAATAAGTGGTACAGTTTTTCTGCTGCGTAGCCTTGGTATCGCCTTTGGGGTAAAGTAGAAATACTTTAAATTAAGTTTTAAGCCATAAATCTACCTCCAAATCGTATGTGGAAGATCATATACGTATGTGTTCGTGAAAAACCAACTAAAGAAGGATGTTTGAAGTTATGCCGTTTGGTGCATCTGCTTCTATGATCTATATGACATTATCCGATCATTATCCCATTTGTCAAGAGAAGCCGTCTGCTTAGCTGCAACGTATGTCAGCAGTGCATAAGGTACAAGACAATTTAATATGAACGTTAATCCGATTTACTGTCAAATTAGTGTGGAGTGCAGGTTGGAAACTAGAGAAAACCAGAAGGGAATAGTGTAGTTTTCTACGTAATTATGTGAATAATTTATAGTTTCCTCTCTGTTGCGTATTAATTGAAGTTTCATATTAGCTAAGAAATGTATTGAAAACTACATTTACTGAATTTTTAAACACTCATTTTGATTGGATAAATAGGATGTTAGATCAAGCCATCTGAAAGCTTTGTACGCCAGAAAGTATGCAATTTGATATTTTCTATTTTACTTATATGTTTTTAACAATTTATAACTTTTTATCTTTACTTTTAAATAAGACAGTTTATCAGAATTTTTTTCTAAAATGATTATGCATGCAAGCTCTAATTGTTAAAAAACGCCTAAATGTATGTAATCAAAGAAGAGGACATTTTTGAAATAATATTGCATACCTTTAGGCGTATACGTTAAACACAACGCAACAATGAATCTACGGGCAGTTTTTGAGAAAAATAGTTCGTTTAATTGAACATAAGTAACTCACATGTACCGCGTAACTTGTCACTTATGTTTGCCCTTTTCCCAGACATTCAAACACCGCCTCGAAAGTCGTCTTAAAATTCTTACCTGTAATGAAAAAAGTAAATAAAAAACACACATAAGTCTTCTTCAAAATCTTCAGCCCACCGCCAGTGACACTTGTCCAATCCCTCCCTCTAGCTAACTCAACCCACGACACTGAACTTTTCCGCCTTTATTTTCCGCTTAATTGATTCCGCGTGCGGAAGCGAACAAATCGATCTTGAGTAAATGAAAGGTGCCATCAGATACACACAAAAAATCTTCGAAAATCAGGCCCACCCAAGAAAAAACCAAACAACGACATGCAAAATCTGACGGGCGTGCTTTGGCGTCAGAAACGGGCTGAATCGAAGCAATAGTACGAACAGCACATTGCAACGTCGCGTTCCGCCGAAGCGCATCCGACACTGATCGATTTCATCGAGATTGAAACGAATCACCTTCGCTTCATCTTACGCGAAGAGAAGATACAAGTCGTTTCTTTTTTCCTTCTGTGCGCTCGTCGTTTTTCCTACTGCTTTTCACACTCACACACTGTCGCGTCGTGTTTGTTATTTCCGGTCGCGCGAGACGCGCCCAAAGAAATGGAAAAACGTTGACTTCCATATTGAAGATGTTTTGGGTACGTTCGGCGTAAGTTAACCGGAACTTCAGGGTTTTCGGGCGGCTAAAGGTGTGTTTTTTTTCCTTTCATTTTATTTTCTTGTGGATAAAGCCTTCACCACCCAAGGAAGAAGGATATTGTGGCGGAAACATTCTTAAATGCAGAACCGTGTCGCCATCAGCTTTTTTCGGGCGGGCCGGGCAGACTCCCCGGGAAAGGATGGATTGCTGGCGAACCGGGTGTTGCCATTCAAAATTTGAATGTAAATTGTAGGTATTTAAACAGCGCCGGTCTCGCACTTCAGCTGTCTGACCCGTGAAGATGGAAAGTTTGTCGCTGGCGTCTTGCGACCGTTTTTACGCAGTCCACAAGTGTGTATTCTCGACTTCTCGACCCGGTTCCGGTGTTTGTGGCGGCACTCGAAACGTAACCGACACCAGCACGCGTACAACACGCAAAAATGCGAACCTAGGATGAAAAAAGAAACACAAAATCCCATAAAGAATCTTTTTGCCTGGCACAATGTGCACACGCCCCGAATGGATGAATAAATATTGGAAAAGGAAAGCTACACTAGCCTTGGCTCTACATGGGCGGGAGGCAAATGTAGCCAAATTTTGCACCACCAGCGTCAGCGTGCCATCAGCACGAGGTAAATATTTGCATAAACATCCGCTTGGAAATGATGCCGCGGGTTCGTCGTGTGCTGTTATGGAGTATTTATTTTTTTTGCTTCCCATTTTCACGCCAGACTTTCCGTTTCTTTAATGCGGTGCGTTGACGATGGTAGTGTTAAAGGCTTTTAAGAGGGCGAACCGGATGTTGCAAATCACCCATTCGTCTACGGATGACACATGAGGAGGATGTCTGTATTGGTGGCAGCGGAAAGGTTTGTGGTTAAATTGATGAAATAAAGTAGAATATTATTATAAGCGAATGGGATATAAAATGTGTTTTTCAAAGGAATGTCTTCCTGGGTTTTTTTCTTGTGTTGCTTTATATTGCAGCTTTACAAAAGTAAATAATTTTAGTAGGGTTAACAGCGAATATCATATTATCTTCGTTATTTCAGTGAACTTAACGTCTCTTTAACATTATTCTTAAGCCTTTAAAGGCCTTTTAGAGTGATCTGGTGGCCGAGGCGATTTTGTAGACGGACTGAACCTCGAAAGGACCAATGATGAAATCCTGCAAATATTTTCTTCTTCAAAATGAGAAAAAAGATGCTCATAACATAACAAATGTCTTGTAAAATGTCCCAAAATGTTACCTTTGCATACTTTTAGGCGAAATAAAGGCTTCGTAGAGCTATACACATCTGTCTTTTCTCCATTTTGAATCCCTTCGAAAGCTATAACATATACATTTTCCTCAACTAGATCAAAATGGGTTGACACCCATTGCAGTAAATAAAGCGCAACAAAATATGACAACATATGGGCAAACATCCGCTCGTTTCAATTACAGCCTTCCTACGTCCAACAGTTGTCTCTTCCCCCCATAAAAAAGCCAAATGGTAGTGATAGCCTTTAAGGCCACTGAAAATGATGTATCACATCCGCCGCTATCAAATTTGTATTAGTTTGTCACAAAGCTCAACCGGCTTCGGCTGCTCGAACGACCCGACCGGACCGGACTGGACTGCTGAGGCAGCATTAGTAGCGTAGTGTTATCATTATTGCATCGTTCACACGACGCCGACCGATAACGATATGTTACACAGACAAGAAAAGACGAGAGAGAAGGGGGAAAAACGGCAAGACATGCTGTTTGATGTGCAAAAGGACAGGAACAAAATAAAACATCTCAACAAGATAACGAGTGGGATGATGATGATGATGATAGGAACGGTACACAACGGAAGGCATGTAGATGAAGGTAAACATTTGATTCCCGAGCATCCAGAGCGTTCCGAGAACCCAGAAAGCTAACCTTAAAAGGCTTGCCTCTAATCGAGCGCCAAGGAACAGCCTGAGAAGGGACAGGGCAAAACACATACCGATCGTGCGCTCTATATGGACCGGAAAATGATGATGATGATTTTTATTGTGTTAGACTGCTTCAGCTTTCCGTTTTCCTATTCTATCGTCTTCATCAGGATATCTGCTCCATATCTTAGAAGAGGTGGAGAAGCTGGAAACTTTTTTGTGCTTTCTTATCATCCTTTTTGTTGAGAATGGAGGACGAAGTTGGGACTTTGTTCCTTCGGCCGGACCTTCACAGCCGGACACTAGAAGCGTCCGGGTTTTACGGGTAGAACAGCAAACCGATAGTGATGTCCAGTGTGTTTAGAATCATTCGACACTATCGAACAGAACAGGCATATCGATATATTGTTTTGGGTCATTGTACATGATGATATCCAAACATCGAACGCTAGCATGGTAGAAAGTACAAGAGGGGGAAGCAATATTCCTTCACATGACATGTTCACTTTTCCATCATCCCCATCAAAATTGGAGCATGAATAGGAAATACGGAGTGCAAAAAACCCAAGTCCGCTGAACACATGCTTGAAAGGAAGTCCGGCCCTTCTTTTTCGCCATTTCTATCCTATTCACCAAAGAATTGGATTTGAGCGTGAAGCACAGAGAAAAAGGCCACGGTATTCCCATCTTCCGGTAGACATTCGATTGTGAATCCCATTTGGGATCTTTCACAACCTTCCACAGACACACCTCGCATATTCTTCAGCATCAGCCCCTTCTTTGATGACTGTGAAGATGGCCACATAGCCATATCTGGTCTGGGCTGTAGCGTCCCTTTGACGTCAAAAACAGTGACGTGTGCATCTCGGCGAATTCACAACAGTAAGTATGTAAACCGGACGGAACTCGCAAAACGTAAACCGGACCGTAGAGGGATCATCAGCATCCCTCAACCTCATTCTCTGGGGGTCGTTGATGCCCGTATGGAATTTACCCCGTTCTTTGTTTTTCTGTGGAACGATCCAATCGTCCGAAATGATGCGTTGACGTTGCAGCTTTGCAGGCGGAGGTTTGTATTTTTCTGGAAAGCTTCGGAAGGGTTAGCAAGGGGATGCGAAATTTCTACAAAGTATAAACAAGCTTTGATGAGATGTTTTGATGTGTGAAAATGGCTCAGGACTGGTTTGGGGTTAATCGATAAGAAAGGGTTTGAATAACAAGTTTAAAGATATTAAAGATTACTAAAAAATTACTAATTATTACTAAAAAGTTATTTTGGGCGCAACTTTAAACACTAAAGCTTCACTCCAAAGTAGCTCTAAATGACCCTTTAATTGACCAGCTCCAGTAAACTTCGGCATTCCCGTGCAAAGCATCAAGAGTAAAAAATTGAATTAACTTCCAATTTCCGCACTCGACCAGACGTCCAAACTTTCATTTTTCATATTTGCGCACAGATTTTTATGCTCCATTTGGCTGGGAGTAATTAAATCTCATCTCATGCATCGGACAGATGCACCTGAATGGCTAAGCTGATACAGTTCGTCCTGCATCACCAGAGTCCGTTATCATGCGTTCGGGTTCGTACGATATTTGCTTTCGGTGATTATCGATTAATCGAATTTAATGAGTGATCTCCCTCTGCATCCGATCGATATCCGCCTGTGTGCTTGTGTCGTTATGAATGTCCCATTGAGCTTTTCCGAAAAGCATGCGGGATAGCTCGGTGGACAAATACAAACACACATCCAAACACACATCCAAACACACACACACACTTTGAAGTGCCTTTTCAGGCCTGCTTGGGAGAAGAAATTTATGTCGTGCAGAAGGATTAAGGTTCTGCAGGGATAGGAATTCAACAAACGGCACTGAGAATCGTATCGTTACGGATTGGTTGGTCACCGGTACGATTGCCGCTTCTTGTCGTCGTTGAATTCAACTCCTTGAGGCGATTGAGGCACCACTGCACCATGGAGTGGCCTGATGATGACGACGAATGTCGATGATGATCAGGAACAGTGCGATGCCTTTTGCATGACCAACTCAAGATTGTTAACGAATGTTTGACTGCATTGCTTGGCGAGCTGCGGTTGAAGCGCGGGTGTGAAGCTGACGATTTGCGAGGGCCGGCCGGGTATGGCCGGAATATTAGCTGGCATCAAAATGGGCTGTGTGGTGATTATGCTGTTCGTAAATATCACCTCTCGTTAGGTCGTTCTGTGTTTAGCATGAGCTGGGCGATTTTCCTCCTGAATGGGTTCTTGAATGTTCGCCAGGAGGAAGTGTGCTGCTGTTGGCGGGAGAATGTAAGTACTAGAAAATGCATTGCTGACTAGCAGTCGGAAATGGTATTTTTATTACTAAAAACAAGTTTGCGTGAATATTTTTAAAGTAGTTGAAAAATGGCCACCAAGAAGAAAGCATTACTGAATGTTAAATAGCTTAGCTTGATCAGTAAGAGTTGGGACATTGGTGCCGTGACTAGGATTCAATGCTTTTCGGAAGATATAACAGAAAGCAAAACGAGTAGGATGATTTTTTTTTCAATATAAAAAATTTCAATCAACAAAACTTTGGCCTATGCTGGTTTTGGAAGAATTTCATAAATAGTTTTTAGTGCCGTGACCAGGATTAATATAATAACATATCAAAATTATAAATATAAAAAAATATCCCTACTATTCTGAATCCGAAAAAAGGTGCTGTGCCTAATTCAAGAGTGTTAAAAAATAAATTAAAAAATTCTAAATTATTTGTAAAAATCTCAAAATATTTCAAATAATATAAAAAAACTTGGAAACACAAAACGGAGGAATAAAGCAAGTTTTGTATCGTACAAAAGGTAGCAGAAATTTACTAGGATTAACTTAACTCCATTTCTAACAGTTATCGAGCTTGCTTGTTACTACTTCTATAATAACGTTCACCCAAAACATGCCATCAATTCATGCATCAATTCACGTAGCATTATCACCGTAAATTACCCCCCCATTCAAAGGTGTTCAAAATACCGCACCGGGTTCACGGTGCACTAAAGGCCCACCTTTTATCGCGTCACTTGCACCTGAAGTGAACTGGTGTATCCTCAAGGATCGTACGGATCTGATTGCTGAGGCAGTACATATATTACCGGGTCCGGGTACGCTACGCCAAACCCGGCCGTCTTATCTGATCGACTCCCGGCCAACCAGCTGCCTCCCACTTCTGGAAAACCCCCCCATCCAAGCTTGGGAGTCATGGTCACCAGCACCAGCAAGGCATGTGCATCGATCGTAGCACCAGAAAGCTTTTGTTGTGCCGGGCTTCGTGTGCCATTGTTGGTGCTGTCGTAGTATTTCAACGCCACTCCACACCATGTGCAAGGATTCCTCAGTCTTCAACCCGTCCCGTGTTTGGTATTCGTGGGTTCGTCGTTTGTGAAGTCGTCGCCCGCAACTTCTCTGCTACCGGGGACAACAAAAGCCCTGCCCCAGCCAGCAGGATCGAGGAACGAGGAACCGGGTTGCATATTTATGTTTATTTTATGCTCACCTCAACCTTCCACTCGTATATCGTACACACAAGACACACACCCACAGACATGTCGGTAGTGCAGTGGTAGTGCTGCACTGGGTACGTACGCGACCACACACTACGGGAATCGTTATGCTCGATTGCATTTCGGCGCGGTTTGCTGTTTCTCGGGGGTTTTTCCCCCACTTTTTCTTGCCAGTAGACATAAAATAATATTACTTTCCGCGTGTCTGGTTCGGCGAGTCTGGAATTACAGCCACTACATCCCGGTTGCCCGGGAGGAAGCAACATTACCACCTCATCATCACGGCCGGGTACGGGCTGTTTGCTGTGGTGTGTGCCTTTTATTGTAGTGTTATTGCAGTTTGAAAAAACTCTCAGCCCTATTTCCCAGACACCGTTGCGGGAGACGGTGGTGTTTGATGCTGTGGGTTTTATAGTTTTTCGTTCTGCTTCGGAATTGCAGAACTTCCGGTGATCGATACTGCCGAACGATTGCTATTGCTATTTCGAAAATTATAACTTCGATCTATTATTATCTCCGGTGATTGTAGTTTTCTTTTTCTATGCTACTGCTGCTCATGGAAACACGGAACAAAAACGGTTTTATTTTGATTGGAATTGCGATAAACTGTAGCTATAATGCAGCCAACAGGAGAGCACACGTTCAGCGGTGTTACCATGGTAACGGAAGGTAATTGGATAACGCCGTCCGCTGCTATCTGGTGTGCCATAAACAGTCAGGCTATAAACAGTTCAGCCGGGCTTTAATTGATGAGCGGAACCGGTGGGACATTGAAATGGGGTAAAAATAATTAAAAATCAAGTGAACGTATTTACTATAAGAAAGTAAACCACTTCATATAATTTTCCTACTTGCAAAAGACATCAAACGATGGTGGATAAATACTCGGTTATATTAAAAGCAAATAAATAAAGCCAACTTTCCTCTCTAGCCCGTTATTTACCATCAAACCAAACCCCCTTTTTTCAAACTCCTTGAAACACTTTTATCCTTTAAATTGCAAGGATTAGTTCTGCTTTACGTTTAGTCTGCCTTTTTTTTATTCCCCTTTCGGCTCAATTTCTCTTCCAACGCTCTGTGTTCTAATTGACGGATTCTGGATTCAGAATATGAGCTTAATTAATTAACATCGTTAAGCGGTGTCTGCGTTGGCTGTCAAAGTTTGGCACCGTCTGACTGGCACTGTTTGCATATTTCGCTTTCCCAATTCCCAATAAATCTGTTTGTCTCGTAGTATGGGGTTTTCCCACTGACGCAGTTTTTTTATGGTTGAAGTTATTTTTTCTTTTATAAAATACTCTTCGGCTTTACTTGGAAGCTAAACTTTTAATCCCCATTTTTGTTTTCCTTCTCGTCATAGCAGCAGTGGATGGATTTTCCAGTTCGTTAGAAAATTGTAGGAAAAATGAGTTATGGAATGAGTATCGCCCCATAACTCAAATAGGAAAAATCCAAACATCAAAACACGACTTATCATAGCCGCAGCCTAGCGCTTCTGTGTGGAAGGATTTATTGAAGGTTTTTTGGCCCTAAAAATTTTTGACTCTGAACCCAACCAGGGTCCAGGATGCGTTTTTCCCCCTCTCTCGGTGAGGATGAAAAATGCATTTGACATCTGATTGAGTTGCTGCGTCAAGCGCTGTATAAATCGCAGCCATAGTCCGCAGTGCTGCTGGTGAGTCCCTTTTTTTGTATGTTCTAATGTGTCTTGTGTTGTTGTTTTATAGTAGAAAAAGAGGTTTTTTATTTGCTTAGAAAATCAACTATGCAATTTTGACATCGATCAACCCGCTGTACAAAGGGGGGATGCCATTTTATGTGATCGGTACCAAATGCGTAGCAAAACAATGCTTCGAATGCTAGCTTGCGTTTTTGTTGGTACAGCAAACGTGAGCGAAAGGATTAAAAGGGCTTTAAGCTGCGTGGTTGTGATTGCTTTAGACCGTTGAAAGGATTTAGTGCTACCAATTTCACGTGCTTTCACGTGGTTTGGACGAATTTGGGAAGCTTTTATGCTTATGTTATGTTCCGCCTGTCAACGCGGATTACAAGTGCATTACATTGTTCTCTAAATGGATGTTAGAGCGTGGATCACGTGTATTGTTAGGATGCATGAAGTGGTCAAAATAGTTTTTGTCATCTTTAATCTATGCTTTAATTGTTTTAGTAATATTTATTCAACTTTATAATATGATGTGCGCCAGGGAAAATATCCCAGGCCTTTATTTAAAAAAAAGCGCCCGAAGGTATGCAATAACCGAGGCAAATTTATATAAAATTTGTATAATTTAACACAATTTATTTTCAATTTAGATATTTTCGTTTTGTTTTTTTAATTTTATGTAGTAAAAATTGTGAATATAATGTTTATGAAGGAAGGATAAATTTTAAATACTTATCATCTTATCAAAATCCATTTTGATACTTTATGTATACTTTCGGATAAAACGTTTAAAAAAATGTCGTATCAAATCCCAAATTTTTAATATTCCTAAAAACCACAACGGATTAATTTGAACGGAGAACATATTGGGCATTGCAATCCCTTTTTTTGCACTGCATCATTCAAATCACGGATCAAACGCACAATAACAGGCGTAAAATAAAGGTCATAAAATCAATATCTGATTGGCATCGTTTACTAAATCATGTCTGGACTAGTGAAATCCCGTATCCACCATCTCCCACACCCTATCGTTGGCCGTTGGCCGTTAGTATGTACGGTGTGACTTTTCCATGTTTTATTACCGAGACGAGTTTTTTTTATTTCACCGGCTTTTTTTCCACTGTCTGCTGCTTTTCCAATCTTTTTTGCGTTTTGTTCGCAATTGTGGCACACCTCTTGTGGTTTTTGTGCATTTATACCCCACTCGAAATGGTTGTTTGTATGCATTTTTTTAATGTTCATACGATCATTTTCAACTCCACGCGTTTGGAGCAGGCAAAATTGGGTGCATTGTTAACCACGCTCGGTGTGTGTATGTGTGGGTCCCGTTAAGCGTTAAGCTACGGGACCGTAAACCATACAGGAACGGTGTGCTTCACCGACAGGAATGCATGACAGCGTTTGAATGCTGCTGGTAGCTCTTGTTGGAGCGATTGTAAACACGGCATCCACTGCAGACGCAGCTAACTGGGCGCAGTGGTGTGAAAAATCGGAACAAAATATTACAAAAAAAAAAGAAATTCGACCCAAAACAAATGAGAAATAATTTTCATAACGGCATAACGAATGAAACTTCCCCGATTTCCACCCATGTCCTCCTGTACCCGTAGCTCCCTGTCCCATACATTTTTAATCTTCCATCCCAGCTGTCCAGTTTGAATTGTTGGAATGAATAAATTGGTCTGATTTTTATCAACACCCCGTTTGCCCGCGGTATCGTGGTGGTGCCGTTGGGAAGGATTTATTGTTTTTCATTTTTACCCAACTTGACGGTTCGGCGGGCAGGTCGGACGTTGTACGCGCTTTAATCAATTACCGCCACCGATTTGAGGCACTTAATCGTGAAATGTTTGTGAAACCGGAAGCATTTGTTCACACTGTCGCGAATCACGCGGTGCACGCGCGGTGTAGCATAATTGATTCCGCTTATTAATTGATAATGGTGACCCTGGGGTCGGTTAACGAGACGATCCCGCAATGCTGGTGGTGATGATGATGGTGTTGGTTCCTGTTCGAGTGGAGGCCTGAGTGCGAGGATTAGAATGCATCACACATTTAACCACCGTTTACAAGTTAATCGGATTTTTCGAACACACGCTTCAATTGGCACTTTAAGCCGTCATAAGCTACGTGTCATCAAGTGTGAGCTGCGAAAAGGGCATCAGAAATCGCATCACAAGTGGTGTTCATATTTTATTTCCAATTGCTGATGTTGAGCAGCGGTTTTCCAGGGGTTTTATTAAATAGTGGCTATGCACATTGTCTCTAATGCAATTTAAGGCTTCTTTAAATACATTTTAGAAGTGCGAGTTAGAGAGAATTGCTCCATATGAGTTCGTGTCATATTTACGCCTAAAAGTATGCAATTTGTTTAGTTTTCAGTATTTTGTGAACTTACGAAGGAACAAGTCTATTTTCCTACAATTTCTTATAGTCGCTGGTGGTAATACTCCAAAATCATCACTATTATTTTAAAATCTATGGCATTAGAAATGCAAGTTGCATAGTTTCAGGCGTTGCAAGCTAAAAACGCACTCCAATGTATCAAAGATATGGCTTTCCCTTCCAATAATATTGTTCTGACTTGATTAAAGTATTTATTATACGTTTATCAAATCGGAATAGCTGTGGCTGGCATGGTCAGGCTTATTTTACTTATTATACTTATTACTTATTTTACATCATTATTCCATGACACCTTCAGGCGATCCTTCAAACATCGCTTCTCGTTCCGCTTCTCACAATCTAATCAACCAATACATAGCTCGTATCATCGTGCACCGATCGAAATGTCTGCAACTGCTCCACCAGCACAATGGTTGTCATTAGCAGGGCTACAACGCTTGTCACCACGAAACCCCAGTAGTAGCTCCGCTTTAAAGCCGGCACCTTGTCCGGATCGCGTCGAAAACGAAACTTTGGATCGCAGAAAACGAAATCTCGCGCCTTAGAACAATCGCACGCATCATCCAACGCGCCCTGGGTAAGGTTTAGGTAGGTCAGCTTTGATTCCGTCTCCGGAAGCAGAACCGTGCGTGTGTAATTTTCAATCACCCATCGAACTTCCCGGCTAGCGTTGAGTGTCCGCACCAACACCATTAACGCGTTAGCTCGCATGAAATATTCTGCAGTAGTCTGGCAGCCGTGCAGCAGCACATAGTTCGTGTAGTCCGTGCTGGCAATGACAGTTCGCCGAAGTTGTCTAGCCCGGTGGCAACCATAACGTTCCCGGTAGTGGATGCGTTTGTTTGCAAGGAACTCAAACCGATAGTTCCACTGCCAGGTAGCACTTCCGTTTGTCCTGCAACCGTAGCTGACAGCTAGCCGATTCGTTAACGGTTCGTACCGGGTGTGTACCCGCAAGCAGCGTAGCTCCCCGTACGGACTCACGAACGGATGCAGATGATTATCGCTGTGCCGTAGATAGGCCATCGGTATCCATAGTCCTTCGCGGATACTAGCGAGATGGATTGTTTTGTTAGCGTACGGAAAGAGACAGGCCTTGCCACTCTGCCAGCTGTTTGCCTTTATCGCACTGGTCACCTTTATCGTCAAGCCTTCAAAAATGTTCGGCTTTTCAGATTCGTCAGCGTACTCCGCGGCAAATCTCTCGTCCATCGTTAGCTGACGCTGGCTGTCTTGAGAAAGAACACCGAAAACCTCAGTAAAAAGCAGCAACACTACACACCACATATCTTAATTGCTGTTGCGATTCGTATCGCGAGTGGCCTGCCCGCTTGAGAAAGGTCACCGAATGGTACTAAGCGTGTCGGTGACTGTTGACCACTAAATCAACCAAGCCCCGGCTGTCGTTTCGATCATAAAGCGACCAACCCCATTGGTCTCAACTTCACTCCAAACCCCATTAGCAGCATAAAGGAAGGCACAATGTAGTTGCTCTTCGAATGGAAGCACGGCGAACTCCTTTTCAACGGATTAACCATTCAATTGGAAGCGTTGAGCGTCGTTGGCTACCTAGACGGCCGCCGGTCACGAGGGCATTAAAATCGAATTATTTTCTCATTTTCGGGCTTCATTCGATAATAATTACCGGGCAACTCCGGTTCGGTTTCCTTTTTGACGAAGCGATTGTTGTGTTGTGTGCGTGTCTCTTCCCCCGGTAGAAATAGTAGCTGCATCGTCCTGACAACAAAGGAGTAGATTTGATGATGGATTCAAAGGCAGGAAGTGTCTTCAAAGTTGAGTTTTGTTGCCAGTGTAATGATACAGTATTGAATTAAGCATGTGAATGCATAAGGGATTGACAAGACGAGACCTCTCGTAACATAGAAATATTCTATGAACTCTTTGGTTTATTTTTTAACATGTTTTTTTTTAAATTTATCTATAGATTTAGAAGATATCTCACCCGCATATACGTTAATTGGGGATGAATATAACCCTCAAGATTTTATCCCTGGATGTTTTAAACTATAAGTACAGGAAAATCGATCACTGATTAGCTTCGAGCCATGCAGCTTATTTTGACAATTTCTAACAGAAATGTAACTGAAATTCTAAAAATTATTTGAAAATCACGTATACTAGCTATCATCAGTACCTGAGACTGTATAGAACATTAAAAGTCTCAGTATTCACATTCACCTCTGAGACATGAACTCTTTGTCTAAAATTGGAGAAGTCCTTTTAGCCACGTTAGAGCGGAACCTCTGTTACTAGATAATATTTACTATTTTTCATCGAATTAGACGTCCTTGAAGGTAGTTCACACGGTAGGACCAGGGTTCAAATCACATCCAGACCGCCTTCTCGCACGCAGGGCTGACTACCTTTATTTTAACACTGGTAAAATCAACTCAGAGAAGATAGAAATGGCAGGCCGCGACCTCTTGAGATTGTAGTGCCAAGAAATAAGAAGAAGAAAGATCAGGTAGACTGGTCATGTCTACCAAAATGGATCAAGACAACCCAGCCCATACACTATAGGCCATCAACATGGACAGATAATTTTCGGCAGGTCCAAATAGAATTGAAGCGATGAAGTCGATGGACAGTCGACGGTGCTCTACTGTGAGCGGGTTAAAGGACTTTTTCAGCGACAATGCAATAATTTCTGCTAATAAAAAGAGTTCTCTAAAGTACAGGATATCAACTAAGCTTTCACGGTTGATGCTGATGTGCTCTATTCACATTTATCGCTTAATGTTGTTTGGTCATAATTTCTGTTTGTTCGTCAACAACAATTCCTGAATAGTGTTCCCCACTACTTATCCGCAGCTTGCATTCCTATCACATACACCCATTTCCCCATGTGTAAAAAAACCTTCCTAGCGAAAGAAAATAAAGCCACTTTTTAGTGTCTCCCGCCACAAACACACAAAACCGTCATACCATCTGGACAACGGAATAGATTGCATTTCATTCTCACTTCATCGGCACTAAACTGCTTCATCATTCGCTTCGCTTCTTTTTTCCTCCTTTAGCTCGGGTCAAACGATGATACGGTAAGATTTTTCACTTAACGACCGTGTTCGACATGACCACAACCTCGGTGCAGTGAATGGGTGTGAAGCGTGAGCCATCCCATCTCACACCCGGTTACTTTTTTTTACCGGGGGGGGGGGGGGGGGGGGGTTTCACTCTGAAGTCTCGCAGCCTTTCTTGTGATGGGCAAATTTATGCTGTCTCATAATACATTCAACCCCGCGAGTAGGATCGTTGGATCGAAGGTGGAGAAAGGTTAGCTTTAGAGACTTGCTTCTCCTTGGCGGAGTCCACTCCACCGAAAAGAAAGGAAGCACGATTTATGCTTTATGATGTGCGTTCGTGCGTTACACTTTCGTTTGACCTTTTTTGTGTTGCTGTTGTTGTTGTTATTTCCTGCCGAGGCGAGGGCACGGGAACGGTTATCCTGCTCAACCCCGCCAACAGCGACACGGGTGTTAAACGAGCGGTGAAAATAAAGAAATGCAATAAAGCAATCTAGAGCAAGTCGTGCTCTATCCGGCCCGTCCGTTGCAGTGACGAGCCATAAAGTGGGATTTTCGCAGCAGAATGTATGAGCTTTCCTTTTTTATGTGAGAGTGTGTGTGTGCAATAAAAACTAACCAGCTTCTTCCAGCAGCTCATCCTAGCGTCCTTTGCAAGGCATGTATTGTTTGATGGTTTTTTATGTTTAATTTTTCAATGGCCCCCGGGTGTGATACATGGGTTTCCTTTATTTTTTCTCCACCGGCTCTGTTGCATGGTGTAGGAAGATCCTTAGTCGTTTAAAAGGATAGAGCAATTGCGTTGGGGATGAGGAATGAATTATTTTTTTCTGTGTCAATTGAATGGCGCGAACGTGAGATAATCATGGGCGGATTATTTGTTCCAGGGAGCATGCCAGGAGAAGAGGCAAGAAAAAGGGATGGATTAGAGAGAAAGTGAGAGGGGACATAATTTGAAGCACTTCATTTTAAAGGTATTTTTGGAGTATCAAAAGTCAAAGGATAGTGTGATTATCTATTCCATCTTGTGTTGATTTCTTCTTGTAGCTCCAGGATTATTCCTACTCTTGTATTATTATGTTTGTTGGAGTTCGATTACCTAAAAATATATGCCTTCAAGAGATTTCTCATTAATCTTAAAATCTAATTGTAAACACAAAATAAAGCTGTACGGAGCAAACTCGGTTTCCAAAACAAGCGAACTGTTATCAAGACACTTGTCTTGTAAGGACCCTTTCTAACTAACTGTCACCATTGTTCGTGAGTCAATGACTCAGTGAAAGTGTATTGTTTCGTCATAATTTCCACTCCATCCGCTCGCCATCCTCCAACTCGGCTCAAAGATCGTCACCAACTCACTCCCTAAATTGAGTTAAATGAAAGCAATAAATTTCAACTTACAAAACAATTCGATTCCTGTGCCCTCACTCACTTCTAAACGCCGTGTCCCGGGGAAAAGTTTCGCGCCGAAGGAGATACTCTCGAGCACCTCGGGCTCCCAAAATACCATTTTCCGAAAATATAATGCAAAACTTCTTCTTCCTACTGCGCTGCGCTTGGAAACAGTCCCGCTACAACCAATGGCACATACATCTACTTGGAAGCGGATTAGTTGCCATCTTGCACAGCGGCAGACAAGGCTGACGACGACGTCTGGTACGAGCGTTTTTGGGGCGCAACGATATCCGCAAAACAAAAGCACGTGAGCATTGTGTGCAAACTTTGTCCCAGGATCGCAGGGATGCCCGACCCTGCCACCGTGGCCAAAAGTGGCAGACGTCTTGCATGTACCGGAACAAGTCACAATCGCACAAACGCCTCGAGAGCTTAGCGTAACTTTCTCCAGCCCGGGTGGGGTACCAACCCCCGAAATAGGCATTGGGAGCGCCGAGACCTGGTAGTGCGGCGACAAAATATTCACCCGTAATCGACTTTCGCCCTCGAGAAGGCAAGAAGATGCTGCTGATAGGATGTGACGTTTTATGAAGTTGACGCGCATATTCGAGGATAAAGCTCCATGCTTTGTACTCCAGTGCTGAACCTGCTGACTGAATTATGCAACTCCCGGGATGGCGTTTGGGGAAGGTA
Source organism: Anopheles stephensi (assembly GCF_013141755.1). Lineage (NCBI taxonomy): Eukaryota > Metazoa > Arthropoda > Insecta > Diptera > Culicidae > Anopheles > Anopheles stephensi. Next base: position 19,980,721 of record NC_050202.1, read on the forward strand.
CAAACTTGGGCACAATCTAATTTATTTGTCCGTACGACCTTCCAACAATGGAACAAAGCTTTCGGAGCAGCAAAATACGAACCAGAGTTCAGCAGCATGTTCAGGGTTAGATGGCTTCGAACCAATGTTAGTTGGCTTCCTATGATTATCCCCCAAAATCCGGGACCCTTGACTTGAGTTAATTTCTTCCTCGTCCAGATGGTCCAGCTGGTCCCCGGACACCTGTCTACCGTATGGCAATGGTTCCGGTTGTAACAGGACCCACCGGTGAAAGGAAACCATAGCTCAAAAGGACAATTTCCTAAGCACCCATGAAAGTCAAATGATAATGATAATATATTTCAATACGAGATTAATAACTTAAGCTTCGAGATGTGGACTCGGTCGAGGCGTGGTGGGAGCGACTAAAAACGGAACAATAAAAGCTGTACCAATAGGGAAGTAAATCATGACCGTGTGTCCTTGCCGGTCGGTCGGAATGGGACAACCTTTCGCAGCTTATAAGGCTCATGCTCTTCGCCACACAGCGTCCCTGCTAGTTGCCGATCGGGAAGGCTTCTTATCGTTCGTAAGGCGATGCATTTGCCTTAAATGGTGCTTACCTGTTTACGGACCATTTTACAGACGTTGGGTTGCTGCTTTCCCACCTGGAAAGGTTTGCACGGGCGTGTAGGATCATCATCACTTACAAGCTAAAGCCCGTGATGATGGTCATGATGATGGTAGTAATGATGTCTCCATTATAACGTACATGCGCTTACAGTGCCAACTATTTCCAACATTTACAGTATTGTGGCACGCTGTGAAAGGATCTTTGTACGGAAGGGGAAGACGATTTGCATGTGGCTTAATTAATTTTGCATTTAAGATTTTGCAGTAATCTTCTTTGACAGTGCACTTGAGTCGTTTTTCGCTGTAAAGAGCGACTTGAAGATGGTTTGTGAGCTGTGAGAAAGTGAATTCAAGCGTCTGTTCACTTCGTCGCTGCAATGGTAGGCTGAATCACGGGTACTTCGTTCAATTCGCTTTCAAAGGTCAGCCATTTTGCAATAAGGAAAAGGGATTTTATTTTTGGGGAAGCTTTTTAGCAAGAAGTGCTTTTAGAACACTTATAACAGAAGCAAAGTGTGTTCAACCACAAAAAAAAAATCGGAACACTTGCCACAACTCCATCTCGACCTGATAGAAGCAAGAGATGAGATTTCAAGGTACGATAAGAATAATATTTATAGACTCGCATAGGTTCCCACAGTCATATTTTTGTACAAAGTTACAAGAAAAAAACGTTATTGTTACTTCCTCGTAATTGATTACCATCTCGTACGCTCACCCAGTTAGCGGCGTACACTACACGCGGCAATAATCAATCAGTTTGTTTATTGACACCAACTATAACCTCGCTGTAAGCAGTGGAACTATTTCTTATCACGCATCGTTACGATTTACATGCGTTTCGGTGCTATGTTTCGAAATAAATTCATCGCTCACAGCTGATTTGCTGTTAGAAAGTTCACTCATTCATCAGCATTCCGTACGATCGTATCAGCGTGATGTGGCTCTGCGCTGCAGTGTTTGTCGGTTGCCTCTATACGAGCCTGGTGCAGGCGATCTGTCAGGTACAGCTCGACCGTTCAACAACGGGCATTGGAGTTCAAAACACCACCTTCAGGAAAACACCGTACTGTGCGTATCTCGGTGTACGGTATGGAAAACCACCGGTTGGGAAGTTAAGATTTCGTGTAAGAAATTCGCCGCCATTTGAATTCTGATCTTGTCTAATAAACTTCTGTAATCTCTGACAGCATTCAGTGGTACATCAACCAAGTGGACTTCAAAATTATACAGCGCCGGGTAGTGTGTGTCCACAGTTTCGAGATACGTTGAGTACGAATGTTGTGCTGGGCGAAGAGGACTGCCTGTTTGCCAACATTTATAGCCCAAGTGTTGGTGTGGCGTCGGAGGAATGCACACCAAAAGCTCACCCCGTATTGGTGTTCGTGCATGGTGGAAGTTATCAAGTTGGAGATGGCGAAAGGGACATAAATGGAGTGGATCTGCTCGTGGACAGCGTATGGCGTAGTATGCTGTGAAGTTGGAATTGATTTTAACTACCTATTTTCTGTATGTTACAGGGCATTCTAGTGATAACATTCAACTATCGTTTGAATATGGTTGGCTTTCTAAAGTCGGAAGCGCACAACATCAGTGGAAACTATGGCTTGAAGGATCAAACCACTCTTCTGCGCTGGGTTCAACGGTACATCACGCACTTCGGAGGAGATCCTGACCAGGTCACTCTGATGGGTCAAAGCGCTGGTGGAAGTGCCGTAACACATCATCTGTACATACAGCAGTCTAAAGATCTGTTTCACCGGCTGATTGCATTGAGCGGATCGCTGATAGCACCGTGGTCATTCCTGTTCGACTATCAGTACTGTACGGAGCGGTACATGAGTGACCTAAAACCACACTCACTGGAACAGCTTCAAGAGATGGATTTTCATGACTTTTTCCTAGACAGTGAACCGTTCAGGTATTGGTTCCCGTTCGCATCGATGGGAACGCCATGCTTCATACCTGTGCAGGAGCAGGATGAGATACATCACGATAACTTCACGGTACATATGGCACATGAATCCGTTTTAAATCCACCGGTAACACAGGTTCCGATGCTACTGAGCGAAACTGGCCGCGAGTTTGAGGATCTAGTGAAGAGAGTGGATCGTTTCTATTTCTTTCCCAATATTCCACTAAATTGGACAATGTCCACTGGCGACGCTTTTGTTTCGACCGTAAACAACTTTGCAGCCTCTCTAGTTGGCGAAGGTCATGCAAAGTCGATAGAGGAGGTGATTCAACAAATTGCGAGCTATGGTAACATGAAATACCCGATGAGAAGATTAGCGAAGCATCTAGCTCAATCGATGAACTCTTCGATCCATCCCATCTACTATATGCGGTTCGAGTATGACGGACGCTTTGGCAAGTCGAAGAACGACTTCTATCGAGATGATTTAGAGAATCCCGAGTACGGAGCGATGCATGGCGACGAGTTGGGATACATTTTTACACCCGATGTGATCGACAAGGCACTGGCGGCACCGGACGAGTATCGGGAAGAGTGGCGAATACACGACCGAACTGTTGAGCTGATAGCAAACTTCATCAAGCGTGGGTTAGTTGGGAGTTGTTTGCCTGGGAAAAGAGAGTCTTACGATAAGTGTGAATACTTTACATTGGAATTTTTACAGCAATCCAACACCGACAGGAAGTGAGCTGACGAACATTACCTCATGGATACCACTAAACGAGAACAACTCCAGCAACACATACATGAACATGGATCGAACGCTTGAGGTACGCCAGTTTGAGGAGGATAGATACTACCAGTACTGGGATAAAGTGTACAACTGTTTGTATTACAATGTTTGTGATGAAATTTTTGAAGTAGAGTTAGTCCAATAAAAATATAGGAAAAGGAGCTTGAGGTTAAGATTATTCGGATGGATCGGGAGAGGGTTCTCATTCCTGGAAGTGTATTCAATATCCACATCTCCAATCTTGTACAACACATGCGGGTCATTCCTGTGGGTGTGTCACCCCAAGAGGAAGGACAGCTCTGGGACCTCCGAATTCGAAGTGTTGTCAATTTAATCCATTCGACAATTTTCATGAAACTTGTATCCCTCGCTCCACCAGTAGCCCACCAGTAAAGGGTTGATCAGTGTAAAGCTTATCCCGATTTAAACTTACCTCCCATGGACCAGGAGCACAGAGCCAATGCTGTTAAAGCAGGTATAACTTTTCATTACGTTGATGTTACGCTTTAAATTTATTATTTTACTCCACCTTAACCCCGGTTGTACCTGCCTACACACCACCATAAGCACCCGGAAGTGTGTTTTTGTAGGCTCGAACTTTAGACAGCGGAAGGAGAGTTTATATTCCCCCTTCCGAAAAGCAAAGCCGAAAATTGTCGAAACGATCATCGGCTGCAAGTGGAGGGAGAGCAAGAACGGAGTATCTTTATCTTTTGGGGACAAAAATTATTGCAAAACATTTAAGCCCATCTCCCTTCCCTTCGAGTTGGCCACAGTTGCGTGCGGGAGGAACGATGGGCTTAATATCTTTATTATCGCTATCTACCATACCTGGGAGATGGGAAGATGGTTAGATCTGCTTGGTGGTGGTCTGCTGCTAACCTAATACAGCCCACAGCCCCAGAACAAGCTTAAATGGACGGTTATTTTATCCCACCCCTTTAACGACTGGGTGGAGGCTTTTTTGTTTTAACAGCCGTTTGAACGAGAACGGGCGAGAGTTGGCCTTATTTGATCAACCTGCTCCTGACGGTGTGACGCTGTGATGAAATTATGAAGTAATAATAAAATTTATGGTCGCCACTCGGGTCCGATGTCACGGTGCAAGAGGTGTTGAAGACGTTGGCAGCATCTTCGATGGTGCTAGAGAAGAACTGTGGCAACTGTGTGAAAAAGGAAGTTTAGGGGGTGAAAAAGTCAAACTGTTAAATGACATCCGGTTTGTCTCACGCTGAATAAAATATGATCCAATAAATTGGTCCGCTTACGAGACGATCATTGCAGAGCGAGTCTTAAAGCAGGAAAAAGGTAATTTAAGGTTTACTTGATTTTTCGTGTGAAAGTTAGAGCATTCAATGTGCTTTCTTCCAATAAAAGCTATAATGTTGTTGTATATAGCTTGGTTTATGTTCAAGGATGAATAAAATTTAAGTCTCTTTAGTAATTTAAATAGCATTTTTGCCTCTAGCTACCATTATTTTCATTCAATCTGTGGTTATTTAACAGCACTTTAGGGACTAACGTCCCCCAAATCGATTTCGAACCCTTCGTCCCAAATAGATTGTCATGCGAAAAAGGGTCGATCAAAAAAAAAACGCCCAGAATCGATTAAGCTCTCATTTTCCACGGCATAATATTGAACTGAGTGGAAATTCAGGAGTGCAGGAAAATGGGAAAATCCCCCCAAACGCTTCGACGGGAACCGCCGGTACGAAAACCAAACTGACCACTTACACGAACACACACACACACTCGCACACTCACACACTCAAGAGCGCAAAACGATCGATGGTGTGTGCGTGTGCCGCCGGCCGCAGATCAATCGGCCTAATGAAATGCGATATATTTTCCTACCAATTATCGTCATCGATAACTTTGTAGAATATTAATTAGACGCTAGTGGTCGGTACAGCGGCCGGCCAACGATCGATTGACCATCTCGTTCGGGTATCGCTGCACACCACCAAGTGCCGGGGCCATGATTTCCAACACGACCCAAGGTCCGAACTCTCCAAGTGTGCTCTCGTGTTCCGTGTGATGCGATTTCGATGAAGTTGGTATAATTAAATTATTCCACTCCAGCATCCAGCACCATCGGGAGCCATCGGTGAAGGATTCGCTTTGCTGGCCGGGGATTGGCGTGAATCCGATGACACTCCCGCTGGTAGAATCGTATGCATGCATCGGTTCTCTGCTCCACCCTGGGGGCGAGTGACAAAGCATCGATGCTGGACGCTTCGGGATTTCAAATCCCGGTTCCTACAGACAGGTTCCCGGCACGGTAAACCTCCATCCAGACACGGGGTACGGCTTGGCTTGGTAGTGAAAGTGTAAACTAATTGTGCGCAAATGATGGCGCACGAGTGGCTTTCGAATCAATGTGCAGGAACGTGGCCCACACCCCCGGCACCGGCGTATCAAATGGGAAGAAGTCGAGAGGGCGAGTGAGGAATCCCGTAGGGACTTTTTCTTGTCCTGGCTACAGCAATGAGCTGTGTATTGGGTGTTTAATTTATACGGATAATTTTCAATGCCACAAATGGGTTACACACACGGCGAGACGCATCTGCCTGGTGACGTTCATGTCGGCTGTGTGGTTTTTGAAAAGTGAATTTGAATATAAATGAGACGGGGTCTCAAGTAGATGTATTTCGATACTATCAGTGGCGTGGATAATGTTAAGAGAAGAGTATTCAATAACAACGAAAAAGGACGCTCAATTAACGATATTTGTGCCAATTTTGTAGCCAATATCCCAAAAAGTCTAGATGATGTTACAGATGCCAAAAGAAAATTCATGTAAATTGCATAAACGTAGGCGCTGAAAAAACAAATTGCTGAGGGTTTTATTGCTAGAAAATAATTTAAAATATGATATTATAAATAGAATGTTATTGCATCAAACAAGTAAAAATAATTTAGTAAAGATAAAAACCACAGGAAAAGATGTCTTGTTCTGAGAGTATATGAACCAAGGAAAAATGTAAGAAGAATAGTTCTTTGTTCGAACGGTAGGAAATGAGGTACAGAAAATCATCCAAAGCTTGAATATTATTTTATTTGCATACATTTTGGCGTTGAGCAATACGCTTTGTAACTTTGAAAATGAATAAAGCTTAGTGAAACCTTCTAACTTCAGGATTTTTAGTGAAAAATTATTGTAAAATTTGCTAAATCATCATCAGCTTTCAACTTGAAACAAGATAATATGTTTTAATTTAATCATAAAACAGTCTAACATCTTCAATAAGAAAAACCGAACACAACGCTAGCATGACTTGTTGGTGTAGTAATCAGCGAATGAAACAAACAAAGCAATTAATACCAAAATTCGTTGTAATATTCTGCTCCCCTCGCCGGACATGATCGGACATTTCTTCCCAAGCATCGCCATTTTGCATCATTTGCCCTGCACCGCGTACCGATACGGACCAAAACTCAAAAGTCATGCTCCTTTAGCACAGGGCCCGGCAAAATCTCACCCCATCGCATCCGGGCTGAATCAGCAGCAATTTAAACTACTTTTCCCACGGCTTCCGTCGAACCGGGCTGGTAGCTCGGATCGATCGAACACGTTGCGCGAATCATCATAATTCATACGAATTAATTAATTAGGCCGATGCGCCGTTTGACATATCATTTAGATGTTAATTAAGATAGACAGCACACAGAAATCATCGGCAAAAGCCCAGGGACAAATACGCCGGGAGTCGCGACTACCCACCATCCACCACCCATCCGGAAGCGTTCCGCATGAGAAATGGTGCGTTTAATTTTATCGCTTTCTGTGTACGCACGATCCACCAGCCTTCCGGCCACCAGAATCTGCCATCATTATCCTTGGCTTGATCGAGCCGGCCAGGTTGTTCGTCAAAAATAGACTCGACGTCTCTCGATTCGATTGCAAGCGCATTGTTGTGGAAATTGTGCAACCGGGGCGGTCCAATTAAGCGGGCGGCACAATGCCATAAACCATAAATTCGATCGATTGCTGTGTGCTGCGCGAAACGGTCATAAAATGGACGATTGGTGGATGCTGGCCCATATCCCGGGCTGGTTGTTTGATGATTTACAATCGATGAAAGGGGGGTTTTTAGGTGGAAGAGATGCGTACATAATCGAAAGGGCACAAGGTGCTTTAGCGCTTTAAAGCGAGGAAGCATATTTGAAGAAAGTGCGAAATGGCTAGGATGGCTTTGGTCTTATTGTGTGAAAATTACGATGATAGAAAGCAATGAATTATATGCGGGATATTGAAACAGTAATCCGAAATATTGACGGTTGAAGATATTTAGTTTGATTTCTTGCATGTATGTAGCGTTTGAAATCTATAAAACATGAAGAAAATAAAAATAAATTCTAGAAAATGATTTCAAAATGCCTCTAGGCAAATTATGAAAAATAGGCGCCTGAAAGTATGCAATTCAATGTCCAAACTGTTGATATCTCATTTCTAGAGGCTTTCTTTCAACAATTTTGATAGTTTCACTTTTGTTTCGATGGATTTAATTAAAAAAACAAATTGAAAATAAAAAAAAAATTGAAGTTCTATTACAAACATACATACTCGTTTGAGAAGTATTTTTTTCACTATTCCTTCATGCTGTACTACGTAATCCTTCCAATCGTAAGCTCCTGAATCGTAAATTACACAGTAAAGTGACATGAAATATCCATACAACCATGCTCATTCCCCGAGTACATGAATACTTAAAATGGGAAAATCCACCATCCACATTGACTGCGTAAGAAAAGAATATTATTAAGAGATTTCGAGTGCTTTGAATTGTATGCAGAAGAATGGAATGCATTCCGGCACTCACGGATTCTCATTCTCTGCATCTCTAATCTGTCTGCGTTGAGAAAGCCATCGCAAAAGTGGTAGAAAGAAAAGAATGAAAGCAATCCGCCCTAAAGCGCCAAGCAGCGATGTCCTGAAAATGCGCACCCATTGATTCACTTGCACACTTGCATCCACACCGCATAAATCTCCATTCGAAGTGGCTTGTCCTGCCTGGCGGAGCTGGCGAACTGATAAAAAGTAACCACTCTCTTGTGCGGCACCTCGTACAGCGTTCTTACGGCGGTTGTTTCGTGCACTTTTGCAGCTGCCAGTTGGTACATGCATGCTCGGGCCACGGGATCCATCCTGCATGCGTTCGAACGCTGGATGTGCTTAAGGAACGTGTCATCGAACAAGTGTTTCATTTTCTTCCTTTCAGCGGGTATGAGACTAACGCGTGCGAAGAAAAAGGTGGCAGCAAAAAAAACCTGCACTCATCTGTTGAAGCGTTCGTGAGGACACCTTTCGTCGCCGCATCTTCACTCCAACCTCGGGCACAACCCATCGTCACGATCACTTTTGTTCGCTCTTCATTATGGATTCATAAATCTGTTAAAACACGGCCACATTCCCAACGAGCTGATGAAATTAATATTTATGTGCGCTTGCAAGAGTTCGGGGTTTTAAAATTCAATTACCATGCACCCCATACACCCCCGATGGTAATTGAAGCAGGAAGAAAGGCACACTGTACAGCCGAACTTTCTTTCTCTGGGCTTCTTTTTTATATGCTGCTATTGCACGCTTAAAATGGGCGACACGAGAGAGAGAGACTCGCCTTTGCTGGGGTAAGTTTTAACACAAACCATATCGTTGCCGATTAAATGGAGCATGATAAGAGCATGACGCGTAAGGATTGTTAGCGTGAACAGAGCGACGAAACACGTGTTCCACAGAAAAAAAAGGAACCGAAAAATGCTACAACAAAAAAGCCCAAGCGTGAAAGCATGATGAGATGGACTTTTTTGTTCCATGTTCATCAGCTAAAGGTGATGCATAGAGAAAATGGGACAGAGCAAAAAAAGCTCGCTACAGAATGTCGTCAAACATCACCATCCTCATCCAGATCATCATTGTTGGCGTGACAATGGATGGGTTCGAAGTGGTGCCAGCGGTTTATTGCATTTTTGGGGCACGTTGTTTCGGATCTGGGCAGAAGAGGCAGTGAAATGTTGTCGCTTTGTTAATTATTATGAATGCGTTGCGAATATTTATGACGATGATTGGGAAAGGTTGAATGCGTTAATGAGCTGCTTGAGTAATGGTGAACAGCCAGAAAGGTGTTTCTCCTGAATTGCATCAAAAGAAGAATAGTATGGGACTTAAGCAAATTATTTATTGTATACTAATCGATGTCGTATGCTCTAAAGTAGAAGAATTTTATAATCATTTTTGCATTAAGCTCTTTGAAATCATACATCAATTGAGATTTGACACTGTGGCTTAGGTTTCGGCGACAACGGCGCCGGTATTCATTAGACAACGTTATAGAACTGCATTTTAAAGTAAGCACTAAAGTCTTTTTTGATATGAGCTAATATAAAAGTTTCATTTAATGATCAATAATACTTTAATATACCATTTAATGCCCAATACGTCTTTAAAATATATTACAAAACAAATATTTGCATACTTTTAGGCGCTACAGTTCGAATCAAATTATTACACCGGTTAAGATGAACATCGAGAAAATGAACGATAAATTCAAATTAAATCTATTAACATTATTAAATTGAATAATTCCAATGAATAATTCAGATAAATCATTCACTAACATTTGTTAGAAATCATCTAATAGTTTTAATTTAATACAAAATGCCCTCATTAGTTCCAGTTCAGCTTCCAATTATCTGTTTGGTGGCAGCAAATGCGCCTTTTTGGTTTGCGGTTCCGAAAATTCTCAACAACTTAACCTCAATTTTTATACCAAACCCCGATGGTGTTAATATTCACCCGGATAAGGCATATTCCTCCGCAACACAGAAAACTCACATCCAAAGCCCGTTTGCAAGGCTCCGATGGCAGGATTGCGCTAAATGAGTGCCTATGGCTAGAGCACACTTAACCGCAGAGTATCATACCGGCTTGATATGCATGCCAAGTGCAAAACCCAAGAGGCAAACCAACAACCGTAACCAAAAGAATAGAACGAACCTCTAAACACACTAGCAGCTTACGTTTCAAATAAACCCAAAATCCGAAAATTTTGCACCAAATCTGTCTCTCCGGTCAGCGTTTATGGGTGGCCGAGGAGCAAGGAATGGGGTGATTTTTTGGTTTGGCTAAACGGCAGAACCTCCAGTGCTCTGTTTGATGCACAGCACACAATCGACTCACAGGGGCTCACTTCAGGTCCCGCTTTTCGGGAGGATCGAAAGGAGTGAAAAGAATATTCATACAATCGCCTCATGAGTGTGGTTATAGTTACGGACATTTTTGCGGTGGAATAGATTTCATCCGTCAGCAGCTTGGTAGAGCTCGCACAACACAAAGCTGAGGGAAGCATCACGTTGGGCCATCTCTGGGGAAGATACGCCAGTAGACGCCAAACCACCGACGCTACACAACTGTTGAATTGTTTCGCCTGACGGAGGATTTGGAGCAAAAGTTGAGGGAATAGCCATTCCGTTCCGGGCTGCCACGTGGTCAGTCATCAGTCATCGCATTCACGAGTTGCAAATCACGCCCAGGGGCTGAAGTCGGTCCGTTCGGAAAACGTTTTCCGTTTTGGTTGGTGCTGAAACAGTCCCTGGATGGGACCGGAGTAGCATAGTTTCAAAAGTGGTTACCAGTTTTCGTTGCTTCAAGGACTGGCAAGGGTGGTTTTTCGATTTAATGAAAAATTCAAAAATGCTTCATATATTTTTAATTCTCGCTGAATTTATTGCTTTTATGATTTGGTACAGTTAAAGGCTTGAGGATACGAACCTCGAAACCAGATATGAGTGATGGCACGCAGAATCTCCGATCCACCACATACACATCAAAAAGCGATGAATTGATATACTCTGTTCAGCCGTCTAAGCATAAATCCTTTCAAATATTCACACACCAGTAAAAATGTGTCTCCTTGCAAACACACTCCCAGGGCTAGCAATCCAATGCAACTCGTTCATCTCGATCCTCCTCTTTTGGCCGTGTGCTGCCCGACATCGGTTCTAGTTTTAATTAAAATGAATGATTTATTGTAGGACTTCTTGTACGCGCACCGTTTCCCACAAAAGACCCAGGAGGAGACACAATATTCAGGTGGTTGGAAAGACATTCACTGGATTGGTAGTGGATCGTGCTCCCGAACGTGCTGTTTGCTGCTGTGTTGGTGCAATAGCGTTTCACTCGGTGAATTATTACTAGTGTTTTGTGCATTGTTTCAAGCGCCAGCAACGACCGACACGTACTTGCCATTTGTGAAGATTGAAAGGTGTAGAAATGGGATTTGTTGCTGTAGGGGATAAGAATTGCAGTTTGTCCTTTTAGCTGTATGCATTTGTTTTAAAACGATCACTTTTCTTTAAAATGTAGGTTAAAAAGTGAATAAAGATAGCTTTTTTTATTTCCAGGTAATTCGTAGGAAATTTAAAAAATCAGAATATCTGAAATTTTGTAAAAGAATGTGAGATCTAGAATAGTCCAATAAAATTAAATAGATTACGACCAGAGCAAACACTTGTGTGGTACGATAAGCATCAAAAAGAAATTTTAGAGAAAAAAGCAAATTAAGACTACGCCTGAAAGTATGCAATATCCATTACTAGGGAGTATGTTAATCCAATTTACTGTTCCCCCGTTGTAAGGATTGACTATTTAACTACGTGGTATGATTAAGCCTTCTGCTTCTTCTTCCTTGACACCTTGAAAGGGTCTCGGCCTGCCTTTTTTTTCTGTGACTTGATTTTACCCCTGGCAAAGTAGTTAGCTTTGCGTACGGCGTGGCCGTTCCTTACGTGTGAAGAACAGCGTCGCTATCGCCCGACCACCAAACCGCTCCGATCATTAAGTCTAGTAAGCCAGAAATGACAGGCATGGCCTACGCGGTCGATCACGAAGATTCCTTAGAGAAATAAAAAAAAAAGCTTACGCCTGAAAGTATGCAATTGACGTGAATAGTCAACGTTCTGATGTTGTAGGGAGTTACACCGAAATGTTAGATAATTAGTATTTTTTATGCTAAAACAAGGTTTATTTAATTATTTCAAAATTCACTTTTGCTAGACTTATTCTAAGCAATTTATTTTTGATTTATTGCACATCTTCGAATTGATTAATTGATTGATATATTCATCGATATTTTCATTACTGTCTTCAAGATTTGTTATTAAGTCTTAGTCTGTTGGTTAGAATATTGTTCAGCTTTTTACTGACATTACATACCGTCCTTTAAGAACCTTTAGATTGTTTTCTTATGTAAACGATATATTTCCCATACATTATGTCAACCGTTGCCCAACCTCTTACAAAATGTACAAATTAATTTGCAAACAACTCAACCATTCCTTCCCTGGCCGACAAAGGAGAGTGTCATTCACAATTTCCCACATCATATCATAACTAGTAGCCCGGCATGCTGTCGTGTGCTAGACAAAGTTCAATCGCTTCATACATGGGTTCGTCAATATTTGACTATTGTGATTGAGGTCACAAGTTCTTCGATTCCATAGCAAAGTACCAGGGCAAACCTCACATCTTTATTGCTTGATCCTTCTCGAGTTTTGCATTTTTTTTTGCTATCCCTTTTCTATCCGGTGCAACGGTGCAGGGCTGGACACAACAAACTAACATTGTGGACATTGTTTCGCCGGAAGGATTTAACTCTTTAGCCAACCCGAAAAGCTGACACACAACACAAGTGCAACTTTTACGTCAAGCTTTGAGAAAATATTAATCTTACTCTTCGTCCCTTCGCCGAGCATTCTCTTCTCATCCAGCCCTTTTTTTTGCTTTGCTTTCGATCGTGCCGAGGACCAGTAGGAAAGTGCTTTCCTTCACTATCGATGGCACAAAACTTTTCCATCAATGAATAATCTGCCAAGGAACCCAAAGCAGCGCAGGGACCTTCTAGTGGTTGGAGAGCAAAAGTTTTAGCAGTAAGATGGCAGACGGGACAGTCTCTAGTGCTGCTGGCACAGCCTGTTTTGGAGTGGTACTAGCATGATCGTACGGTACCGAACTTGCTAAGGCACAATGATTCAATAAACGTTCAATGATTTTTCAATTTCGTCAATTTCCCTCTTCTTTTTTTTGCTTTGCATAGGGCTACAGCAACCACCGCCACCATTGCAAACACACACACACTCATATCCGGGAAGAGCAAAGGGATTTGGCGATTGTTGTTTCGCTTGCTTTGCATTTTGAAGCTTTCCTTCTGCTGTCTGCTGGCTTCTTGGGTAGATTTTTTTTTTTCGTTTTGTTCGAAGCTTAACTCTGGTGCGCCTTTTCTGCAATTTTGATCGTGACGTGAAGTGTGTTTGCTGCAGTGTTGGGAGAGTTGGGCGATTTCCCACTGCATTTTTACTGCTGAACAGGGCAAGGGCAAGTTGGTTGGAAGAAAAAAGTTTTCAATTTGCAAAACGCGGCTACCAAAGCGGGCTGCATACAATGCAACCCCAAACGGGGATCTCTTTTGGGAGGCAAAGCATTTTCATATTTCAAACAACAAGCCACTCTGCAGTGGTACGTGGAAGCTTGCTGGGGTGCGCTGGCTCTCAAAGCTTCTTTTGTAGCTGAGCACAAAATATTGGCAAAATGTGCTTTTTCTGTTCGATTTCTGGGGGGGGGGGGGGTTTCCCCGATTTCCTCTAAACCCAGGAAAAGTGGTTTCCTTAGTCGAACCGGGAGTGTGGGAAATATTTATGAATCTCGCATTGACAGACCAACGGATGGTGGTTTCAGTTGAATTCACTATTTTGTTTACACCATTTTCCCATCAGCATCCACGCTCGTACCGTAGTGCTTTTTTGGTCCCGGTCCTCCAGGATGTTGTGAGTTCTTGGGCGGAAAACTTTCTTCCATTCGGCACAGTTTTGTAACGCGTAACATTGCGCACCCAGTGCGCGTTATTGAGCCGGTAAATTTCGCAATCGGTGCTCGTGCACGACAGTTTGTGGTTCCGGGTGTGTTTTGGTGAGTGCGTTAAGCCTGTTCACTGAGCCGTGCACCGAGCGATAAATGTGTTTTTAGGGAAATTCATGTCTGTTTTTTTTTTGGTTGGGTGCTGTGGGAGGTTCTCAGGATGTGAAGTACACGCAAGACAGTCGTCTTCTGAATGGTGACAGTTGGGTGATTTATAGCGTCTAGCCGGAAGAGCATTCGCTTGTTTGGTGATTGTTCGTGGTTTCAATTAATAAATTCCAATGTGTCAGACGCACAGACGAGATGGTACTTTGCAAGTTTCAAGGATCAAGGTTTAAAGAGGGGAATAACGCATGATTTTTATGCTGTCATAAATAGTTTTAATGAACTCTTAGCTACAAACGGCTTTTAATAAGAAAATAAAATTTTAATATTCTCGAATGCCATGTGGCTTCCATGTGGTTTAGAAATAATAAACCATAGTTTAATGCAGTTCAAAAAGATTTACCAAGTGAATAAATTTATTCATAAAAAAATCAGCATAGAAGAAAAGACTCTAAAGGCTCCTTAAAGTATGCAAATTGAGTGACAAACTTAACTAATTTTCTATTTGTTCAACTGTTTTACCATTTTCCATTACATTTAAAAATCAGTTTTATTATAATTGTGCTTTCTTTAAAGTGTTTTACGTATAAAATAAAGTGGCTGTGAGTTTGAAATTATAATAAAATATAAATCGTTATGAGCAAGAACTATAATAAATATTTGCTTATGGGACGCTAAATAATGTAAGTTCTATGAAAGTACACAGTGGAATAAGAACATAATAATTTAGGACAAAAAAGTTCATAATACTCATACAGTAAGCTTTACGCATAAAGTATTCAAATCATTCCAATTTGGTGTTGTGAAAGGTATTTACAGAATTTATTTAATTTTCTTTAAATTAAGAGCTCAATTTATCAATTGTTAATTCTGTTTATTCGAGAACTGAAGAGCGATCAGAGTAAGTTATTTCTTTTTCATTGAGTTATTTATATGAAGTCCTTTTACAAATACGAAAAAAAAATTACATCCAATTTGGATCCGATTTAGCATATGTATAAACTGTTTAGTGAAAACATATCAAAATATTTATTTTGAAACGGTTTATTTATATATTTTTTCAATGTCCTATATGTTGAAGCACACATTTTACTGAAAGCTTTCACAAAACTTGCATATCATTGCTGTATATACAATACAAACAATACAATACAATACAAACAATGTGAACAATCAATTTGTTTGAAATTCATTCAATAAACATTCTTTTAACAATTTATATGTTGAAAATTGAATCTTTTTTGGAAACCAATAGTTAACATTGATTTAAATCTTCGACGATCAGTTCCATAAAAAGATAAAATAAATACTAAAGCGGTTAAAAACTGAGCCAAAACGCAAACGATAACAATCTCTGTTTCGTAAAAGCTGCTCAAATAGTTACAAAGTGCAAAACAAATATTTAGCACAACCGGATTAATTACTTTCACTGTATCTCTCTTTCTATCGCTCTTTCTCTGTCTCTCTCTCTCCCCATCGATGCGTTCATTGAAGCCTCCAACTCGAATAATATTATTCCACTTAAACCATGCAACCATGCCGAGTAGGTCATTGAAATGACGCCTATCTTACCACGAAACAAAACAAAATTAAAGCATCCCCACGGTGCACGTGAAATAAACACTCACAGTTCGGTACAAAAAAAATAAAACTTCACCGTTGCCCTGCATGATAATGTGTTGCATTTTCCACACCCGGAGTAACACCTATGCCGAAATATCCCAACCCCTGCAGGAGCAGATAAAAAAAAAACAATCAAACACACAGCGAAAACGAAGTGAAGAATAAATCACAATCAAATTAAACTGTCATTAAAAAATAATTAATAGCACAATGTATGCGTCGGGGCTGAAGCCTTGAAGGCAGGGAAGGAACCAAGCAAATGGAAAATAACGCGAAAATTGGAATCATGTGACCGCTCTCTGGGTGAGAAAGGGGCACTGTAACGTCTGTTTTGGTTTTCGATTTATCAGTTTTCCCATGGAGGAGCTTCAATGGATGTGCGCTGATTCCATCACTTTAATTGAGGGTTCGAATGAGAGACTTTTTTGTAACTGCTCGAGAAGACAAAAAATATAGAATTTAAATCACTTCCTTTTCGATTTTTATGTTTTGCGAACAGGGCGTGGAGTCTCTCGTATGATTCTGTTCCTGTTGCTTTTCTCTGATGTGTTAATCATTTTTCTGGTGCCTCATGGAGCAAGTCACGAGCTCTCCTCAACTGTTGGGCAAATGGATAATTTGCTTCTGGAAGTGTTGGGCTCTTTGGCACATCATCTGTACCGCGTACGTGACACTGACGTCGATGTGCTTTCAATGCACTTAATTCGTCGTTCCGTACGTTCCGTTTCAAAAACCTTCATCAAGGGACCTATAAAGAGGAATCAATCCCTTTCTCTCTGGAGGAAAGGCAATGATGCCATGTCATCATGGTTGCTTAATTTCAGCGCAATTAGTGAAGAAGGCAAACTGTCGCTTGCTGGGCCAGGCTAACCAAATTCCACCACCCGTACTTCAGCTTTTTAAGCTATCAAACATCAAACTGCTGCAGACGGTAGGGCGTGTGCAAGATTCCCGGTTTCGTCAACGCTAGCAAAAAACCAGTCCCAACAACACCGAGGTTGAGGAAGTAGCGAGACGTAGAAAGTGCAGTTTAATTAATTGATCTGTCGATTTTCGCTTTGTACCGAGGATTGCTGAAGAGGAAGAGAGAGGAAGCAGCGATGGCTTTCCACGGCAAGTGTCTTCTGCGTGTGGCGAAATAAACCACCATCATCACCGGCAGCATCCTCATCGGTAGACGCTTGCTGAAAGCTGCCGGAAGTAGTCGATGAATGTGGAAAAAAGCGCTTCCGTAAGCGTGCACGACAGTTTGTGCTGAGATGTCGCCGGGTTTTTAGCTTTTCCCCCCTTCCCCAGCAAGCTGGGATGTCGATGGTAAAAAGGATGGTTGCAGTTTTTTGTCCCCACCACAAGACCGGGTGTCGTCTTTGCACGGTTCGAGTGTCCTAACCACGAGTCTGTAGAGAAAAAAAACAACCCTGAACCCTGTATATGGGGTATCACATTCTTCCAGCACTAATTTCTTGCCTTTTTTTCTCCAACAAGCTTTAAGAGAGAGAAAGAGAGATTGTATTCGATTGGAGAAAAATGAAAAACTAGAATCTAAAAGCATCGCTTTGCTTGGATGGGAGCCCAGATGAATTTCTCGCCTGTTGTGCTGCCGAACGCTCGTAGGTAATTGATGTCTTTCGACTTTCCAAGTAAAGAGGGCCGTTTCCGTGAGTTTGCTCGGTAAATCGACAGTCATTAATTAAGTTTATAGGTTATTGATTTTTGGCTTCTGGTGCGTCGTCACATGTTCCGTAGCACGAGCAGCTCTCGTGCTTTACGTTATCATGCTGACAGGTAATGAAATTTGAAATGAATTTGTTTCATATGGGGAGATTTAAGGAGGCAGAAAAAAGGGGAAACTACACTTTTGGGGCGGTAAAAGATACAATCCACTGGAATAAGAAGTTAAAGAAATAGAATGTTAAACTTGAAATCACAAATTAAGGCGTTGGAGAAGATTGAACTGTTTACGCTTACAGATAGGCAATATTCAACACAACGGATATTAGGATCATTAGCGTTGAGGTCAGATGAGAAAAGATTTAAGAATTAGTAAGAAAATATTATTACGAAAATTTGAATAAATATTTAAAATGTAGTCATAAAGCGAACCCTAACGACAATGGAATTAACGACGAACGAGCCGAAAGTAAAGTGAGTTTCGAAACATCGTGATCGTGGTTTGCATTAGCCGAAATTGTTATTTGATGCACGTAATATTTTATTTAAAAATCGGTAAAAAGTGTGTGTAAAGCGTTTCCAATAAATACAATCATAAAAATCTGCACTTGTCCTACTAGCTGATTTAAAGTCATCGCGCCTAAATGTATGCAATTCAGGGTTTACTCGATAGCAATTCAGCCAGGCTGTTGCAATTGAATGAAGAAAGGATTTGTTCCCTACAGGGTTGAATGAAATGAGGGTTAAC
Organism: Anopheles stephensi; assembly: GCF_013141755.1. NCBI lineage: Eukaryota > Metazoa > Arthropoda > Insecta > Diptera > Culicidae > Anopheles > Anopheles stephensi. The sequence continues at coordinate 19,999,100 of NC_050202.1, forward strand.
TGTTTAAAGATATAGTTTTTGCATACCTTAAGTTAATTCTTAAAGTTGAGATATAAATCCTGGTTGAATATCTGTATTTTATTCCTTGTCTAAAGTATGGATAGATATTTAGTCAAGTTTTATAAATATAACAATCCAGTGCTTAAACTCCCAAAAAATAAAAGGTTTTTATAACCAGTCAAAAATCCATAATGACCAATAAGCACAACCACAACAACTTTATTTATCAAGTGACGGCTTTAAATAAAAAGTGTCTAATAAAACGCAGCGATCATTTCGAGCTGGCTTTTTGATTCCATCCAACAGACATCATACGCTACATTGGACAGTTACTGCAATTAAACATGTCCCTATCAATCCATAAGACTGCGAGGAACAGACCGAGAATCACGAAGAGTGCAGGTTTAAAGTCAACAGCAGTTGACCAAACTGCACGAGTCGGAATAACAATTGTAATCAACCTTTCCCACTAAGGGCTTTCAATATTTTATACTCCAGCCTGTGGACTGTGGCACTCCGTCGCATCGGTTCTAATGGAACGGGAAGAAAAATACGTCCATGCCTGTGGTTCTGGTTAGGTAACCGTCTGTGTTTGATTTGTAATTGATAGATTTAACTGAACCATCCCGCACGAAACACGCTACGTGCGTGTTAGACGACTGCTAAACCGCAACCGAACTGACCGCTTCTTATCCTATCCCAAAGGTTCTCTAAACACCCGACAACCGATCGATCCGAACCATGATGGCACCATGGTATGTCCACCGAAGTGTACCCACACCAAAAGTTTTGTTCCAAACGGTCAGAAACCTTACCAACTTTTAGTATGCACAGATCGGTTTAAACGGCTGCCCGAAAAGCCCGAGTCCATTTTGATGCGAAAGGAAATGAACTCAACCACCGAATGGAAATTGATTTTCAACCAATGAAGGCTGTGGGGTAGTCGATGGGGCACCATCAACCCATCGGTGGTGAACAAATCTCTCTCTCTATCTCCCTCTTTCTTCTCCCGAAAAACTTGCTTCCCAGAACCGAAAATGCTACGATGCGATGTTGCTGGTTGGCGGTTTGAGGGAAATTAAAATTCTCAAGTTTGTTTACGCTCCGCTTCATCTGCTTGGTCAGTACTCGAACTCGAAACTTTCCCCTGTAGCCATGGTGGGACAGAGCGTAAGAGACCGCTAGAGAACTGCCGTACAGTTTTACGTTTATCGATTCGACTTTTCAATAATAATGGTCAAAGTTCGGGTACGCTCTGTGCCCCCGTTCTGTGGTGAATGGTTTGAATTTACCATTGTTTTTCTTATTTGCCGGGATTCTCGACGGTCAGTCGGGAAAACGATTTTGGGACTTTCCCTTTCAGAGGTTTAGAGTTTCACGATTGAAAGGGAGGTAATTTTGGGAATGTCAGAATGACTGAATGCCTCATCGAATCGTGTCTGCTGATGATAATTATAGGTTTAGTGGAAGTAAAAGCTTTTTTCTGTTTGATCCGTAAGCTTCAAAGTTAATCAGTGTATCAGTGCATCAGACAGAAATGTAGTTCTTTTTATTCATATAGGACAACCAGGGTGTTATCAGGTGATCATTCATAATCAGGCGATTACGGCGCAGGTCTTCACACGGCAGGACCGGGGTTCAAATCCCATCCGGACCGGCTCCCCGTACGCAGGGCTGATTACTTTGCTACGGGTAAAATTAAGTCACAGAAAGTCAGAAATGGTAGGCCGAGGCCTCTCGAGGTTGTAGTTCCAAGGAAGAAGAGAATCCTGCTCAGGGTAACTCAAATCAACCCTTTTACGGGAAGCTCAGCACAGCATTACAATCCTCCAGTAGAATCAGCTATATTAGACTTCCGATAGGTTATAATCAATGAATCAATCGATCGATTAAAGATCTTTTTCATAAACCTTAAATGATTAGAGGATAAAATGGAAGAAATCCATTAAATTGCATAGAATTGAGTGGTGAAGTACTGAAGGATATACGAAAACTATTCTTATTTTAAGTCAACTAATGAGAAACACACATCTTTAGGGCCAGCAGTTAATCAGCATGAAATAGTCAATATGTTGAAGAAGTGATTATCCAAATTCCAATCATCTCCTGTATTATTTCATTTGCTTTCTTGATTTAATTTACGTTAAGTGCAATTATGTGTTTGTGTAATCTTCTAGCGTGCTTTGAGACTAACATATACGGTTCTTCTGAAAGATCTACATTAGCTTAACTTTATTGATCATTTATCATTCAATAAAAGCCAGCATAGACATTAAATGTGCTTTTAAATCTCAGGAGAATGTTAATGTGTCTTGCGGCAAAAGGCTAATTTAGAACAAAGATGCCCCAAAATTCTGTATTCACTATCCTGATTTTATTCCTTCTAACCTTTAGTACCTTTCGAAACCTACACGAAACCAGGTAGACAAATAAATCATTCTGTCAATTGAACGAGAACAAGCGCAAAAATTATGTCCGATCTTGGGGGACAGGCCCTTCACCATATCCATATCCAGGTTTTGCTCAATGTCCCGTACACAGTGCCCTGTTCACAGTGATACCGACCAACGCCCAACGATAGTAGTGGCGCTCCGATGCACCCGAACCTAGAGATACCACTCAGGGACAAACATCAAATAATGAATAGACACTTTAAACTCCCGAAAGAATCGGGCGAATTGGGCGGAAAAGAGTTCAAGTCAATGAACAATCGAACGGAGCACACTATCGATTTTTTTTTGCTCCCAACTGTCTTTCCCAGGCAGGTGAAACAAACCAAGGGCAACATTATTCTTCCGAAAGCACCGGCGAAAGAATCGGTTGGTGTGAGAAAGCAGATTCTTGCACGGCGTTGTAGAGCACGAGATTCCACACGGAACAGAATACAAACCATGAACATGAGAACACGGTGGCAGTGTTCTGGGCTTTTTGTATGTGTGCGCGAGTTTGTGTGTCTGGTATGCCCAATGGCCATTTTATGCTGGCCGTTACCAAAAGGACCAATTTAACGATCGAAAGTACATGGCGTGTTGTAAGAGGACGGTTGGAAGGTTGAGGGTTTTTTTTGCTGGCCCTTTACTCATATTCGCTTGACTCTTGGGCCAACGAGTGTGTTGCAGTTTTACCTTTTATGTGGCTGGTTGCAGTGTAAAATCAGCAACATTAGGTCTGAATAAATTTTGGACTGCGACAAAAGAGAAAAAACGTGATAAAATATCAATTATGATGGTATTCACTATAATAAAAAGAAGAAATGATAGAAAAAAAAAAGAAATACTTAAACAAATTTATATTACTAAAACCACAAATAAATTTATTTTAAACTTCGAAAAAGAAATAAAAAAATGAAAGAACGTAGAACTCTTAATTAAAAATATAATAATTTTGAGGAAAACGAGAGAAAAAAGGAGTTAATAAATAAACAAAAATCATAACAATGAAACATCGATTTGAATGTGAAAATTAATTTAAAAAATTACTTAAATTACTTCATTGAAAAAAAAACGATTAAAAAATATTTTCTGCAATTAAATCATCCATCCACATCATCTTATCAAATCAATTTTTAAAGGTTTTAAGAATAAATCATTTTTTAATGTTTTTTTTTTAACTTTCTAGCAATAATCTGCACAACATTGTGCTGAGAGTAGCGGATTCGGCTAAAGTTTTGCTTTTGACTACGAAATCCCGACAACAAACCAGGTATGCTCATGCTTAAAGTCACGCAAAACGGGACGTAAACCGGACCATTGACTAGGATGCCTTACCTTCAGCAATGCGGCTGCCTATAGTCCATCGTCATCGTCGTCGTCGTCGTGGTCGTCTGCCTGCAAAACCCAGTCCCATTCCCGTTCTCCCAAAACGGACCACCGCCAAAAGATAACCTTACAAAACGCGCCCGTAACCTGAGCCAAGGGACCAGCGGTGCCTGACAGCTTCCGCTTGCACTCGAACGCAGGACCATTTTCCCACTGGAGCCGTCAGACGGCCCGTGCCATGAGAATGGCATCATATTATCGTGCCGCACTCCAACTCCAAGCCGCTCTGCGAGTGAAAGCATCTCTCCGAGTCGAGCGCCGTCACAAAATGGCCGTACGCTCGTTTCACGGTCGGTCGTTTTCGGGGCTGTGCCGTAAAAGAAAACGTGTGGCAAAATGGTAATGGAAAACGGGGGCGGGGGTTGGCGTTTGCATCCCAAATGGGAGCCTTAAAATCGCATGTAAATAGTATTCTAATGGGAGCACAAATTTATTTCAATTCTGAATTACAGCAAGATGAAGATCACACCAGCTCCTATCATCGTTAGGGATGGCTGAGCAGGGCTGGGCTGGGCTGGAAAAGCAACAATCAATTCACACCTTGGGAACACGGCAGGGACGAGATCGAAAAAGAGCGCCCAACCAACCGAAAGGTAGGGAATTGAAATGGGAATGGATTATTGTTATGGATTTTAAAGGTGGACTAGACGCGAACTCTACTGTCATTCCCAAGCGGCAATGAAAATATAAATGAAGGTGCTAAAAATTCAACAACCTCGTGACTGTTACTCTTCATTTACCCGCGTGCGTGTGAGTGTTATCCAGCGGGGGAAAATTTTTAATCATTGCTTCGTGTTTAAATATCGAGCACCTGATGACGGGTGACGATTTTCGTGTTTATAGTTAGCTTTTTTTTAGCCACCTTGGTCCTTTACCAATCCGTGTAGCAGTAATTGTTCACCACCCTTGTGCGTGAGAACCGACCGTTACCAATCTCAACCGACAGCGACGGAAGAATGGCAAAAGAGGACCAGCACTGAGTTTTCCGCTTTTCCACTGCCCACAGCCGTATTGGATCAGGATAATGGAATAAATTTCCCATTACCCTCTGCGGGATTTAAGACAAACAGTGCCGTGTGGCAAAGTTCGTTTTGCGTGTATTATGTTGTTGTTTTTTCGCTCTTGTGCAGCTCTTATGCAGCCCTTATACTGCTGCCCTCTAAGCTGCTGCAGCAAACACTCCTCGTGGTAAATTAAAGTTCACAGCCCCAAACCTGACCCGCTAGAGGGTGGCTATACTCCGAAGGGATAAGGGGATGGCCGGGAAACATGTTCGACTAATTACGAAACAAAACTTATCCGTTCGCCGGTAGCGTGCACATTTGCATTTTTCGAAATGCGAATCGGAACCATAAACGATGGGTTTTACATTCACTCGCTCCCGTTTTGCGCCCGCGTTTGACACAGTTTTTGCTGCTGGTGCGCTGCTACGAGCTTGCCCGCTTAATTGCCGTCCGGTTTGGGGTGGCAAGCCTCAACAACACCCGGCTGCAAGCTCGGAACGGCTTTTGGCTGGACGTTTGAAAAATGACTGCAGTAGGCTTGACCCCTGTGCGGAAATGAACTTTCTCTCCGGCTTGCTTTCGGAGTCGGAAGATAGGGGTGTTGCAGCTTTGCAGCAGTAGTTGCACCGTTAACGGTGCCAAGCTTCAGCACAATTGTTTGTGGTGCATTTCTTTTGATGTTGTGAGAAGCTTAATTAAAGATAGGATGCAACAAAATGTAGGAATAAGCTTTTTCCGGTGTACTGTTTAAGTGAGAGTGAATGAAAATGTGATTTTTGTACAAATATGAAATTTCAAGATTATTGCTTGGCTAGCAATGGAATTAAATATAACATTGCTACTCTTTTAATACTAAAATAAAACTCCCTATAACTATAGAATATTTTAAACCTGGTACGAAACCAATTAAAGCAATTCTTTGCCGAATGAAACCGATAATATTATCATGCACCGATCTTCCAGAGCATTTTTTCAAGGGTAACAGAACCTGTAAATCTCAGCAAAAGAAGTTTGACATTCCAACCTCGTTATGGAACTTTGCAATCATACAATGGAATCTTTCTCTCAGCTAAGGACTATTTTCAATGCAACAGGAGAGCTTTTTAGTCAGCTGATTTTTAAAGAAAATGTTAGTTCAATTTCATTTTATTTTGAAGCCACAAGATATTGATCTATAGAATGGGAATTTTGAATCACTCATTGGGATGGTTGAAATTGAACTAGGCAACCATGTAACAGAATCTTGCATACATTTAGGGGTTATGTTTTATGTAACAGTTAAGACCTGCTATTAGGTGCTCATTTTTTTGTTACACCCACTCGAATTTGAACCATACTTCGATACGAATGTGGATATAACATGTACAACAGTTTAAACGGCATTTTTCAATTTAACGATTAAGCAAAATGGGAATAAACTGTCGGCTGAAAGTTCATTGCTGATATCTGATTTTATATGATTGCAAACTTATATATCGAGCCTTCTAAGTATCTCTCTCCATTTGAAATAGTCTTCAAAGTAATTCGATAACTCCATGAAGCCTGCATCACTTGAAAATAAAAATGAAAGTTCATAATTTGCATACTTTTAGGCATTTGACACAACCTTTTTCATTTTTCCATACTGTGAGTATAAATCTCTTTGCACCAAACACCAGTAATGGTACAACTGGTTGAAACAGTCAACCAAATGGACATTTTCCTCAATTTATGATGCGTTACCGTGAAACTGCTGCAAGCTGTAAAAAAACTAAATCTACAGCAAACAACAGTTTGTCCAGTTCTGTCCACCACCAGAACAACGCCACCGCTTCTGATTTCTTTTTACGATCTTAACCATTTGTCCAGCCGAATGTGGAATGGACCCCTTTGCTGCATTTCGTTTGCGGGGGGATTGAGCAAGCTTTTCTCCACCGTGTAAATTACATCACGTTTCTTTCGGCACCCGTTTAACTAAGCGTTTTACGGCTTCAAAACGTTCAACCGGTCAGGGGTTTTAGAGAGGCGAAACAGAAAAAAAACGCTACTACAACAACAACCACTGCACAAATGAACCATAAAATGCTTTCGCTCCAATTTATGCTCCCATCGAAATGGGGGAAACGGGGTCAGGTCCTCCAACCCAGCTGGGTAGTGAAATAAAAATAAACAATTTTCCTACCCCAATCGTGCACCGTATCAGCTGGTTGAAAGGATCAAAGTGAAGTGTCGAAACGTGAGCGGTTAATGGCGAAGCAAAACGATCAGTTATCGCCGCTCACAACTATAATTGTTCGTGATTGTTGGATTCTTTATTCGTTTACTGGCCCTTCGGTGATGGTGTTGCTGCTGCTAGTGGTGGCAGCAAGCTGGTAGACCGAATGCGCGGGGTGAGTTATGATTTTTGACGCACCGTGAAAAATTATCGCAGCAGATGATTGAACGGTCCGCGACCATAGCGATGCTGCTCAAATTTACGCTTATTGAGGCTTTTAATAGCATTATGCTATAAAGTGTGTCATTTTCATAAAAAATGAGATAAAACCGAGTTTTTCCTGTTGACAAATTTGGTCGCAATAATGCTTCAGGGCAACATTTGATGAGTTTAAAGAAACACGAATTGAATAACTAGTTCAAGAACTTTAAACTCAAGTAAAAACCCGTTCAGAAAAAGTTTTTTTTTAAATTATTTTACACAATTAATTACCTTCCCATCGTGTATTTAAAGTGATTTGTTTTGGCGTCTTACCTAAAAATAGAGAAGAAAAATAATTTGAGTTAACAAATAGTTGAACGTCTTTTGATATTTAAGAATATTTTAATGTTTATGCTCGAAACTGGCCTTGTTTTTTAGGCTAGCTCAACCATATTCTTGACCCATTCAAAGAAAGCCTTCTGAACGAGCTGAAGCTTCTCTGCCCACAATCTTAAATCGAAATGTCATCTGATGGTGCGTTTCTGGATTTGATGTGCTCATCATACAGGCCATCACGCGCCACTCGAAGCACCCACAGCACCCACCCAACGATCTCCAAACCCATAACTCACCACCACTCACCGGGGCCAATTGGCAGTTGGCAGCAGAGTAATGAGTTTTCCTTTGCACCGTCTTTCCCCTCGTTTTGCCTGCCAGCTTGAAGATATGGCCTTGCATCCGAATGATAAATCGACCATCAATGATCACCACTTTGTAGGACTCCCCCGCCCCTTCACGAGTTTTGCTCCACCCGAAAGGGGCTCGGGACGAATGGTCAAGCTCGGGTACGCCTTGCAATGGTCGGATCAATTATCTTTGAATGAACTTCCGAGAAGCACTTTGGGTATCGATCGACGGGTAAAAATGGGGTAGGCAGTGCGAGCATTGCGTCCTTAAGAGAGAGTGCCTTTCCGAGTGACTGGGTGACGAGTGCACGACAACGACGATGGTGTTGATGATGATAATGCTTGTGAAAAACCACAAACCATTGTAGGCGTTTTCTGTCCTCCACAGCCGTACACACAGGGCAAGAAAGCCGAGCGAGAGACGGAGCATTCTCGAGTGGTTGGGTGTTTGAGATTTGCATAGAATCTTGCCACCTCGTAACGGGTGGCGATAATCAGAATAACCGATAACAGCAGCCACAAGCACAGCAAGAAATGCACACCAATGGTCATCGAAATCCGACACCGCCCGGTGGAGGTCGATCCAACGAGTGCGCCATTCCGAACAACCATTCCCGGGCAATTCGGGCAAGCCTCTTCATATCCTTCGATTTACATAATCCTCGCTCCATCTTCACGCTGGCAGTGCCAGAAGGTGGACTGGGTTTACCCGTTGGGATAATTTTTGCACCTCACACCGAAAAGGTGGAAAAGCCTAACGAGGTTTTTGTTGTAGTTATCCGTACGCAAACAGCGACACGGGACTAAATGGTGCTGGGTTCGCTGGCTTAAAGTCGATGATGATGATGGGGCTGTTTGGTATCGTTTGGCTGATGGTTAGAGCAGGAATCCTGCTAAACATGACCACGAGTAAACACGAGTCGTTATTTGCACCATACCTACTCGGCAACGATTGGCCATTTGTAAATGGTTGTTTCATGCAAATGCATTATTCGGCCCGGGTTTTCTGACAGTTGCTTACCATTGTCTGCACCAATTGACAATAGGCGTTAACTGGTGAACCAGACGTTTGGTGCAGACAGTGAGCTCAGAGGGTTTTTTTTTGTTGGTTTTTGGTTGTTCGTTAGTTGGAACTAATAGATTTTTATTCAATTGAATCTGCAGTTGAAGGTTTACCCTCTTGGGTAATTAATGACGTCAAAATATGATGCGTTTACTTCATGGGAATTCCATTTATATGTAAAGCAGTTTAAAATATAACAATTCTATTTAAAGCTCCGAAACTCCCATAAGCTCCATCTTAAAGATTGGCTTCCGAAAGATAGAAACACTCCTTACCGACTTTCTTAAAGACAAATTCTCAAAGGGCATCATCTTAATCACGTCTTTCATGAGTCTTGTCGTCGGAAACTGTCAGATTCTTGCTACGATAAGATATCAAGGGCATGCTGTTGTCCTGCTGTCGACATCGGTTCATTACAATTCATGGGATGTGTCAGTCATAGGACTAAACGATCAAATTTCAACCATTTAAGAAGCGCACGGCCTTAAGGAAGTCGTCTTCGGATTTAAGCCACCAGCCGGCGTGCAGGTGATGGTGAGTAATAAAATGTATCGCTCTCATGTTGCATATTAAATTCAATTTCTATCCTATCACACAACTAACTTCCTCACGAACGCAACTTCTCTGTGCAAGATATTGGTAGTCTTGCTCTCCTAGGACCGTCTCAGTATTCAATACCACAAAGTAAAGGTGAAAGGATTTTCCGAGTCCCATTGCTCCAAAAACGACTATAGTTGACGACCAACAACAGAGGCGAAACTCATCTATTCGACCCGAAGCACGGCGTCTAAAGCTCCGGAACTGGGGAGCATTTAATTTATTCAATATTTAATATCCATTTAAGAGCAACACATCGTTTCCTATCGTCCCGCCGGTCCTCGGTGCTGTAAACTTTGGATACTCTGGGCTAGGCTCACACACTTTTCCACCGGCTGGGACAATGTAGCTATAAAGAGTTGGACAAGTGGCAACGAAATTCTAGCAAAACCTTGAGCCATAGAATGACGTGTGTGTGTGTGTGTGTAACACGTATTGGATCTTGATTCTGGCTCCATTTTATTGCCCACTCAATCGATATCCTACACGCTTGTACTGTACCCACAAAGTGCTAAGATGTATTTCAACTGCAACATTTGATCGAGATTCACAGGCGAAGCAACGAGACGCGCGTTCCCGTTCCATCGTTTTTCCAGCCCAGAAAACCTCAAACTTCTTTGCCAATGAATGTGTCTTGCTGTGGGTGGCAATTCGGTTGAGACGAGCAACCACAATCCCGAACGAAACTGCCATATTGAAGCGATCGTCTGCAGTTCTGGTTGGTGTGGTACGGAAATTGGGTACTCTATTATTCATGGGCGAAAGGTGTTTAAGCTTGTCGGTGCTTGAAAGCGTAAGTAGTAACCCCTTTTTCCGGCTATCTCGTAACACGAGGTTGATCCTTGGTACAGGAAGAAGAGGAGAATGCTCCCCCACTCGGTAAGACGATACCGAGTTCCGTCACGAAACAAGGCAATGAATTTCATCGATACCCAAATTCGATGTCACTTAAATGGAGAACCGTTGTCTCATTCGTTTGATGCTGCTTGGGAAGGAAGATCCTTCCTCGATGCGTTTGCGGTCGTACAAATATTTGCTCAACTGATTCTTGCCGAAGCATTTCACTCGATTGATGTCGACCTCTTTATGTTTACATCGGTACACAGTCACACACACACACACGCCGGGCCAACTCTTCGCGAAGAACCCTTTTGCAGAAGGTTATGGAAGATCCTGAAGGTCGTCTCGATTGATGGAAAAACAAACGCGTCAACATGGGACGTATGTGCGTCGCTCTATTCCGGTACGGTGGCACACGATCGTGGTCTGATAAATATTTATAAATTTACAACGATAACAACGTAAAGACGACACAGAAGCAGCAGAATCCCCCACCGAAAATACCACACCCCCTCTCGGCGAGCTACCGAAAGGCGTAAAAGACTTTGCGGTTAGACTAAGCGGAGATGTGTGCCATCTTAAAGCTGTTATAAATCAACTGTGCGGCTGTTGCGGTGATGGTGGGTTGTGCATCTTGAGCGAGGCGCTCAAATCTCAAACTCCTCTTTTTCGTTAGGATGAGGGAGACTCCGTGTACCCGCTGTATGTGTAACTCAACAAACCGTTACTAATGCTTCCAAAAAGACGCTCTAAGGCACTGCTGCTACACCTTGCAGACCCTTGGATGCTCCTGACGGGTTAAATAGTGAAAGTTTTCACTCGTCTACGTTCATCGGCTCAGGCACCCGTAGGGCTTCGATACGATAATTTATGCTAGGAATTAGGAAATGCAAATATTTATCCCGAAAGAATTCTTTTGAAGAGGCGCCCGCTGTCTTGGCGGCGCTCGTTGGCTTCTTCGCGCGATGAGGCTTCCCGTACGCCGGTGTAGCGCGCTGTAGCACGGGCATTGGCGGGAGCGAGCAACGAAAGGATGGCAAATTATTTAGCAACAGTAAATAGTTGCTCGGTGGATTAGTTGCTGCAAGGGACTGGTATCATTGTGGGTAGGAAGTTGTCTTTAGCTTAAAAGAGGTTTCTGGTAGGGTGTTCTGGCAAGAAAATCGATATCTTTGGAAGGTCTTTGAAGGGAAGCGTCACTGTTTTGACGCTTTACAGCGTTTAGAATTAACCGTATGATTTAAGGACACGATTTCTGATTTAATTAGCTGTAAATGTTCATCAGGCGAAGGGTAGATTAAGGAAAGTTGAGATAATTATTGCTATCGAATGTTTTATAATGTAGTGAAATTCAGCATCACTCATTTTTTTTTCAATCCTATCAAATTGGTAATTTGACAAAATCATCATAAATTGACTCAATAACGATTCGATAAGACCCAGCTTAACCAAAACAATAACATTACTGAAGCAGACCTGAGCCTAACTAACAAAAATCTTCAATGCTATATAATGTTAGGAATTATATAATAGTTCTTACTTTACTATTTTCGAATAACCATCACATCAAATATCTCTTCTAGTATCCGGTAACCACTTTCATAAATTTTAAAATTTCACATTATATCATTCGGTATAACTTCCACCCCATTGAGTGGAAGAACAATGGAGGAGCCGCTACAATGACGAGCTCTACGAGCTATATGATGATCTCACCATCGTGCAGCGCGATTAGACTCGCCAGGCTCCAGGAGGCTGGTCACGTCATGAGAAGTACACCGGACGACCCAGCCCGTAAAGTTCTTTTAGGCCGTCCACACATGGCAGCCCAGCAATGTCACAGCCCGTGATCGACCAAGTCAACATCGAACTCAAAAGCGATCGGCGGATTCCATCTCGCAACAGCTGGAGTGACTCCACTGTTTACGAGTCTGTACCCGCCGACCAGTCTCGCGCCCAACGCCAACCCAGGCGAACCCGCTGTACCAAAGCTGGACTGGCTTGGAGCACACTACTACAGACAAAAAAAAAAAAACACAAGCCTGCCTCCTTTTAACGGCAGTAAGAAAATTGCCCTCGAATGCAATTGCTCCGTCAACGGATCGCACGTTGCACAACGTCAAACATTTACAACAAAGACAACACAACACATAACAAAAGGAGTGGCGGATGTGGATTGGAAGGATAATAGGGATGCGGAATCAAAGGATGAGACCGTTGTCTCTGGCGAATCGGTAGATGAGCCTCATGTAGGCGAGGTCTCTAGTCGCCAACACTTCCCTTATTTCTATACCCGGTCGTCTGCCGATGCTCTCGACTGCGCTTAACAAGGAGGGTCTTGCAGTTTCAAACTCCACGCAGGACCACAGAAGGTGATCCACATCGTGAAATCCGTCACCGCAGCCACACACCTTCGTCTGAGCCAGAGTTATACGCTGCAGATGAGCGTTCAACGCGAAATGATTCGACATAAGTCGAGACATCATGCGTATGAACGCCCGGTCTACAGAGAGCCCACCGAACCAAGGCCGCAGGGACACTTGCGGAGAGATCGAGAAAAGGAATCGCCCGAGATCATCCGCCTCCCACATGCTCTGCCAGCGAGACAGGAAAAGTTGCTGTGGTAGGCGAAGAAACTCTCGGGCCGAGATTGGACGGTCGTAAAATGCGCCTTGTTGGACGCCTGTTTTGGCCAGTGAGTCTGCCTTCTCGTTGCCGGGAATTCCACAATGAGCAGGTACCCAAATTAGCGAAATCCTGAACGCCTTGTCGAACATGGAGCCAAGCAATTCTATGATTTTAATGACCAGGAAATCCTGACTCTTAACAGCCTTCGGGGATCGTAGTGCTTCGATAGCGCTAAGGCTATCAGTGAAGATGAAGTAATGATCCGAAGGTCTCGCTGCTATAATCAATAGTGCGTACAAGATTGCGGCTAGTTCTGCGGTGTAGACACTACACGGCTCCCGCAATTTGAAAAATGCTTCGGCGGACTCACTAAAAACGCCGAAGCCGGTGCCTTCCTTAGAGGATGATCCATCAGTATAATACTGGCTACTTTGGTCTAAATGGCCATACTTATCCCTGAAAATGCCCGGAACTACCATCGGGCGAAGATCATTCGGTATGGTCTTAATTTCCTCGTGCAACGAGGAATCTGTTGTTAAAAGGGAACTGTAGGTCTCAGGAAGGACAGCACGGTTTAATGCCTGTGGAGCGCTAGGATGCACTTGTAGGGCAACAAAATCTTCGTAGATTTTCAAGATCTTGCTCTTAGAACCTGTCTCTAGAAGCGCTTTAAAATTTTCTTCGATCAAGGGATTTGATACTGAAGAACGGACTAGAAGGCGAAGCGACAGCATTTCAAAACGAAGTTTTAGCGGCATCACTCCGGTCATCACTTCTAGGGACATGTTGTGTGTTGATTTCATGCTCCCTAGTGCGAGTCTAAGACAACGATACTGTAGCCTCTCTAGTTTGAGGATATGCGTGTTGGATGCCCAATGAAAGCATATGCTTCCATATTCCAACACGGATAGTACCGTTGTCTTATACAGTCGCAGGACGTCTGATGGATGTGCGCCTTACGACTCAAAATCTCTTAACAAAAAAATCTAAACTACCCAACTTGTACTAAACGTTGCCTTATGGTCCCACGAGAAAATCAGCGTTTTAAAGATAAACTACAATTTATAGCCAACCTAAACCGAGCAACTCTCTCCGGAGCGTTCAATATCGATTTTTTTAAACCTTTCTGGCATAGAATAAACCCATTACAGGCGCTTAAAGAATAGTGTACGGACCAAATCGATGCGTTACTCTCCTTAAACCCCCGGTTGGCGTTCCCCGGGTCCGTAAAAACACACCCAACCCAGACGATATTCCCACGAGCGAAATAAATTTGCTTCAATTTAATGAGCTGTCCGCCGCCTTTCGGTTGATTTATGATGGAACCAGTGCTTTCGGGGCTGTAAATTAATTGCCCCGTGTATGCGAATTGACGAACTTCGCTACGAAACTTTACACTTTTAGAGTAACCAAATCAAGGGCTACGATGAAAGCCACGGTAACACGATAGCTGTTGACCGAGACGGCGCTAAACTGTGTACGTATGCTTATAATTTGAACATGTTTATAGTGAATGGATCGTTTTTTTTTTTACTTAGGACAACTCCAACTGAATAGTGATTTTGATGTTTCGAACGCTTTGCTTTACCCCTTTTCGCCGCATTGGGAGCTATTTTTCCAAACGAAACTATTTGATAGACAAATTTAATTGGCAGTGAAGCATAAAATTCTCTACCAGCGTGGTGGTGAGTGTGATTTTTTAATGCCTGTTTTTTGTCTGCTTGCTGCCTTTTTTGTTTTGTTCCCTGACACGTTTCACTTGCCACGAGAACATCCCACTCAGATTGCGCCCACCAGTCAAAGCGCATCACATTCCACCAGTTGCGATTTTCGATCGGTTTCGGGCATTCGACCTTCCAAGCGTCACGAATTTGTATCGACGAAAAACCGTCCCGTTTGAAACACGATACCGTAGCGGTTCGTAGTTGTTCACGGACACTCGGTGTGTCGGTAGATATCCTTTCCAATGGAAACTAATTTCAGCCCAAAAAAAGCGAGCTTGCTTTTGCTTAAAAAACACCGAACCCTCACTGTTTGAATGCTGGCCGGTTTGGTACGGAGGGTGAGATAAATAAATCAAAGCGAGTCAACAACATCGAACCGAGCAACACGCAAAGCACATGAGCCAAACGCAAAGCAAACAAAAAACCAAATAGAACGTAAAATCACGGCTAAAATGGTAGAACAAAAAAAAAAGAACTGGCGGTTGTTATTTTTTTCACCTCGAAAGCCCCGGGAGCTATGTTCCTTCGGGAAGCTTCACCTTGAACTGTTAGAAAGGGAAGCATAATGTGCACAAAAAACCTCGACCGACTAGATTTTCACCCGGTAGAGCATCAATAATTTAGAAAAACTGTGGCGGAAGCCGGACGGAAATGGGAGGATAAATCGTGTTGCTACTATTGTTTCACTTCACTACGGGTAGTTGTGTTAAAATGTACACGCAGATAGTTTTGTTTTTCAGTTGGGTTTTTTTTTCAGGTCCGCTAGCTCATATAGCTTGATTGAGGCAGTTAGGTGTTTGCACGCATCGGGACTGTTGGATGAAAAAAAGGGAACTTCAATCGAAACTGTATTTCGGTACACAGCTATATTCGGGTGTTGTGTGTCCCGTGGGCAGACATGCAGATGAAGCCGTGAACATTTTTATTGGACACAAAAAGGACAGCCAAGGGTGAACACACCACCAAAAGCTTGTAAGGGTATGGGGGTTGTAAACCTTCAATCCGAAAAAGGCTCACACAGCAAAGGTGATGCTGTATCGTTCCTATTTTAGTATGTGTTCAGCCGAAGCCAGGAAAGTTAAGGTGACTCTACTGTTGTGTCCACTGCAGTGTTTCAATATTTAGAGTCTGCAAAACCTACGAAAATAGGCAACTCATTAAACGAGTTTTTGAATAGTTAAAATACAAAAATTATTTATCGAAAAATAATTTAAAAATATAATTCATTCATTAAAAACGATCTTGCAATGTAACCAAGCCTTTCCGATTGAATCAACAAAACACAATCAGGATCTTCATTACAGGGTGTTCAAGGTAAATTTTACACGCACGGTAATTTTTTAAATTAGTGATTGCCTTTACACACGAACTCAAACTAAAACGTCAATCAAAAGCTTACGTTATAAACTAACGTGTTAAAAAAATACAGTGCAAATAATTTTTAACAACTTGACTTCATGAATTTAACGTGCATCATGACTACATGCACCAGAATGATGAACCGTAGCATTATGCAGGATTCGTCGATTCGGATTTCGATGATCGGATCGGATGATCGAATCTGAGCATATACTATTCATGGACTATTTTGTTCATGGAAAAATTAAAATCAATTCCGAGAGCACATCCAGCAATACCAAAGTGAAATCAGTCAAAGAAAATAATATCCGTTTTTGCGATCATTGCCTATGGAAACGGTTGCAAGGGCTTGCTCAAGGTTTCAGAACCGAATTGAATCCATAATCGATACCGATGGTGGATATTAAATAAATGACATAATATTTCATTTAATGGTAAGCTATAATGTGGTAAGCTTCAACGTTTTTTTTTTCTTTTTCTTTAGGCAATTATCAATTTATCTTTAACCACCCTTTAAATTAGCCATCAGCCAACTACTGAGAAAATTAAATATTTATTTGAGACCGTGACCGGAACACGATAGAAATGCTTGTCTCACGATAATGTTAATTTGATTATACTAAAGTCGTTTTATGTAGTTGGAATAAAAACAGTGAAATGTTACAACAAAAGCATTTTTGCCATATTTATCTAGTTAAATAACAAATCCTCAGTAACATTCAAATCAGAAATTAAAAATAACAAGAATTGATATACCTTTTTCATAAAAATAATCATGTTCAAAATTAATTGCGAAACTTTTATTTTACTATTTAAGGTTCCTCAATAATTTGCAAAAACTTACATTAAAATAGTAATCTAAAAAAAATTAAACATGGAATTAACAAAATTTCAAAACAAACTATTAAATTTGTAAACCTGTGAAAGCTCCACCCTGTATTAAATTCGTTTACAATTTTCAATAAGGGATCCGCTTTCAATCAATTTTTTTTTCTCAATTTCATCAAAAAACTATTCTCACATTTTGTTCCCAAAAAACAGAACTTCTCCCTCTCCTTACCCACCCAGGATGATCGAAAAGTCAAAACATAAACCTTCTTCTCCGCTGTCGATGGCGTGCCCAACACGAACACGAACCCTGAACACGCTGGCAGCAAAAATATCCGCAAGCAATAACAACGAGTAAAAAACGAAAACGAAAACACAAACGCCCTTAGCAAACCAATACCAGATACATGCTGTTTTGCTGTCGGGCTGTCGCTGACTATTTAGCCAGTGGAGCGGAAAAATGAAACCTTAAACAACTTCCTCGATTTCTGTGCTGGAACGCTGTTGACGGTTCCACCCTGCGTGGATCGTGACAGGAGGTTAATTTTGAGGTGCGTGTTTTCCGTGTTCCGGAGAAAAGTTTCACACTTTCGCCTGCAGAACGCAGAGGCAGAGGCGATGTTTACCGGAAGGAGTTATAGGCTTTCGGTGAAGGAGGCATGGTCTCTTGGTCTAATGCATGGTATTTGGTTAGGAAAAAATGGGGTTTTCAAATTAATGTTTGTTTTCATGGTTTTCAAGTAAGTAAAATAGGTAAATGTTAAAATTTCTTTCAAACGAAAGAGAAATTGATTTGAAATCGTCAATAAAAATTGAAAAATTTGTTATACGTAATATGAAACAAGTTGTGGTAGGGAATCATTTATCAACCACGTTTCCACAAATTCGGAACGATTTTCACAAGCTCTTCAACCGTTTTTCATCAGCAAAAACCCAACCAAACACACACACAAACTATCCTCACTGGAACGAGCCGCCATACCCTGACCGGGTCGTCATAATTCGCTTCGATTTCCATTTGTTATAGCAATGCCCTTGCCCCTACTCACCCAAGCTTTCGCTCCGCACGCTCCGAAAGCTTTCAGCGTGGAAAACAAACTGCACCGAAAAAAAGAGCGACAGCCGCCGCTCGCGGTTTGTTTTTGATATTAATTGCTTGTGACCGAATAATAATGAAAAATGTTTACCGTTGATTGCTCTCAGCCGACCCCGACCTCGGGCACCAGCGAACATGGCGTGCGAACGAATCAAAAACCGTTCACTGGTCTGACGTTCACAGTCAGGAGCGGTAGAGTGGGAAGAGTGGGATAGGGAGCTTTTCTTTCCCAGCTCAAATTCGGGGATTGCGTTTCGGTTCGCTAGGAACTTCGCTAACCGAAAGCACTTGCGCATCGAAATGGAAAGATCGATGGGCAGTGCCCTTACCCGCGTAATAAATCGTGATCGGCATAAATTTGCACTATCGACACGTTTTTCCTGTCAACGTGGAACGGTGGAGAACGAGAAGCCGGGTCGAGGAGCCGCTTTTCCCGGCCAGACGAATCACAACGCGCCGTTCGCAGGAAGTCGAGCGGTTGGTTTGAATCGATGAGTCGTATGAGTGGCGTTGAAGGATGGCACTAAATTGGACGCAAGATAAGAAGTGTGATTTGATATGGCCAATTCGGCTGTGTTCGGCTGTTGGCGTGCCGGTTCCGTTGCAGTACGGACCGATTGCTAATGGTAATTATTATTCATCGAAGTGAAAGTGTTTCTCGTTCGCGTGTTAGCGTATTGACGGCAAGGTGATCTGATGTTGGGCAGGATTTCTGGGATCGATTGCAAGAGCTGCCGTGTGGACGACGACAAGCTATTTAAATTTGGAATGAGTTTATAAATCAATCCAATTCAAGGTTTTGTCCTGTACAGTAAACAATTTTCATTTAACTTTACAAAATTTTCCTCCTCACATGACTTTTTGATAGGTGTATGTTACAGGTATAGGACTATCTTTTCAGCTATAAGGAAAGGTAAGTAAACCAGAAACTTCCGACTGAAATATTTCGAGAGATAAAATCCCATAAGGGAAAGAAGCACCAGCTTAAACTAGCTTGAGAAATATTGGACCAAAAGCTACCAAACGTTACGTTAAAGAATCTTACGATTTAAAATTTTCTTATGTTTGTATGGTGTACATTTTTTCCTTTTTTTATTTTTGACATGATCCAGACAGTCCTGTCCATTAAACTTAATATCTTAACTCACGTATTGCTGATTGCAGCCATTTAGGCGCCAACAATTAATGTCTTACTTATCGAAGCGCTTGAACCGCTTTGTGGTCTCGGCTTGTTGCGAGCTAGTCGATACAGCTCATAATTTTTGCCAAGAGCGATGCTCACAAAAGTTAATCTCTCTCGCTTTATTTTTCGCTGCTTGGGTTGATAGACTCAATGAAAGCACGTAGTTGACAAGACCCCTTCACATACCGAGACAAAAATTCTTTGAGACATCATCCTCGCGAATGTAATTATCAGGGTTTCATTCTATTACTTAGTTCTTTTGCTAAATCTATAACAGAGCTCAAATGAAGATAAATTAACAAAGCCGTAAAGCAGGCAACTTATAAAACAATTCCTGGTACTAGTATTCAAAATACTAAATAAAGTATTTCACAAATGTAGGTATTTACTATTAATATCGTTATTTGTAAAAGCTCATTACGAGCAAAGCAAAAACATCTTGTGGATCGTGCTCAGTGTCACTTAAACTTCTTGATTACAACTATCATCATCCACCAACTATCAAACTAAACTTTAAACTAACTGCGTGCTGCACATTCCCCGTAAACTATCGCTGCCAAAATCGTTACGACAGTGTGCGACCGTTTAATCAACTCAACTACTTACGACAAAACTCATAACGCTTGATTGAGAAAATTATCCTCCTACCATAATCCTCGAACCGCACAGTAACGTCGTACGTGCATCGTCATTTCGTTTTACGAACTGCTCATCAAAATAAAGTGTTAATTACCAAAACTAAGCACCCCTTGTACCCTGTAAGGCAAACGTATCCACCCGTGCGGAAGAAGTTGCATTGCAAGAACTGCATCAGCAAGAAAAGTGCATGCCAGTATTTTGAAGGCGACCGTGGCGAAGTGAAGAAATAAACTTAATGATGAGTTAATCCCATAACATTCTTTCGGCTGTTTCGATAAAGTCTTCCCATTTAAGCTTTCCCGCACGATCGGATCGACCAGATGGAGTTTGTGCTCAAGGAAATGGGTGATCGAGTAGTGGGAAAAGGGTGGAAGATAACCGATTCCCGGAATCTCTTTGGCACATGTCGGAATGTGTTCATGTTCACGTTCCGGTTCTGGGACGACGACTACTAGAACGGTTGGAGCAAACGGGTGGAAAAAACTTTGGGCCCGGAGTAAAACTTTCTCGCGAGACAAGCGCGAGCTGAAAGAGAAATTGGAAAACTTTCTTCAACCGGCTATTTCTAGCTGCAACAGACAGCGTGGCTTGGATAAGAAACGAAAATACAACTAAACGAATCCAATCGAATAAAAAAAACGCTAATACAGACACAAACAAATGAATTCTTAGTCTGCGTAGATCGAAAGGAAAATAGGTTCTCGTTGCCTGTTTATCGGTGTTCCCGATTTTGGGAAATGTTGTCGGTATCCGTTCGTCAGCAGAACGTAGAAGTTTTATTTCAGCGCGATGCACTTTTGGGCTGCAGTTTTATTTCATCCTTCTTTCTTTTTTGTATTTCAATGGCTTCTTTTTCTTGTCTCAAAATCTGTGCGCGATGATTTGCGTCAAATGTAGCGTGGTTGCTAAACTTATATCTAATTTTTTCTTGAATGTTTCTCAAGCTTGATGACTGCATCTCTTTCTTTTTGCGGACGCTTAAGGTAGGGCTGGGGAAGCATTTTTTTTATTTTGATTAGTTCATAACCTCATTCATGAATTCAGCTTTTCAGAAGAGAATAATGTTCATAAAAACGTTCGAACCTATAATTTTCCACAAGAAGCTTCATATGTTGTGTCATGTGAATTGCATACTTTAAGGAGTATAATTTTAAATTAAGACTTAATATTAATCTTTTCTATTGAAAAATTCAATAAGTTATTTTGACTATAACAACTGATACAAGAAATAATGATTATCACTGACATTCGTTTCCCTAGTCTTCTTCCCAACAAAGCATCCAATTGCAGAGTAGCATCTGATGAGCAGTCTTTATCATCTCTATCCTCACCATTGCAGTACCTTTCTTCGGGAGCAAAAAAAGCTATTCGATGCATTTTATTGCACCACCACACTGCTGTACTGTAGATCCACTCGCACTCATATTGTGCCTCACATTCACCCCGGTTTTCCCCGAGCAACTTGAAATGCTTATCCGACTGAAAGGATCACAGTCAGTCATCAAGTGAAGCAAACAGGGTAGTTGTGAAGCAATACGGTGGTAGGGAAAGAGAAAAAAAGTGAACGAGAAAGAAAAACGAGTCCAAACACAAACCTTTGAGTGAGTTTTTCTTTTACTTCTCCGTTCGTGGGATTGCAACGTTTTCTATTTGTATAAAATTGTATAAATTAAGTTGGCGAAGAAGTTTATTATGCACTTTTATCAATTCTCCCCCCGAAGTGAGAGGAGTTGCTTCAACAGGGAAAGTTCCCCGTTTTGTGTGTGTTTGTGTGTGTGTGTGTGTGTGTGGCTGTGTGCGTACAGGAGGAGCTGCTGCTTCTGAGCGAGGCAACTTCATCCGAAGATACTGCATTTCGACGACACAGAAGGAAAAAAGGGACTTTCAGGGATGCACTTTTTTCCTTGAGCATTGGAATTTTAATTTCCCCTTTAAAAGTGTTCTTTTTCCCTAGATGCAGTGATTATTTTTTTGTGTTTTTTTTCTATTTTTATTACGGGTTTTGTCATAAGTTTTTTTTTAATTTGAAGCTAAGAAAAACATCCTCTTAATAATATTTTTACTTGAATCCTTATTGGTCTTATTGAAAATGAAAATAGTTAAGATAAGCATAGGGACAAGGGTTATTTTGTTGATGAAAATAAAAGAAAATATACTTTTAGCGAATATATCAAAAATAAATAAACTTTAATAACTACGACGGAACTAAATAAAATAAAGGAATTCTCTAAGGAATTTTCTACTAGTATAGCAAATTCCTTAGTTTTTATAAACTTCCCTTAACATGTTGCATCCATTTCGTCCTTTCCCCGTGTTTTATCCAAATGGGAAACAAAATGTAACTTCTCCAAAAAACAAAAAAGAGCCAAACATCTGACAGCTGAAGCACTTTCGCTTGATGGGACACAGCCAAGCTGTCACCGAAAGTGCAACAGCACTGCCCGAAAAAAAGGAACCTCTCACTGACACTATGTTTTGTAGCGCTAACAAAAAAAAAACATAAAAGCAAAGTGGCATCACTTAGCCTCCGCTAAACAAGCAAAACGTTGGACACAAAGTTTGGTGCAATGATGTTTGTTTTGTTTCGGGTATGGGAAACTTTCACACAGAATAAAGAAAAAACGGAAACAAATACTGGAATGAATGAGTAAGTAGAAAGGTAAATGAGAGGCAAAACTAACACTAGAGTGCATTTTAACATTAATGAACTGCAGTCTGTGTAAATTGAGCTGCAGCAGTAATCCTTTATTGGCAGAAGAAATAAATCTTGATATTAACTTATATAAATATAAGCATTTTCTTAGCCAAAAGTTGCTTTAGATTTTCTTTATTACAAATTTAAATGATGTTTATTAATAATTCAAATTTACATTCATGACGTAGAAAGTAAAAACGCAAATTGTGAAACAAAACAGGAATAGAGCATTTGTATTGCACACACCGTTCCATACTCGATGGAGGCGCATGGTGCTTCATGCCTGTGGGAGTAGACATATGAAGAAGGATCCGGTTTTTTGAGACCATCCGTTGGTTTAAATTGCCCTACAAACAACCACACACACACACACACGCATACTTGCAGATGTGTTAGAAAAGTGAAACTTATGACTCAGGTGTGGCGGGAAACGATGAAAACGAGACGAGGGAGTGATATAAATGTCCCGTCAGGTGCAGACACATCTGTTGTTGAAAAGTTTGTTTTCTGTTGAAGGTAAATAGAGCACGAGAGTGGCTTTCCGTTTGATTCTATGTTGGGTGTGCTAGAGGCATAGAGAAAAACAGGTACGATTTTGAAAGGGAGTACAAATTAGGAACATTTCGTCTCTGAATTTAAGATGAATGCTATGAAGGATGATTTGTTTAAGAATATTTGTAAAGTCGTAGCAACGGAGTTAGAAATTTTCATTATTGTTGAAGTAAGTAATTTAAGTCTGATTTAATAAAAAAAAGAAATCTCATAATTTCTTTATAAATCTTTTCAGACTACTCAACTTTACACCTATCACCATCATCCATACCTATGTTTCCTACAACTTAAGAATCTTTTTCCTACCACCTAATGCTTCACTCTCTGCGCTATCCCAATTTTCTGCAACATTTCTGTGTAAAAAGAATGGGATTGAGTAAAGCAATCATTATGTCAACAACGCATGCCAAATTTAACTCTCAAGAGTGAGATCCACTCGCTAGCACCACACCAGGCTGCGTGACGACGACGACAGTCACTTCACGTGGGCGTGATTGTAACCTTTTGTGCTGCAATCATCTAGTTTCGTTTTTGGTTTCGCTCCGGTTCTGCTTAAGTGCACGGAATGAAGTGCACCTGGACAAACATGAAAAGAACTCGGGCGCTCTCTGGTGGTGCAAATGTAGACTCACGGTGCAGCTGCACTCACACGTACAGATATGCTTCAGAGTTGGAGGACTTGACAGAAAAAAAACCCGGAACCTGAAGGTCTTTCCAAGCTGAACATGAACACCGCTCGACTGCCGTACATTCGATGCAACGATGGCGGTAAAGAGGCAGATGTTTGGCTTTTCCTTTGCCACACTAAATGGGTACAAAAGCATTAAAATTAAGCGGATTTTTCTCGCACCTTCGTTCGAACGTTAGCTGCTTTTGTTCTTCAAGCTGAGTTAAATCCTATTTTCACAGCTTTCTCCAAGCGCATTTAGAATAAAATCAGGAAGCTAACATGTAACAGCGCCATCGAGCGGCACAAGCTAGCCATTGCCGCTTTAGCCATCGAGGTGGAATTTATGTGTGGCATGAATCTTGTAATTTCAACCTACTCTCGATTTTATTTTCCCTCGACGTACGGACAAGTGAATAAATCCGATAAACACATTCCAATCCATTGCGCTAAGCCGAAGGTGAAAGGCAACACGACGCATCCAATCGTAGCCCAACGAGAGAGAGAGAGAGAAAAAGCAAGGCCCAGTGACGACTTAATGCTTCCGGGTTGGGTTTTTCTTCCTTCGCCTTCAAACAATCCTTCTTCTACACACCATTTCGCTACGTAAGGTGCTAGCCTTACCCTGCTTTTGCCATCCGGTCCAGGTTGTTGCTTATCGTTCGGCTTAAAGTTCGAGCCCACGAACAAAGCCTTTTTCTTTCCCAGGCTTTCCAGCACAATCGATGTATCGAAGGATAAAGGACCTTTCCACCTGGGTTGGGGCGGGCGAGATTGCGTAAAAGTTCCGGGCCCTTATCAGGCCTTTCCTGCCTAACCTTGGTTCGGGAGCACCTATTCGGCCGCTGAAGGGATCCGCTTAATCAAATCAAAGCTAAAAGTCTGTTTCGATTCATTCACCACAGACGTCCCGTTTCGTCGGCGTCTTAAGGGTAAAAAGATTTCGGACGTCTTAAGCAATCGACGACTGCTGTTGCGATGTACGGGAAATGGGCCATATTTTTCATTTACTTTTCGCACCGATGTGAGCTGCAGGGACGTACAGGTTTCTACCGTCTGGTGTAAAAGAGACATCGGAGGGTTACGGTTCGGCTGCTGAGAAATTCTTATCCAACTCAACAGTTCACCAAGTTAATCAGGTGGAATGGAAAGTTTCTGATGGCGAAATCACGCCCAGTGATCTTGCTTGCTTGAAATTGTGGAATTAAATTGAGGATAGATGGTTTTGGGGAGAAGCCTTTGCCGAGGCTGTGAACAGATGAAATAGATTTTCCTGAAAAATCAATTAAGCTTTCGGTTAAAGTACTGCTTAAACATGTTATAGTTGGATCGTTTACATTGCAAAAATAACTTGGTAACTAATTTATTATTAATTATGTTATTACAGTGCATTGATATTAAAGTATCCATCAATAAAGATTATTCTTAGATGCAACAACACCAGAAGATTCGAAGGAATCTTAACCAATGAAATCAACATTGATTTCCCGGCAGCAAGTTGTACAAACTCCTGGAATTTGAGCCAGCTTCTACGCCTCCGGAAACAATATAAAGAAACTGGAATTTTCTGAGAACAAGCAGAGTTGGTCTGGCCCGTTAACACTCCCCGCAACGCAAGAGAAGGGCGCGAAACTTCTGTTTTGCGCCACGACAAGCACCGGAAACGACAGCAACAGCGGCAACCGCCACAGGAAACTGCTCGCCTGTTTCCTGTCCAGTCTGAAAGCTTTCGGTCATTAGCACCCAACCAATCCTATCGCCCGTCCACGTCGTGGAGGCCTTCCAACCATCTAACCTCAGCTACAAGTCCACATATCGTCGATTAAAAAGGACCGAGGACGAAGCGTCCCGGGGAAAGGGTGTGCGGAAGTTCTATTGTCCGGCAAGGGCTAGAAAATGCCCCCACCAACCAAAACCCGGAAACCAGCAATCAGCCGCCCGAAGCATAATTGATGGGTAGAGAAAATTTATGGAAATCGTTTTTCCGGTCCATCGAACGATTCGGAAGTGGGACGGTGTATCGCGACACGAGCGCTAGGATGGAACAATGTGTGTAAGTGCATCATGTACGGTTCTGCGTTACTTTAATGTACCCTCGCTGATACGATGCAGTGACACTCACACACACATATAAGAGGCTAGCCACTTTTAAAGGTGACAAATCAAACAGGACGCTTAATCATGCTGTCGATTCCTGTGGTGAACCAAGTTTCTGGGCCAGACATTTCTGGTCACACTTTGGCGGTGTAAAGATGAGGTACGTGCACATGCGTATGCGATACCGAGGGAGATGATTCACGACAGGAAGTCGGCTATATTTGTGCTGGATGAGCATTACTTGGGTCGCACCAGGCAATCAACAAACCAATCAGTTTCTTTACCGCCTGGTCAAGTGGAAGTGTATCGCCGCAGCTCATTTATTTCTTTGACACATTTTCTCGATTCTCGTAATAGGCCTACGGTACTAAATTGGTTGTGTAGAGGTCGACTTTACCGACAGTCAAGCTTTCATTGGATGTAATAAACAGGGAAAATGTGGAGCAAAATAATAACTCTGTAAGCTTTTGATGTGAGGCCACAGCTCATATGATTGGTACAGGAGCAGACATAACTGTATTACTAGCTAAAAAATATTGAACCAGCCCATTTTGTATACACTAATAATTAAAGGAATATCTAACGAGATACTGACGACTTTTTTTCTGCAATCCTTGGTCCTCAAATATTTTAAGTAATACTTCATGCTAGAGTCCTCTCGTTATGAAAGAGTTTTTACCGAGAGTCCTAGGTGCAGCCCTAGATGAAGATGCGGTAGCGGCTCCGGTCTTCACGCGGCAGGTTCGAGGTTCAAATCCCATCCAGACTTGTCCTTATCTTCTGAAGACTGATTGCCCATCTACGTGATATTATTGAGAATAGTAAGCTTGGAATGACAGACATGAATTGAGAGGTTTTTAAGCCAAGAATAAAAGAAGGTGTCATACGTGTGCTCTAAAGCACTCGAAAGGCGTGAAAAAATGTAGGACTCAGGCCTTTTAAAAAACAATTCATTTATTCGGCAATAACAATTAACTTTAAAAGTAATTTGTGCTAAATCTTAAACTTTTCTCACTTATAGACTCTATATTCACCTTTAAGATCTGTACTCTAGTCGTTGAATAGCTTCATAAAAATATCTTCACAGAATCCACAACTTCAATGCTAGCCTAGCTCCTCGCATCTAGGAGCGCAACCCACAACGCGTTTCGTCCCAAAGAAATATGCCTATCCGGTCTTCATCGATCTAACTCAACTACGAAAGCACGCCGAACTGAATCTCAATCCCGAATACTCTCCGCTGCGGATCGTTTCCGTCCGACTCGTCAAGCACGATTGCGTGCAGTCGTGTCTGGTCAAGCGCCACTAGCAACGCGCCACACGTTTTGATGGTTTTTCCATTCCACGCACCGGCGTGCAACCAAACACAGCGTGTAGGTGAAGTGAACCATTAGCAATTACCGGCCTCCTTTAACATCGCCCACCCTTGGAACGGGGGGGGGGGGGGGGGGGGAATGAATGAATGGGTACTAGAGCCGAATAAATAAGACCCTGCTCAGGAATCGATTCCGAAGGTTTCCTTCTACCACTTACCGCCCTTAACCATCAGGTTACTTTCTTATGTTGAATGTGTTTCCGTGTGATGTGAGATTTATCGACGAGATCGGGTGCGATTCTATTCGCGATTTCTGCAAAATCGTTAAGAACGCCGACCCAAAGATAAAGTACGCCAGCCCGTGAGGTGCAAAGAGGTGCCGAGATTTATGAGCACATACGCTCACACGCTCGTTCGTGGGGGGATACGCTTTACGAGCCCTGACCCGCGGTGTAATGGTGCGTGCTGGCGGATTGGGATGGGGCATCCATTCAACTAGGTCAAAGGATTTTGGGTGGCAATTTTTCTCCAACAGTGTGAGCTTTCGTGCTTTTTTTTGTTGCTTTTCATTCCATCAGCACAAAGTTTGGAAGTTAGTTTACGGCTATTTGATGCGCGAATGAAGGGGAAGGACCAAAGAAAGGAAGTACATATTGCCCATATGTGTAACGCGAGCGCATTGTAATATGTTAAGAATGGTAAACGTTAAATCAAAAGCGAACCCGAGGCCTCGCCATTACTCACGCTTCTTCGTGCGAAGGTTAAAGCAAATGTTTGTCCCATTTCGGAAAATTTATTTCGTGTGATTGCTTTTGAGCGCTGGCGATGACTTTTCTTTGTTGAGCAATTTGATAACGCTCCATTTTTATGTGATGCGTGGAAAACGATGAGAAATATAAATAATACAGTTTTATTGCTTTATTACCATCTCTGTGAGGGTAGGTATAACGTTAGATTCAAATTTTTGACAGCTGTCAAACATCCGAATTACTCAGATGTCATTATCTGACAGCTGATGGACTTGCTGGTGAGTATTGTTTTTTTTTACAGAAATTGACTTTAAAATATCTGAAATGAACTCGCTAGGATCGCCCAAAAGCTCCACATAGACCTGAAGCTCATGATTGTTTATCATTTGTTGCATTCGCTGCAGCCATTAAGTGTGCAATCCTCTCCCGTATTTCCAGTCAAACCCGCGCTTGCACTAAGCTGCAGGTAATCAGATAATAGCTCTTTATCGATTGCAATGTATCGCTATCACAGCACAATCGCGAAACACTCGCTCAATACACGGTGCAACATAAACGCGTCAATATTCATCAAATTGATTTACAGCGGGCAGAAAAACAACCAACAACAACGTTTCACAACCAGTGCGGGAAAATACATTCCGAGTGGTGGAAAAAAGACCCCGCATCAGCTTTTTTGATGCTTTGCGATGGATGGTGCAAAGAAAAAATTGTATCTATTGCCTTTTTTTCCGATGGGAGTACAAATGGGAAATATGGGAAAAAAGTACACACACACATACAATGTTTCAACTCGATTCGCGATGCATACGCGCTCGGGTATAGTTAGTGTTTGCGATCGGGGGAAAAGCGCGCACTCAAACACCACAGACAGATAGTCAGACGTTATTGGTGTGGCTTTTTTTGTTGCAGTTTTCCTAGCTGTTGTTATCGACTTTCCCTGACTGCACGTAGCAGTCATGCAAGGGGCACATTCTCACTCACACTTTGCCCGAGGATTGATATTTACAAGTGTGCTTACACTACAAACGAGCAGGTTGTGCACGTGCGAGCTGCCAGGTCCGGGAAGCCGCTTATTGACGTGCGATTCCACGACTGGAAAGATAAATACAATTTAAAACAATAGGATGGAAAATTGCATTTTCTCCATCGCTTAGCATTCAACGGACGAGAGGCTTACGGCGGTTATAGTTTAAGACTCTCTCTCACGCTCTCTCTTTAATTTTTAAAACGATTAAAGCTGTGTGTAAAATTTGTCACCCAAGCATTGTCTCAAACTAATGTTTAAAGCCCTTTTTCTCTTATACGATAAATTCCATCCAAGAATTCTTTCTCCTTTTTCTACCTCAAAGCGCCAAAACAAACGCTAGCGGTGTGTACTTTGTATTAAATCCCACACGTCCAACAAAGCAGAAAATTGAATTTCTTCATGTCAAGTTGCCACGCATGTCAAACATGTACATGTACGAGCCGGTCGAGGAACTATAGTTGCCAGCCTTTTGCTGACAGGTAACTAAGGGGGCTTGCCAGGGAGTTTGATCCTTTAAGGATCAGTGAGAGATTATCTCGATGTAGTTCGTGCATGGGAAGAAAAGCTGAAAGATATTACCTACATTCTTGAAATTTCAACATTTTGAAGATAAGCAGGTGGAATAGAATGTGTCAACTACAACGAGAAACAAAAGAAAAATAGTAAAACGCGAGACAGACACAATGCCCCGATCAAGGAATGTGAAGAAGAACTATTTTGGAGAATTTGGGAAGCGCGTCCTGAATGTCTGTGATCATTTCTCCTTGAACTTTAACATCAACTTAAAGTTGTCTTGTCATAGTTGCTTTTATTTTTATGAATTGTTCTTTAATCTCTGGTTGATAAGAAAATCAATAAACATCTCCTTCTTAAGCAACCATCTGCACAGCTCTCTATCTTATGTCTTAAAGTTGTAACAGTTCTGTTCCTTCTAGCTAGTAATACTTCATTCAGTTCAGTCCCCCTAGTGCCCTTTTGCTTTGTTTCGACAGCATCATCTTTGAAGACGTCCAGACAAAGATTCAATGAATTGGAGCGAGGAAGTCGATATCATCTTTCCTAAACGGGAGCAGCAAACCCTGTCAGCCATCTTCAGGTGTTAGCGGTTTGACATTTCTGACAGCTTCCTCCAGTAGAGTTTATTAATAGGGGTGTCGTTACTGTTGACTTTATGAAGTTGCTGTTAGTTTTATAAAGAAAAGGATTTTTTTCTTTTAAATATTTTTTGTAATTCTTTGCAATTTGATAAAAATCTTCCAGAAATGTATATTCTGAAGTCAAGATCTTACTTGTCGAAAAAGAAGCAACCATTTACCTTCCACAACGAACACTAGCCCATCCAACCTTGTACACCTCAAAGACATCTAACAAAGCAGACCCATGTGGATGTGTTCTCGGGAACAATCAATTTCCTGCAGAAAATCCGAAACCTGCTGAAGGATAAACACCCAACATCATTTTCCCGTGCCATGCATGAAGGGTCCATTTTTTGTTGTAGTTGCTGTCCCAGCTAAGTGCTTCCCTGCCAGTTTCTTGAAGATGCTAAGCTGCTCAGTAGCCGAGCGTGTAGCTGGCGTGTTTAGAAAGCACTTGCTTGGTTTTACAAATTACCTTCCACCTTTGCTGGTCCGTCTCGACACAAATCTCGAGAGGATTTGCGAGTCGAACGGACAATGACAAAATGATGGAGTTGAAGTACCAGCAGCGGTTGTTCGTCCGTCGGGAATGATAGTTTATATGCCCTCTCCAAGAAGTTGTATCATGTAGCGAGGAAATGGGAGTGATGGAACCCGTTTAGAATGTGCAGATTGTGTGTAGATTATAGGGGGCTATGCGCTCTTGCTCATCGTTGCCCGAGCTTGACGTAAGAAGAATGTTACACGTCTTGTGTGCTTTGACCCCCTTTTTTTTCTTTTCCGTCCGTATAACGTAATCTGCACATGCAATTTTTCTTCCCGCGTTTCTTTCAACTAGTACAACAAGAAGTGTTAGGTAGAAGAATGGATTGATTCACTTCGTTTGATTAGATAATTAGTACCGATAGCAATGCGGGAACGTGCCATTTACCACCGCACAGTCGAAATCAATACCCTTATCGAGTAGGCAACCTTGGCACAGGGTATTATTTTCATATCCTGAATGAAGCGAACGGCCGACAGAAAAAAAACTAGGCCACAAATAATTTATACCATTTCTTTGGAAGGGACCAACGAAGATATCTGTAAACGCCAACCCCCCCAAACCTTAGCTCCCCAATCGAACCTCGGTAAGAATAAATTATTACGTGCAGATGGGAACTTCCGAGCTTCCTTCGGTTCACGTTTGCCAATAATCATTAATTACGGTCAGCCTACCTCCGTTCCTGGGCGGTGGCCCTTCGCGACCATTATCGAAAATTTTCCAGCGTGAGGGTGAACTCAATTCTTTTTTCCGCTGCTACCTGCTCCACCATCACCTCCACCACCATCCTGGTCGTAAATAATGCTTCCGTAGTGTCGTTCATTATGTGGATGCAATTATTCGCCTTTCACCATACACGCCTTACGGGTGCGACCTAAAATAATGTACGAAATTTATGGAAAAGCTGAAGCTTTTCCTTATCGTATTACACCATAGGGCGGTTTTGTGGTGGAAGGGCGTTTAATGGCAGTAAAAATATGTTCCTGATTCTCGCTGCTGGATGTCGCAAAACGGTGGGAGCAAATAAATCTTCCATATGGAATTAAAATAAACAATGGAACTACAGATAAAGTAGTAGGGGAGGAGGGGGGGGGGGTAACCTTTTGTATTTACCTGCCAGGTAATGGTCTTTAGCTGTCAAGTACTTCATATTTTACTTGAAATATGAAAACAAAGCAGG
Source organism: Anopheles stephensi (assembly GCF_013141755.1). Classification (NCBI taxonomy): domain Eukaryota; kingdom Metazoa; phylum Arthropoda; class Insecta; order Diptera; family Culicidae; genus Anopheles; species Anopheles stephensi. The sequence continues at coordinate 20,030,925 of NC_050202.1, forward strand.
TTAGAGCTGGTTTTGTTCAAATCAAAATTGGAATTGCACCTAAATATATGCAAGTTTCTTGAATTGCATGTATGAAAAATCTTTTGAAAACTTATGAAAGATAAGATTTTATGAGAATGAAAATAGAAAATTGCCTGAGGTCTATTTTTGAGTTCTGCCGAGAAAATGGTATATTAGTTTAGTGCAATTCCATCCTTCCTTCCTCGCACTTCTTCTGTTTGTCTGTTATATGTGTTGTATCTCGCTTGTATGTAAATATGATGAATAACTGGATGAATTAATGAATTTTCGGAATGAGTGCGACGATAGAGGGGTGTTAGTATGGCATAAACAAAATATCGTAAAGAATCTAGGGCAAAGACAAAGTAAAGAGCAGACAAAGTAGAATGCTGGATGATCGCTGGCTTTACTACCCATTGAAGACCACTAGAAGAAAACCCCCCAAGAACGGGCGCATGAATGATGTCCACTCGTATAGACAGTGATGCACGATGCAGACCCTTTCTTAAACCAGGACCACGAATTACGGAACTACAATCGATGGATCGAGCTCACCCGGGATCAGGTGTTTTTTCAATATCATTTATTTTGGATTGACACCAAATAATTTCTCAAAACATAAGTTTTATTCAATCAGTTGTTTATTGAGCTGTCAATTTTGTCACAATAATAAATTTAATTTTAAAACTCCTCAGCTAAGTATGAACCGTATTGAATGCCTTATTGCAACTATAAAACCAAACGTGTAACGTCTATGTTAAACTGCCAACGTTTTCTCGTTTAGCTATCACAAAAACTGATTGATAATGAACATTTATTTTAAAAGAAAAGTAACTCCTTCCCGGAAAACTCGATACATCCTTCAAAACGTATCACTTTGTTGGGTGATTTATTGGAGAGAAAGAAAAAAAAGAGGAGCATTCTTTTCATCCTTCCAAAGCGAGCTTTGTGCATCTTCTTCAACATGATACGGTACCCTATTCAGACGAACAGGTCACCACCTACTAGCAACACGACTCACCCACCGACCAGCAGCAGTAGTGTCACTTGACAAGGGTAAGTTTCCGGACGTGGAGTGGACGCAGAAAAGTGCCACTTGTGCACATTTTATCTACTTTCCGTCCAGCAACAAAGGCACCGAAGCTATCTAAACCGACGCTAACCGATGATGGAAGGGTTTATTTATATTTTTATTTCTACACTCTCCCAAGCCGGGTGGGGAGTGCGATTGCTAAACGGATCCGAAGCGACACTCGACATGCTTACGGGTGACAACAGGGTGGCCAAGTCCAAGCCGACAACGGGACAGGCATTTCGATGCCGTAATCCGCACATGTGGCTATTCATCTCGTCTCAGCCACCTCGGGTTTTGAAGCCTTTGATTGTTTTTGCGATAAGTGAACGACAAGTTGTCTAGCTATTTGGCCCGCCCCGTCCAACGTGTCTAGCAGGATGTGCATCGCAATCCAATCCTCGAATCGAATGCAATTTTTATCCATTCGATTAACTTTTTATTTCACCCGAAGTCGTCCGACGTGTGTATGTGTTTGCAAATGGTAGCCAACAAGGATGCACATCCTTTCCCGGCTCGGCATCACATAAGACTGCTTATTTTCGTTACGCTGATAGTGGTAGCACGAGCGAAAGAATGCCAGCTTGAAACGAGATTCAGACATGCTTTCCAGATGGAATCGCCAACCGCCAACGGGACGGTTTTGTGCAGGAAAATGTGATTTGCATTGCGTTGCGAGAATTCGATTTGGATTTGTATTATTGAGGAACATTTGCATCCTCGTCTCAGGAATGTAAAATCTATGTCAAAACGGAGAAAGAAATCCTTCTAAACCATCCTAATGGTATCATCACGGTGCTTTGTTCAGCGAGCGCGATGGAATTAGATGGAACAATTCTCCTGGAACGTGTTTTCTATTGCGACTCGTGCCAGTTTCTGTGTCAACCATGCATGCTTCACAAACATATCAAGCAAGCATTAAAGAATTGATTCGTGGTTCGGAGTCTTGGCAAATAGCTTGAGATGAGATATGAGGTTTTTTGTCACAGTTGATCTTAGGCTAGGAGTCTTGTTCCTAGCCGTACAATGTTTGTGTATACAATTTTTCAACAGGATCTTCTTCGTTTGTGGTTCTACGACATTGAAATGGCCTTGGCCAATCTTGCCTGACTTTCTCTAAATTGATTTTATCCGTAACTGGATAGTCAGTCCTGAGAACGGAGAGGTGAAATGGGATTTGATCTTCGATCTTGTCGCATGAAAACCGTCACCGCTATCGTCTCTGCCATCATATCATCCTCGTTAATATATCCTTCTCACGAATAAATAATCAGAATTATAGCAGAATATGAGGCACCCAAATTCAAAACGATTGCAGTTGATAACTATCCTATAACCATCCAAAAACTAACTTAAAACCCACCAAAACAACTGATTCTGAAGTAAATCATTGAGCAGCTTTTACAGCCACATAATGCCAACACCTGTTTCCCTCAAAGGTTGCAGCAGGCCACGAAAATATACCTCACGAAAAACACTGCCTTCTCGTTAACTGCACAATGACAAAGGCATAATTTAGGCTTCATTTAATACCCAACATTTCACCCGGTCTGGGTGGCTGCTTCTTACGTGCACTCGAACACGGTACTAACTTTCAGCAGCCTTTGCACGAACCTTCCACCCGTTAGACCCCTTAGTGGTCTTAGTAATTTTAGACGCAAAGCCCAATGATGCACATGATGCACGGAAATTTGTATCGCAATGAGCCCCGGGTTCCGGGTGTGCGAGATGAGAATAATAATTTCCGACAGTACTGCCGAACGAGAACGCTACCGGGCTACCCAGGGTCTTGAAGCTTCCCAAATGAAAACATTGGCCCTGCTTGGAACGCTTCCCGACACAGGCCATTTTCCCCGATGTCACGACACTACGGGCCGGAAAACTGTTTATGGCCATAATCAGTCGAGCCAGAGCAGGGAATACTGCTTATACAATGTTGCAAAACACCGTCTTCGGGGCAGGGTGGAATGGTCTTCTTTTGGCAGCATGGACCCAGAAAAGTTTGCTGTCTCTCCCGAGGATTAACAGGTAAGTTTTCCCGCTGGTAGTTTTTACGGTTATGGCGGTTGTTGGGCGCCGCGTGCCTCTAGGTGGTACTTTTACACTAGGGGATGGACCGGTGCGTCTGCGGTCTGCGCCATCTCGCGGTGGAGTAGAGGTGACAGAAATGACATATTTTCCACAGCACGGGGCAAAATGCGAAGGTACATTGCGGACAAACAAGCATCGACCGGTTTACGAGAGCACATTAAAAGTGCTTAAGGTTAATGAATGCCACATACACGGTTCGTGAGCCGTGCGGGAAGAGATGTACGGATTTGAAACGAGGTGGTAATGGCATAATGTGTGCCTTGTGTGGAATACGCGACTAGCTTTCATCGTGAGCCCATCATCTTCCGGACAAAAGTTTTGGCAGGTGGAGTAGAGAAACTGCTTTGATGGTGAAATGTAGGTCACGGTGGTGAAGATGTTACTTTGCCATCAAAGATGAAGGTGTGGAAGCTTTATGTTTGCTCTTTCATTTATGCAAAAATAAAGTTCAAGAAGTGGTTAACTTCAACGCGTAATTAAGATCTGGGAAGTGTTCTTGCAGATAGGATTTACTTGACATTTACAGGAATAAAAGCGTGACGTGTTCACAATATTTCTGAATATGTATATCACATATATTTCCAATTAAAGCATAGCCATACCGCATAGCATTCCAATATTCTAGCAGTTTCTTTAAGTAACTTTCACCCAATCAATCTTACGGGACATTGCTGATAAACGTTAAGAACGGTTGTCAGTGTCTTAAGAACATTTACACTCAGCTTGGCCATCCCTTCCAATGATCTGTCGGAGCAAATCGTGCAGCATCATGGATTGGATACTCAGTTTATCTTCAAACACAGCAGGCTTTAATGAAAATCACAGCATTATCCATTTCAACAACTCCATCTAGTAATAAGATTGGATATCAATTATTACCTATTTAGAGGCTGTACCATGATCGCCTGAAAGGTAGTGTTGTCAGAAGAAGGCGAACAAAGTGATCGATTTTCAAGAATTTTGCCAACCAAAAGCCCTTGTCCAAGTGGCGTTGTTAACTTACTTACTTATCAGGCGCTACAACCGCTGTTGGCCTGAAGTCACAAACCTAGATATCGCTCACGGTTTTGCACCGTCGTCTGCTAGTCAGTAATCCCGGCCGTTCTGACGGACGCATCAACGCCGTCTCAGTTTAACCCTACCACGCCTCCTCTGTCCGTGTGGACGCCCTAAAAAGACATTACGGGTTGGGCTGTCTGGTGCCATTCTCATGACATGACCGGTCCATCACCCAGGCAACTCTCATTCGCTGTACAATGGAGGAGCTGCAAGAGCTGTTCATTGTAGCGGTTCCACCTAGAAGCTTAGATAGTTTAAAACGTATTATTTCTTTGAGGCTTTGTCGTCTAAGAGGGCTTGCAGTACAAACCGTGTGCAAGTTTAAAAACAAAACACTACAAAAGCACGTTTGCCCTCATTTCTGTCGCATTGGAAGATCTTATGACGATGCCAGTTACAAACACCTAGTCTCTGTTTTTTTGAAATTTGAATGAGATTACCAGTTGAGATCAACATTTTGACTCCGCGATACAGCAGCTGGTACGAATATAAGTCTCATCAAAGTCATTTTTATTAAGAAATCATCTACAAAAAACCCATCAAATCAAGTCTCTCGGTCTTATTATGATACATACGCAGCACAATGATTAAAATGCAAATGCAGTAAAACTGCGCCCTTAACCTTCACATGAGTGGAACGTGCATTCAATTTTCTCAACATTGATCATCCAATTTATCAAAAGGGCTCTGAGTTCCACCACACGAAAAAGCAATCCACCCATGCAGTCGTGCAAGCGAAATTTATTAAATTGATAGCATAACGACCGATAAAGAGAGGGAGAGAAAGAGTCCTATCATCAAATCATATCGCCGTCTTATACGCTGTTAGACGAATACGGTCAAATTTCATCTTCTCTCTCTCGCTTCTAGCCGTCAAAGGGTTCAAACCATTCGTTCTTAGCCGTCACTAGCTCACTAGCTTCCGGTGGATAAACGTTCGTTTCTGCTTCCGTAGAAAGAAAGCACGAAAAAACCATCATCATAATGGGAACTTTATCTTTTTTTTCTACTTCCTTAAGTTGGCTCCTCTTTTTTCGGAGCCACGAGCTAAGAAAAGCAACCCCCCGGAAGCGCAAATGCGTTCCCCGTTTGATGTGTTGCTCTTTAAGCACTACCCCATCGCAGGAAACGATGAAGGTATTTTGCATGCCACGCTGCCAAAGGATGAAAGCGAACCAGCCGTCGAACCTGCGAAAATGGATTCGCTGTCAATTTTGCCCATTATCGTGTAGCGCATGAGAAATGATCAAAAATCGACGAATATAAATCATAAAACGAAAGCGTCGGGTGCGATGGGTGGGATAGTGACGGTACCTTCTTCATCAGCTACCAAACTACTGCAGCTGATTGGGTGAGCTGGGAATGAAAACAACAACAAAAAATCGACAAAGAAATTCTGAACCATTTTCGCTTTGCCGTAAGTGTGTTGGCACGAGAATGCTTTCATAGCCACTTGCTCAAATCAAACAAACCGAAAGCACTCGCTTTTCTGAATTCGAAGGACAGCCACAAAAAAAAAATCCCAAAAACGCACACGCTCTCAAACTTGCTCAAATACTTATGTTTATGTAGCTGTTAGGTGGAAAGTGAAACCATGCTTCCTTCATGCAGGCACGCGTTCCTTTGATCGGGTCCATCCTTCCTCTGGTGGTATAACCCCCTACCAACGCTGGGCTCGTTCTTCAGCAAAAGAACGATTGATGACATCCTTCCGTCACGAGCGAGCCAGTTCTTCCGGGAGCACTCGAGGCAACTTGCCCGTTCCTCCCGATTGTTCCATGTTATGCAAAAATTGGTACACCGAAGAAAAAAAAAAGAAATGCTCATCGAACAAAATGCTACCCAGCGGTCGTGACAAAACCATTCCTCATCGTATTTTGTTGCGCAAGAAGTAAAAAGGACACTCGAACTTCAAGATGGTAACTTTCGGTGGTGAGGAAGGTATAACCATTGCTTGAAACCCCGATAAGGCGAAGACCGGAAGGTGATTGACGAAACAATCGAAATGAAGAATGAGTCCTTCCAGCGCTGAAGGAGTATCGAGTGTGTTGTGTGGGTTCCTTTCGGTCCCGCAACGTGCACGAGCTCGAGATATTCCTCGCTGGAGCGGGGACAGGTCCGTTTGTCGTAAATAAATCGAATTCCACTACATTGATGCCTGTTTTGGCAGTTCCAGAGACTGTGTCGGTGTGGAAAGCGCGAGCACACGTACCGGACGATGCTCGACGTCGGCCCGATTGTGAGGCTCGAAAATGTTCATCATTCATCACAAGTTTATCGAAACAAGATATCAGTGGGACAGTGCTCGGTTCCGAGCTGAATATTGATTGCGAAAGATAGAAGCAGTATTGACTGGGGCATCTACATCTGTTCTGGTTCCTGCTGGTCGATACGATGTGTACAAATTTGATTTATGTTTATTATCTCCACTGATGTGCACAAACGGATAGATAGTTGAAATGTTATATCACTATTTTCAAAATCGAGCAGAAGAATGTGCCCATTCACAAAAGCACCATGAAAGTCTTGAAAAACTTAAAATAAATCATGAAATCACCAAAATTAGTGCATCAAACACAACACTTATGAAGAATAATCAATACCGAGCGCGAGTCACGAACGCATCCTCACGTGGAGAATATCAAATTATAATTAAACTTTGATCATGCTCAGTGTGCAGCATTCTCACGGAGAGGTTCATGAATTGGATTCACTGCGTCGAGAACTGTACAAATAACAGATGCACACGTATACAGTACCGATAATTGGGTTAGTATGATCACTCTTGCACAGAACAGCAGATATCGGCACCGGTCAGACATGGGAATAAAAGGAAACGCATGGAATAAAGCGAGAGTGTAAAATTGTGTTTTTCGGATGTTTTTCAAATTTTAACATGAGCCGGTAAGAGAATGAAGAGGGTATAGTTCTTTGTTTACCAATTCAACACTGGTATAAATACCTTAAATATTGATCCACATTTAATCAACATACCAAAAGGATAATCAGGGATCCCTTAGGGCTAAACTAGGTGTTCAGTTTCTCAAAGTCATTTGATTAGTAATAATTTTAGCTAAAGCCAATAGGCGCATTATGAGGTCAATTCTATAGGAGAGCTTAATGACGTTACAAGAAGGTATTCCTTTATCTACATGTAATGAACGGCGTAATAACCAGAGGTAATAGCTAATGAAGGAGCGATTTCAGCTGTTAGATGATCTCGTCTTTGTGCAGTGAATTGGTCTCGCCAGGCTCCGGTGGGCTGATCAATTCATGAGAATGACACCGGAAGACCCATCCTGTAAAGTTCTTTTAAGCAGTCCACCAGTCCACTAGAACGGCCGGAATAATCGATTGGCAGACGAACGCGGACGACGATGGAGACGAGACAGTATTACTGAGTATTGTAAGTTAGTAAGTTCACGATCCTTATTAATTAATGATAATGCTAAGTCCTATGCTATATGACTCGTCTGTATTTTCGAAATCCTGGTTTAAAACCTTTTCTTAAATTTAGGAATTATTCGACGAGAGCGATGTGGCACTCTTGGTAGATCCCGGAGCTAACTTGATGACATTAGACCCCGGTTGAGCCTTTAAGACAAGTGAAAAATACCTATAATCAAGGATAATAAAAAGAATTGACGAATAAAATCCTTTTAAGGAGTTTTCTACAAATATATACTTAGCAAATACTAAAAACTCGTGTAATTTTGTAATTATTTTGTAAACAGTGAGGTTTGAGAAGCATGTTGTAACGCATCGAAAATGTTTAAGGATTTTCCTCAAACTTAGTCTTATATTAAAAATACTTCCTTACCACCTAGACATAAGTCTCCTTTGTTTTTCGCAAATTAATGTCAGAAGCCATTTCAAGCTCACTTGCATCCTCACAAAGATGCATTTCACGCTCTAAAGCCCCATTTTTGCAGTGGCTTCCGTAAAAAGTCAAAAGACGTCAATGCCCGAGTCCCTTAATCCATCTGTCGGCCTTCAACAGCCAAAAAAACCCTTTCTAGCACCCAAAAGTAAACGATAAAGTAAATTAAAGCGTAAAATAATCCACCGCTCAAGAAGATAACCCCGGTGTTTGCTTCCTGGCTTTCACAGGATCCTCTTGTGCGGGTTGACGGTGGTTAGCTTTATAGCCAACCCCGATCCACGTAACGATACACCCGGGGTGGCATATTGGATAAAGCAATGCAGCCAAAGAGTAACTTGAAGTGAGCGAAGAAAAAAGAAGCCCAACATAAAACGGGTACAATTTATCAACAGCTTGTTCGACCTCTCACCCCGAGCTAAAGTTGCCGCCCGAAGTAAGATGCAGGAAGAGGATGAAGCACAAGAAAAAAATTAACATAATTTGCTTCAAAAGTACGATCGAAGGTTCATTCCACCGTTGTGCGGATGATGTGAAGCAGACGACGCCTCTGCCTTCTTATTTTGCTGCAACGTGCTGCAACACCAAAAAAAAAAGGGCAAAGATCAAGAGGTCAGTCTGCGGAGTTGAAGAATAGCGAGATTTAAATACCGCTAAGAGCTGCAAAAAAAAGGAGTGAACCTTTTCGTGGAAGGAAGTGGAACGAGCAAGAACGTTGAGGGGGAGAGAAAATCAACCTCCGGTTGGAAAACTGTTTCTTTCGAACTTGCCTTATACCCCAGCAATCCATCCATCGGCCGTCTTGTGAAAATTATTCAAGCTGACGTTACTAGTCCTCGGCCAAGGGTGCTGAAAGGCACCGAGATGATCTTCTTCCATATGGCAGGATAACGAGGACCGTCTCCCGATGGTTAGATGGATGGAACAACAAAAAAAAAGAGCATTCAAATGCCGAAGAAAACTCTTCCACGTCATTATCATCACCGGAACCAGCTGGTGAAGCAACACTGACGCTGTCCGAACACATTGCGTCAGCTAAAGCAGGAAGCAGGTCAGCAGAGCGGGTGGGCTGGGAAAAAGTTGTAATGAAATAATTCATCCACAAGTTTCGAGCAGAGAAATTAATTCCTTTGTCGAAGCAATTAGGAACGGGCTGGCCCCCTCTCGTGCGGGTGCTAAGTCGCCGAGTGGCATGGAACCAACACCGGATGGAATCGATTTGAATGGTAAATTGATCATCACGCAAACAAGATGGGACGTGGCCAGTTCTTTTCTTTTGTTTTTTGCTTCCCGAGACAAACAAAAGGATGGTAAAATGAGAATTGAAGCTGAATGTTTGGGTGTGCGGGAAATTTAAATCAAGTTTTTCGGGCGGGAGGAACAATGAAATCGCGTTGTCTGGGTAAGGGTTAGTTAATGGGGGTTTCTGATTGCTTCAGAAATGGACAAAGTTCGATCGTTTGCGGAAAGCATTTGCATATCGTTTCTTTGTCTTAGTACAACGGAAGTGTAAAGGGCTTTGCTTACCTTTAAACTTCAATTAAAATCTCTCTTAGTGGCATCTTAAAATGGGTTATGATATTTTCGGTAATCTTTTTGCCATGAACAAGAGCTTAAATCGTTTTAGTTTTATTTAATATTTGGAAGAATAGACCTTCAGAAACACTATATTTGATTAAATGAGCTTGTAGTTTGAGAATATTTCAATATTTGACATAGCATCCATCAAAGCGTTTTTAACGCCTCAAAGTATGCAATAGACGCCTCAGGCATTACTTTTTCAGCTAGGGTTAAAGTAGAAAATATTGTTTTTTTTTTCAAATAATTTAAAATTTCCAGGGCAGTACATGCGATGATGATAATACGGCGGCAAGCAATCACATTCGAAGTACGAAAAAATATATAAATATAAAATAGGATTTCTAACTCCCTTCTCACTACAGCCAATAAAAGGTCTCTACGCCTAAATGTATTCTATTTGCGTTGCATACCTTAAGGATAACAAATGAGTCAATAATTAATGAATAGTGTTAGGCCTGGGATTATGAAAATATTGCAAATATAGAAAAGGTTAGAACTCAACACGCCAGTCCAATACAGATGTCCATGTCTGAACAGCGCAACGGAATCATCATGCAAACAAATAGATTAATCTATGAGAGCTCCCTTCGCAGAGTTTTGAATCTGGAGGGCTGTTTTTTGGGTCCTTTTCAAGTGCAACTGCAGGCATCTGTTATTGTATCAAGATTCTGTCATAAAGAAACAAAATTTTCTCCTGTTTCTGAACCAGATAAAGCATCATGGTAGGATTGAATCTCAAAGATTATGGAGATAAGACCAAAACTGACAACTCTAGAAATTCTGCTTATGTCGGTGTAAGACACTTTTTTTAAAGAGTGGGATAGAGCAATATATTGCTTCACCATATGCTCAACTACTCTCTCCAGACGATCGAGTCATTTGCCTATCTTCAGCATGAAATGATGTCCAAGATACCGCTCATGAAGATATGATAGGAGTACGAGACTTTTTTCTGTATGATCTCAAAGCCACCAATATATTGGGATAAGACTATAGCAAAGATTGTGCAATGTATTGCAAAAAGTAAGATTAAGATAGTTTCTTTTAGGTGTGGAGTTTAACAAGGAACCGTTGTAAATATCGCTCAACCGGCTCTTTCTTCTCCGTCAAAGTAATGGACAATGCCAACCAAAGCTACACAAACTCATTGCATTGTACAAAAGGACAGTTCGATACGGCCACGGATTAATTTATCCTCCCTCAAAACTGCATTCACGCGTATTTACACGCTCTCAAACAGCCTACCAGACTCCAAAGCAAACACAAACCACCATTACTGCAACGTCAGTAACAATCAATTACGATTATGATGTTATAGCCGCTCGGTCATATAAAAACAACACGCAACACGCATACAACGCTTACCCTCACGGAAAATGCAACCATCACATCACCGAAAAACCCCAACCGGAGTGAAATGTAAAAAGATAAGCCAGGTTTGTCGCTGTTTAACCTTCCGTAAACATGTCCTGCCACACACCTGCCCCACCGATCCGTCTAGTACGTCCCATTTTGGTTGATTTATGACTCATATATGCTTTGCTTTGTGTCCTCGCTTTCCGGTGGACTACTGGCGACGGACGTAGAGAACGCTGTGTTGTGCCGCACGCACCGGCATGTCGCTGCAAATCTCCGGCTTTGCTGGGCGCTTCTGTTCAAATAAGTGACACTCACTGCTGTGCGATGCTGCTGTCTGGTATGCTGTCGGTACGCTACAGAGAGAGAGAGAGGCAGTGAGGTGAACCCGGGATGTTTAGTTAAGTTGACGATTGCAGATTAGAAATGCGGGTTACACGACTACACGGCCAACGTCCCACTAAGCGGACTTCTGAAGGGGACGTTCTGCGCACAGTTTAAAAGACCGACCGAATGTGAGTGAAAGTTTTCAGAACGTTCCATCGGCGAAAGGATGCTGCAAATTTAGTAGCACCACGAAAAAAACAAAAACCTTGAACCTGGAAGAGATTGGCAAGCGGCCCGAACACACACACACACACTCAAAAAACGTTGTCGCGGCGTATCCTGCAGACGTCTCTGTCCAGTGTGCGTAACGTTGTGTCGTGGCAGCCAAAAACGGGAAACTCTTCCCCACTTGGGAGTCGGGAAACAACGCACCAGACCTAGGCCGAATGTTGAAGAGGAGGAGGGACGATCATTTAAAAGGACACACCAGGCGTCCTTTACGACTATCCGGGAAATTCGGGAATCCACCAGCGGGATTGTTCTATTTGACGTGTTCCCCCGGTCCCAGCGGGATGGATGAAGCGTGTGGGAAAGTTCTTTCATGCTGACAAAACCACCTCGTTTTATGTTCGTTTTACTGTTTGGCGTTTTTTTTTTTTTTTTGTTGGGGCGTCATGCGGATGCTGGTGGTGCGTAAAAAGAGTCATATATCACGCGTAAAAGTTATGAGTTTATAGTTAGTGGAGATGATGAAATGTGACAAGCTTTGTGGTTTTGGCAAATTGAAGCGAAAACATAGTTGAATTTTTATAATGAATCAGACATAAAATTATGGCTAAATTATGGATGTATTAATGAATTGTGTAGAGTTCTTAAACCATTCTTAAAGCAGGATTTCTCAAGCAAAAAAGAGGATCTTATTCATTTTACTAGCTGATACGGATCCTGATAATTGCATACCAGTTCTTACACTTGGACAATTCTATTGGGGCTTCTTAGTATCCCATTCCCCATAGATTTCATAGTTCCCACTAACAATGGCCTGCCAAAAAAAGCACCCTTAAACTCTCCAAAGCTGGTTTTTGCTTCACCACGGACGGTTGACAGCGTGCCAACAATGCTGCGTCATGAAACAAGCCCAAGGAAGTGCGCCAAAACCATCATCATCATCAACAGCAGCAGCAGCACAAAAAAGCGTACGAATTGTTTGAATACTTCAGCGGAAGGAACGGAACGGAGCGAGAGAACTCCGCAAAACATAAACGCTGCCATTACTTCAACCCTTTGGCAAATTGTTCAAACAAAAGGGAAGCAAGGAACAAAAAAAAAAACGTAGGTATCCCCCCATCCCGGAAGACTGACACCGTTTATCGCGCCTAACCCTTTCATCACCCCGGGTTGGTCTGGGTAAAAGAAACCAAAAAAAAAACTCACCCATCAAAAAGAAACTTCCTGCGTGTGGAAATTCGACACGGCAAAAGTGCTGACGTAGTACACGGAGTTCGAGTTCGGTGCGCTCATGTGTTTGCTGAACACTTTGGAATCCGATTCGGTTGGTCGATAAGTTGTGCGAGATTTGAGCAGAGATTTACATTTTGTGAAAGAGATATCGGATGTGTGATAATTCTACGTTTCGGTACTGCCTAATATTGTAAACCGGAGATTCGCAAGCAAGGAGTCTTTGCGAGGAAAAATATGGAACAATTTGCATTCGCCTTGGAAGAATCGACTAGACGGAAGTCATTGCCACATAACATCCACACCGCAGGCTAGCATTCCAGTCGGAATTCTTCGCCTCCCAAGGCATGCGTCTGCGTACAGACGTAACTGATGATCACCAAAACCCTAATTGAGGTCCATACTTTAAGATCCTTTTAAGAAACACGCCCGTAGTCTAACCCGCAGTCACAGGAAAACCTTGGCTAGTAAATTATTTTCAACTTCAATTTCCTCTTCATGGCACCGCGCGTCCAACGACAACAGTCGTCCCACCCTGAACGACGTCCTCAGGTGGCCTTGCTCAACGCTAGGGTGAAGAAAAATTACCTCCGAGCTCCGGCAGAGAAAGTTGGTTGGTGAGGCCTGAGCTCCCCCGCCAGTTTTGGTTTGGTTTCTGTGCTCATTTTTCGACTGTCAAATTGGAGTCCCCCGGTTGTGTCTGGCGGTTGGTTCGTCTGCCAGCATGTTGCAAATTATCCCTTTCGAAAGTTGCGGGCAAAACCCTCACCCACCTCGTGTCTTTAGGTCCGAGGAGGAGGAAATGTTTTTGGTCCTGGTTCGAAATTCATCAATCCTGCCGCTCGGCCGTTTGTCCCCCGGGAAGTGTCTTTGGGAAGGCTTGTTCGACAAATGTCACTCTAAATGGGGTACACACCAAAATTACCGGAAGACGACCGGCGAATCACTGTGGTGGTGACGGTGATCGTTTCTGCAACGGTGCAACCATTCCTTGTCGCAATGTCACACCTGAACCTTGGCACTATGGGCAAGACCTCAAGAGGGAGAGGTCATAAATATTTTTGGAAAAGTTTGACCTGGAATCTTATAAATCCACTGTAATAGAAAAGAGCAAATGGATCATTTACCTAAAGTTTGATTTTCAGAGGGATTGTAGTACAATTAACCATCTTAGAAAATATCTCAAAACATCGAAATATTTAACCATTTGCATTTTTTAAATTGTTCATAGTTTATTTGTAAGAATTTTGCCAGAATGTGTCGACGGCAAGCCATTATTAAGTTGACCAAAATCATAAATACAAATCAAATACTACCTAAAGTTGCAGCTCAGCTTTTACTTCAAGGTTTTGGCGTACTGATGAAGTGAGACTTGCACTATAGAACAGACCCTTTAGCCTTAACACCAGTCTTAAGTCAAGTCTTAAGAACAGTTCTTAAATAACTGATTTTAATATGTACAATTCTGATCGCAAATTTTTGATCGAATTTTTAAGAACATCAACTATTTTTTTGACTTCAAATATCCGTAATATTAGGATCAAATATTAGGATCAAATCGTAAATATTAGGATCAAAATGATTATATCTATCTGTTTACGTTTAGATGTTTTGTTTACGCTTAGACGTCACAACATACTTGACGAAAGCTAGTTTCGTCAAGTTTTTGATAAACGAAATATTTCAAGGATACAGTGAGTAAGGATGAGTGTCGCTCGCGTGGGGGGCACTCAGAAAGTTTATAAATAGGGCAGAAAACACAATTATATCTCTCTTCGAATTTGGAATCTGAACACGACGCTTGGTAAATATTGCAACACACCTCGATCCGAAACTCCGCGAATTCTTCATGGTGCCGTGACCAGGATTTATAGCTCGAATTTCTGGTGCTTTCGCGAGTTTGATCGACCCATCGTTCACCGTTTTCTGTGTCGTACCACATTTCGTTTGGATTTTCGTGCACCGTACAGCTGTTTTTGCCGCATCACGCATTACACTGCAGGTCACTCACTCACACGCACATACACACACACAAGATTGCACAATGCCCGTACCACCCGTTGTTTTGGCGTCCCGTCGGACAATTTTGTTGGCGTCCCTTACTCGGTACGAGAAATTTTTGGATAGTTTCGTTCACGCACGGGATCAAGTACAAGTGGAGGTTCGCCTAAGAAAATTCGAAACATTATGCAAGGACCTAGAGAGTGTTCAACAAGAATTAGAGGATTCCGCTTCCACGCTGGAAGAAACAACGCAGAATGCTGCATTTCGAGAGAATTTCGAGAATAGATTGATTCGTGTCCAATCTCAACTGCAGGCAAAGCTAGCTCCTACCGCGCACCCGAGCACTGGATCGAACCCACTTAAGGGCATCAAGCTTCCCACCATCGCGCATCATACGTCACAGGGTCACGAACTGAGTCACTCGCGGCGAATAACCTTTCCGCGTCAAACTTGTTTTGGTACCACGTCACATGAAACGCCAAATTGCATTTTATGCAATTCCTCGCATTCATTGCTAAAATGCCCACGATTTGAAGGAATGGAGCCTAAGGATCGCTATCGTTTCGCGATGACCGCGCGTTTATGCACAAATTGCTTACGCGAGAATCATGCGGCTCGTGATTGTCCGGCGCACTACAAATGCCGGTATTGTAATTTGGCACACCACACAAAACTGCACTTCACACCGAATAGCCCTAGTGACACAGCTCCGCCACATCACACACACAACACCGCTAACGATCACACGGCCACCGATAACACACAACGCACATTTGCAGCAGCACTACAGCAAGCACCCGAGCAGGTATTGCTCCAAACTGCCTTGGTGAATATCATTGATAATTTCGGAATTGCTCATCCTGCGCGCGCGCTGTTGGACAGCGCATCGCAGCCGAATCTAATTAGCGATCGACTCGCTAAACGGCTGAATTTGAAGAAGAGTAACGTACACGTTACCATTGTTGGAGCAGGACAATCTACGAAGACAGTACGGGAATCCGTACACGCCCAGATTGCCTCTCGAGTGACAGCGTTTACGATCAATACTGAGTTTTTGATGGTCGACAATTTGATAGCGAATCTTCCAACGCGCGATGTTTGCACCAAAAACTGGAAGATACCGCCTGGCATCAATTTAGCAGATCCGATGTTCTACAAATCTGCTCCCGTTGATATCATTCTCGGCGCTCGTCATTACCATGCATTCTTTGAGAATGCCACTCAGCTTCGTCCCGCACCTCATCAACCCGTCATGATTAATAGTGCTTTCGGTTGGGTAGTGACCGGTACCACAGCTGATCAGAATGTGTCATCTAAAACCCATCCTACCACTTCCTATTCAATCGTCTGCATGGCATCATTGGAAGAATCCCTACAACGATTTTGGCAACTAGAAAATTTAACGGTTAATGATGCATACTCACCCGATGAACGGCATTGCGAATCATTTTATAAAGCAACCACTGAACGTGACGACACAGGTAGATATATTGTCCGTCTACCAAAACAGCCCGACTTCGGAGAAAAACTCGGCCTGTCCAGAGCTCAAGCCATCCGTCGGTTTGAACTTCTTGAGCGAAGACTAGAACGCGATCCAGCACTTAGAGAAGCATACCAAGCATTCATGAAGGAGTACTTAGAACTGGGACACATGTCTCCTATAAGCACTGATACTACTGATGATACAGCTGCTTATTATTTACCGCATCATCCTGTTTTCAAAGCTTCAAGCACCACTACAAAGGTTAGAGTAGTTTTCGATGGTTCGGCAAAAACGTCGACTGGTTATTCGCTGAATGAAACGTTGCGGGTTGGACCCATAGTTCAGGATGAACTAATAGACATCGTTCTACGTTTTTGCACATTTAAAATCGCTGTTGTTGCTGATATAGCAAAAATGTATCGGCAAATCGTCCTGCACCCTGATGATCGACGTTTAGTTCGCATCTTTTTTCGATTCTCACCGGAATCGCCTATGGAATTGTACGAGCTGAATACCGTGACATACGGTTTGTCTCCATCATCGTTCTTGGCCACTCGTACTCTGTTGCAGCTTGCGGAAGATGAAGGTGCAGCTTATCCACTTGCCACACCTGCGCTTAAGCACAATTTCTACGTTGACGACTTCATTGGTGGAGCAAACAGCGTGGATGAAGCTCGGAGCCTTCGGCAGCAACTATCGGATCTGCTCTCCAAGGGCGGGTTCGAACTCCGAAAGTGGACTTCAAATTGTTTGGAAGTGCTCTCCGGTTTACCAGCGGAGCATATCGGTACACAATCCTCGCTGCAGTTTGTGCCAAACGAGAAGGTAAAGGCTCTTGGCATCATATGGAAACCCGAACTCGACGTGTTGTGTTTCGAATCACCAGCTGCAGTCGATACAACCACCATCACCATGAGATCAATATTATCGAATATTGCCCGAATGTTCGATCCCCTTGGATTGATCGCTCCGGTCATTATACGTGCGAAGCTGCTCATGCAGGAATTGTGGCTGCAGAAGATCGGATGGGACGATCCGGTTCCCGTTCACATCTATAACAAATGGAAGGCTGTTAATGATGATTGGAAAGATTTGGCTGACTTCAAACGTGATAGGTATGTGCTCTTACCAAACTCCAAAATACAATTCCATACATTTGCAGACGCGTCAGAGGTAGCGTATGGTGCCTGTATTTACGCACGTTGTGAAGACCAGCAGGGGCACGTTCGAGTTAGTTTGCTCGCATCAAAATCTCGAGTGGCCCCACTGAAACGCGTCACGCTGCCAAGACTGGAACTGTGCGCAGCCGTGTTAGGAGCTCATCTGCATCATCGTGTTCGACAAGCAATGCAAATCGAAGTCACCGATTCGTTCTTCTGGTCGGATTCCACGGTCACGCTAAACTGGATTGCGTCACCACCCAACACCTGGAAAACCTTTGTGGCTAATCGTGTTGCTGAGATCCAGAACTATTCACATCCTCGTCAGTGGAAACACATTCCCGGCTCAACAAATCCCGCCGACCTGGTATCTCGTGGGATGTCAGCAGTGGACATGCTGAAAAGTTCGATATGGAGTTGCGGTCCCGAGTGGTTGAGGTTACCTGCTTCTGATTGGCCGATTTCGAATCCATTGCTGGCGGCCGAAGCTGATATTGAAATTCGTCAGGTGAGTGCTGTAGTCGCAAATGTACAGACCACTCACCCTTGGTTCGATTTGTGGTCGTCATACACCAAATTGTTACATGTAATCGCATATTGCACACGATTCATACACAATACCAAACACAAGACACGCACACAACAATCGTCACCAGTTACTACATCCGCGATCACACCTAAGTTCCTGGAAGCAGCTAAACTCGCATTATGCAAGCTGGCGCAACAAGACGAGTTTTCATCGGAGATCCGGCTGCTGAAAAAAGGAGAAACTGTAGGGCGGCGCTCACCTCTACGGCGCTTGAATCCATTCCTCGATGAGGAAGGAATAATGCGAGTGGGTGGCCGATTGAAGCTTGCACAGCTTCCCTACCAGTTCAAACACTATCCTACTTCCCAAGAAACATCCGTTTGCTCGTCTCATCGCATACCACTTTCATGAAAAGCTGATGCATGGCGGGGGAAGACTATTACTTTCCCAGATTCGAGAAGAATATTGGCCGCTCGACGGACGGAGATTAGTGAAAGGAGTAGTCCGTAATTGTTTTCGTTGCATACGACAGGATCCCGCCCTAGTGCAACAACAAACCGGCCAACTTCCGTATCAACGCATCACTCCGAGCCGGCCGTTTTCTATTACTGGAGTGGATTACGCCGGCCCATTTTATCTTAAGCCGACGTACAAGAGAGCTGCCGCTGCCAAATGTTATTTGTGTGTTTTCGTTTGTTTTGCAACCAAGGCGGTTCACCTGGAGCTGGTCAGCGATCTCACCACTGCAGGGTTCTTGGCCGCTTTACACCGCTTCACAGCCCGGCGCGGGCTACCGTCGGATATACACTCCGACAACGGGAAAAATTTCGAAGGTGCGTCACACGAGCTAAAAGAATTATTCGAGTTATTTCAGAGTGAGCAACAGCAAAACATCATCGCCACCAACTGCTCTGACATGGGGATTACCTGGCACTTTACTCCACCTAAGGCTCCACATTTCGGTGGATTGTGGGAGGCTGCGGTGAAGACAGCCAAACGACATCTCTACCGGCATCTGGGCAGCTCGAGGCTGTCTTACGAAGGGTACAGCACCGTTCTTCAGCAGATAGAAGCGGCGATGAACTCGCGTCCCTTGCTGCCGATGACGGATGACCCGAACGATTTGGCCGCGCTTACTCCTGCGCACTTCCTGATCGGTACTTCCATGTACGCCGTCCCCGTTCCCGACTACACGCGCCTGAAGACCTACACTTTGGATGAACTACAAACCTGGCAATTACTCGTGCAACGTTTCTGGAAGCATTGGACCACCGAGTATTTGCAGGAAATGCAGAAGGACAATAAGGTTGCGGTTCGGTGCGAAATCGTTCCCGGCAGACTGGTCATCCTTGTGGACGATTCCCTCCCCATCACCCGCTGGCCACTGGCGCGCATCATTGATGTACACCCTGGAGAGGATCAGCTTACTCGTGTAGTGAAGCTGAAAACGGCAAAGGGATTAGTCACGCGTCCTGTTACGAAAATTTGCGTTTTACCTGTTGCGAAACCGTCCTGTTAGTACCGCGTGTTAGTTATTTTGTTATGACATTCTGTCATGGGGGGGAGTATGTTTACGTTTAGATGTTTTGTTTACGCTTAGACGTCACAACATACTTGACGAAAGCTAGTTTCGTCAAGTTTTTGATAAACGAAATATTTCAAGGATACAGTGAGTAAGGATGAGTGTCGCTCGCGCGGGGGGCACTCAGAAAGTTTATAAATAGGGCAGAAAACACAATTATATCTCTCTTCGAATTTGGAATCTGAACACGACGCTTGGTAAATATTGCAACACACCTCGATCCGAAACTCCGCGAATTCTTCACTATCTTTTTATTTGAGGCAAAACATTACATCGACTTATGACCACAACATTCCCAATGGTGCCATTCTTGCTGCACGACATTCCCTTTTTGGTGCCGTAACCAGCAGTGGGAGCGTTTTCGTAGGCTGAAGGATTGTTGGGTGCGCTTTCGGTCGTCTGCTTGCGACAGACATCAAGCGTTTCCAGCGTTCAGGTTGGGGTTGGAGGATGAGCATAACACGGCCGGTCTAATGTGCGTTAATCAGCGAAAACGAAGCCAACCGAAAGGAAAATCTCACACCACGCGTACAATGTAGGTTTGTGCGTGGAATGGCACAAAATTTATGAGCACATAAGCAGGCGCTTCAAGTTTGCGTTGCTCACATGCTGCTCAGGCGAACCGGTGCCGTGGGTAAGGGACATTATTCACATCGCATCCGCATGACAAGAGCGTGCCGGATGAGCAGCAGGGGCCAAGGGAGGAAGGAAAATAATAATCACCTCGAACAAATTGAGAGACGATCGCTTTTTACGTGCGGCCGTGCGGATACACAACACGACACTCAGGATCTGTTTTCGTGTTAAGCAGGCCCGAGTGGGGATTTGAAATTAGAATAAGTAAAAAAAGAACCCGAAAGCTTTAACAGCCATGTGCAGCCTGTTGGAGGAAAATCGTTGGGTAGAATGGGCCTTTCCAGACGATATAGGCACACCACACAGTTGACATGACAGTGTAACATAAATCTAATTTATGCGACGGAGCCATTCTCCTCCCCAGAAGTAGACCTCGTAACGAAAACCTCGAATAAGGTTTGTAAACGACGATGACAGAAGTGTACTACCGCCAGCCGTCAATGCCTCCTCTCCTGTGCGGCGCATTCGTTCTTCTGTCGCAGCGACCGGTCGCGATCTCAGATCGTTAGTAACCTAGTTGGCCGGAAAATATCTTATTTTGACACAGCGACCGAGAAGCGTAGCGCCGGCAAAGCGATTGTCATTTCATCCGCAAATTTGACACTAATGAAATCTGTAAATCCTTTCCCAGTGCTTGGAATGGCTGCGGGTGGGGAGAGAATCAGAGAAGAACAGAGCCTCGCCAAACAATAATGGCATTCTGGTGGAGCATCTTGCCAGCGGAGAAGGGGGACATTTACATTGCAAAAGAATGGAACTGAAAATTCAATTTTCCTCACCAAGAAAAGGAAATGGATTTGATAATCGTTCATTTTGGGGATGATGCAGAATGTTTTGAAGCAATTTCGAGCGGTGGCAGATGGTAGCAATTTTTCGAGAAGCTTATTTATCTGTATTTTCTTTTTCAGTCAGCGAAAGCATTTATCTCATTTTATAAATTTGTTCAATCAATCCTTCCTCCTTAAAGTTTCCCATCTGCCGTAACGAGCCCCTGACGAACAGCGGCATCTTGTGGTTCCAAATTTTCCTTTCGACCCGCTTTTCCCCCTTCTTCTCCATTTTTCCTTATCCATCATCTGTCAGAATGGACACGCGAAAAGAGATGCTTTCCCGTGGGGTGCGATCGATCGATCTCCCGAACCAGCCACAAAACCAAACCTCCGTAACCGTTACGGCAACCGATTCAAGTGGTGCATTCGATTGAAATAATTGACTTTTTGCGGAGCCGGCAAGTCCAGCTTTCCCTGCTTTATCTTCGTCGCTTTATCGCACCGTTGTTCTTCCCCGCTGCTCACAGCGACAAGACAATGCGAATCTGTCATTGTTCGAGCGAAACATCTATTTTCATTTGAAAGCGGTGGTTTCGATTGAGTTTGGTTGAAATCGGTTAGGAAAGTGAACGTGCATCGATCGTATCGGTTGGATGGGAAAAGCGGAGTACTGACGTGTGGGATGTGAGAGAAGCGGAGAGGAATCATTTTTCACGTCAGCTTCGAACAGTGTTAGGGGAGCAAAAGATGCAGGTTCATTTTGCGAGGACAACCAAACACTGAAGTCTTGAAGATGGCTGGCTTTCTATACAATCGATGGACCGTAGGTTGAAGCAATGTTTAAAGTCATTTTGATGTGATGCATTCTGCTACTGCAATTGAAACAAAGACGTCAGGTTAAATGGTTTGTAGGAGAATGCATTTATGGCAATGAGAAAGAAAATTACACTTATCGCTTACATTAAGTGGTTTAATGATTCTTTAATAGAGGAGTAATTACAGACAGCATAAAGATGCAATTTTTATGCTGTCGCAATCGATCGGTCGTCTTCAACCAATTGGGATTAATTGTATAATTATGACAAACCCTTGAATGTGCACCAGATAATAGTGCTGGTTATGGTGCTCGAATAGACAACCCCTCAAACAAACCTTGGCATGCAACATGCTATTGATCTAGAGAGCTTTTGTCACTTGATCATGGTGATTAGGACAAAAGTTTATACTCACACAATATTGTATCAGGTAATACGAACTATCCTAAATTAGCTTGTTATCAGTTTTTTTTATTCATATAGAACGGCCTGGCCGTATTGCTTAGTTGTTATCAACTTTTTACCATACAAATTGTGGATATTAGAGAAACATTTTTTAGAAATACGGCCAGATCATGCCAAGTGAATAATCAACCGTGGGAAGCAAGCTTCCAAAGACAATATTCATGAATAGTTTTTACAAGTTTAATAGGTAGGGGCATACCGATAGCCAAGGCATTAACCGCGCCGGTCTTTCAAGGGCAGGGCAGGGGTTCGAATCTCATCAGAGACCGCCTCCTCGTACGCAGGGCTGACTACCTTGCTGCGGGTTAAAAGAAGTCACCGAAAGCTAGAAATGGCTGGCCGAGACCTTTCGAGGTTGTAGTGGCAAGGAAGGAAAGTAAAGGCAACTTATCAAGTATAGCATGCCGTTCTACATGAATAAAAAAGGGCCATTAAAGGAGAAAGCATTTTAACAAAAAAATGCCATTCAAAATGCCTGGTATTCTCTAACATTCTATCTGGAGCAGTAAAATTAATCTGAGTAAGGAGAGATATTTAAATGAAAGAAATTTGCTGTATTAATATAAAATTAAAGTAGCATAAAATAAGGAATATCAAGCTGAAGGTGATCAACATTATCAAAAGATCAAAAACATCCTGGATTTGAAGATATGGAATCAGAAAACAATCTCATTCCAATGTGATTTGGATACAATTCGTGTATCATCTTCCAATTTTCAGATTCGAAATGATTTTGCAGCTCAAATCATTTCCAGGAAGGAGGAAAAGCATACTAAAAGCACTAATCCCCGCTTTGGTTGTGTGGCTAAGCGAGACAGTAGTGCTGTTTGCTTTAAAGGTTTCCCAACTGGTCATTTCGCAGAACCTCACCGGTGAACTGTTCATCCCACTGTCATTCACACCGACACCTTCAAGGTGGGCTTGAGCTCAACCAACCGTCCACCGTATCCGGAAGCTAGTGGGCTAGTAGTTGCAGGGACTAGCAGTAGCTCAGCTGCTACATTTCCCACAGCGTTTTCCATCCGATACACGATGGTGGAGCACAATGGCAGATAAAGGGGAACGGGACGAGAAAATTGGCCCCATTTCGTGTTTTTGTTTCGTGTAACCCTATCTGGACGGGGGTGCAAAAGGCAGCAGCAAAAAAAAAGAGACCCGCTCCCGGAAAAACGATTGCCTTGGTTTGGTGCAATTTTCCACTTGAAGGTAGATTGCAGCTGGAAACAAGGGAGAAGAGGAATGGAAAGAGTTTTCCTCGTAGTCTTGCTCGGTTTTCCCTGCCTGTGCCCGGTGGATTGAAAATTTAATGAAATTATACAGCTGCATAGTGATGCAGGTAGGACAGGGAAACAACCACCATTCTCCTGGAGTGGGAAATGCTGTTAAGATTTTCCTATTTTGGGTTTCCTTTTAGTAGTTTTTAAACGCTAGGATGACCGCATCGTGGAAGGCGGGTGGAAACGGATAAAGGACATTAAGTGAATATTGCAATTGGGAGTGAGCTTTCGTTGATTTTAATTTTATTTGCTTAAGGTATAGCTCGCAATCATCATTATTAAAGCGAAATTTCTATAAAAAAAATCTCATTCTTTCAATTCTATATCGAAAAGCCTTCCTGTTGAACAGTATAAGCGATTCCTGTTTTGTAACCCTTGCTACACTATTTTCCCACGCCACTCAACCATCGGACAGACAAGCGCAGTCGGTAGAAGTTTTTGCTTGTTCCTCGGTGGATTAAAAATTCACGTTCACAAATTTTCCTTCGACCCCATTGTATCCTATCCATAGTGCTTCCGTTCCTTGGCCAAGCATGGCAGCATAATAGGAGATATTAAAAGGTGCAGTTCGTAGGTTGTAGTTGGCCGGACTTTTGCCACTGGACTCGTTCGTTGTGGGAGGTTGGTTGTAGAACTCATCAGGATCAGCTGCTGGGTGGTTCCATTATCCTGGCCGCTTGGCAAGGCTAGGTTTGGTAACTAATAATTCGCCAGCGAGCACATGACCTACCGTGCACGATTAACGGCGCCGGTGGAAAGTGGTTGCACCTGCAGTGATTGAAATTTTCCCAGGTTTTACAAGGAAATTATGATACTGATTTGACCCTTATTTTTTCATAAACGGAAGAAAAATCGATAAAATTTGCCGAGAAAGGTGAAGAGTCTTATTCAATATAAAAAAATATTGATTTTTAAGTAGTTTTATATCAACAAAAATTCGTTCAAAAAATATCTCACACTGCTTGCGCCTAAAGGTAGGCAATCAGCGAGGCAAGACAAAGGATTAGGACTCAAATCGAGTAAAGAACTAGAGTAATGGAACCAATGCTAGTGAAATAAGGATTCTCGAGAAATCTTTCGGTAAATGGCTTTAACACGTGCTAAGAATCCTTTGAATATTATTAACCTATACAGAGCACCCAGTTTTTATTAAATTTTCAATCAATCCGCAAACTTTATCGCTGCATCATCCCGCTTGCAGCAAAACTTGTGGCTGCAAACAATTTATTTATATCGATTTTCCTGCTGTCAGGCGATTAAACTTTTGCCTTTGCTGGAATCTTTATCAACGCTTTTCCGTGCATTTCAACTTGTCCCGCCGCTTGTCGCATCGTTTGTCAACGTGCTTAAACGGGCAATTATTATCGGCTTACGGAATATTGTTATCATCTTTCCTGCCACATTTTCGCAGCAAGCGTAAGACGCTTCTCCAGCTGCAAGAAAATTCGTTTTGCATGCTTCCCATTCACCATGGGGAAAGGAAGGGGAATGGGTTTCGCTGGAAGTACAGCAAGTGAGTTAAGCTCTGCTAAAAGACACGTTGCTAGCCGGGTTGCCTCGGGCAAACTGTGTCTTGAGTCTTAATGCCCGACGCTCCACTTCACCGTCCATTCACTGGAGGTACGACTGTTATTAAGTCCATTGCTCTTCCTATGCGACAAACTATAAATATTTGTGATAAGTTTTATTATTTCCTGCGGGAAAACAACTTTTCGCTCCCGCCGTGGCTAAAAAATACTCTTCCCACCACACCGGGTTGCGTTTTTCCTGGTTCCTACTTTTAAAACTCAACCAGCTTTAAAACGTCAATGTTTGTCAACCCCCGAGCGGGCCCGCTTCATCCTGCAGCTGGAACAAGAAAAGGGTAGAAAATCATATTTTACCGGCACCCGGTTCCGTCAACCGGGGCCGTGATTGTAACAAATTAGCTTTCCGCCTTTTCGGCCTGATTTACATTCGAGCTGGCTACTGGGCTACAAGTTTTTATGTTTTTAACTTCACTTAGCAAGGAGTTTTTTTTCTGGTTCGTGCACTGTCTGGGACAGTAGCAACAACAACAACAAGTCGAGGTGCTTTTGTGGGAAAATTTATGTGAAAATCGATAGATTAGTATCTGCGCCCGACTCAATTAATAATACACGGTGGTGCCAGCCCTGGACAAATGGGGCTGGTTTTTGTTCCGTTTTTTTGTTGTGTGAGGTAATGCATAAATTCGTTTTTTTTTTAACGACAAGGTGAAAGAAAATATAATGACTCCAACAATGCATTATTTTTGCCGAGTGCTAGACACGGGAAAGGCAATAAATAAAGCCGATACAATGTATAATGTGATTTTTTGTGTTGTTTTAAAGGGTAAAACGGGGCTCATTTAAATTATCAATTTGATTCGTTTTAAGAGAAAACTGAACTAATCATATTAGTAGAGATCTGGAGATAATAAAATAACAGGTAAAAATGTAAATAATGTACGAATTTTCAAGTTCATCAAAATTATTGCCAATACTTCCTCGTAAAATAAATGTAATAGGTCTTAAGCTCTTTGTTTGGAAAATCTGTCCATTTCGTTACCCTCTCATTGCAGTATTCTAGGGCGCATCGGAAAGGTCTCTTGGGGATAAGCATATCCCATGTCACGGGCACATGCATGTCTCACAGTCTCTCTGCATGGCTCGGTCGCAAAGTATGTGAGACATAGACATGCTTGAAAGGTCTATGTATTTGATCACTACTCAAGTGTCCTTGAAGCCCTAGTTCCATTGCATCTCACAAGATCGTACGTTCATTCGAATGATGTCTTGGCTAAGGTCTTTCCAGTGTATAGGACGTGTCAACTCCAAAGCTCCAACGTTGGAGCTGCTCGCCCTGCTTTGCTGGACGCAATTTAAGGCATTGGGAAGTTGCCGAACATAGCGATACGGGATCTGCTGGGAGATGCAGATGAGGCCTACCGTCCATAAACTACTATTGTTTGTCAATGCTTTATGTGTTGTGCCTCGCTTGTACGGTTTATTGTATATAAATGGATGAATGAAAGAAAGTATGAATGAGTATGAAATAAGAAGGGCTGAATACGGCAAAGAGGAACCTCGTCAATTGAACCTCTAGACGGACAGATCAGCAAGGAGAGAGAGAACGAGGCCGAGTTTGAATAGAGAACTTCACGAACCAACGCAATCGAGCACAACCAATAAGGAAAACGGATCAAAACTTCGGCAGGTTCAGATAAGTATTCGCTTATTCTCGATAAAGGGTTATGCAATACTTGGCTACGAAGTGTCCGATTACAACCGGGATGAAGTGTCCCCTTACGATACACACCCTCGCAAATAACAAGACTTGAGCTTTAGAACATCACGCAACAAAATAACCTAGTAGACCCCGGATTGGGCCGGTCTGGTGGTCCAGGCGACAGAAGTGCCAGTCTTCAAGCAGCAGGACCGTGGTTCAAATCCCATCTGGACCGTTCTCCCGTAGTGCGGACTGCCTATCCAACTACGTGATATCATTAAGTTTAGTAGGCCAGTCATAACAGGCATGACAGGGAGAGAATCAGTTGTGTATAAAACACGACATGAAACTGAAACATAATCAAAACTTACTGAAGTTTCAGTTAAAGGCACGAAACATGTTGAAACAATCGAAAGTGACGTAAATAAAATGAACAAATATACGCATCAACCATATCGAAATTCAATACTTAAAACTTTTTTTTTTCAATACTTATAAAAAGAACGCAACACCAATTTTTACATTGAATAAAACAGTTTAAAAATATAAGTAGTTGTTAACATTTTTAAAAACACTTTTGTTCCATAAAGCTCTCTTTAATGCACTTGTTTTTCCCGCGAAAACAACTTTCCCAAACAAACATCTTCAATTAACCCTCTTGCACGAAGCTTTGCCTCCGAGAAGTCCTTTAAATTGGTCAACAAACAACTCAACGCAGTGTGTTATACGGCAGCCGTACCGTGGCGTCCATAAAGTCGGACCACAATTTAGCTAATGCAATCTAATACCTGGCCCCGGCTCGCATGGGGTCGTCACCGTGCTGACCAGAGCCCCAGTAGCAGGCAGGCTGCCACCGAAAGCAAGAAAGGTAAAAAACGAATTTTCTCTACTTGTTCATTAACCTGATTTCATTCCGAGCTCCTCCAACGTTGCCCTGTTATCGTACAGCCCAAGTGCCAAAGCGCAGTATCCTTTTCACGTGGAGTGCGTACATTTTTGCTCCATTTCCTCTTCGGCACGATTCCTTGCGGTCGGGTCGATATCTTATCCTGGTAATAGTGTAGCAGTACCGGGGCGGGGAGAAGCACGAGACCGGGTGCAAGAACTTTAGCCTTTGGAAGCCAAATGAAGCGACAGACCGAAAAGCAAAAAAAAACGGAAGCTAATTCCATTCCTTTCCAGGTTCCAGGGTTCTAACAGATCGTCTTTTTAAGGAAGTGAACTGGCAGGCCAGTCATATCTGGACTGTTTCTTTAGCTCCCGAAAGCGATACAGGCTACGAGCGAACGGCGAACCGTTCTGAAGAAGTTCGTGCCGGAGGTTTGCCACTGATATAAAGAACTGCCCAGCTTAGAACATGAAAGTATAGCCGGTTCGTTCTGTACCGTTTCGAAGAATCAAGATGAAATGAAGCTTAAGGCTTTCGAAGCAGGGAAGCAGTTTTTCGAGAGGGACGGTGAACTTTTCTTCACCGACCGTACGATGGAAACACTTTTCACAATGCACCGTACCGTCATGACGAGCTTCGTCCGAGGTAAAGAAATTAATGCACGCCCGGTCGTTCATATACAACCGGCGTGAAGCTTTGCATAACTATGCTCCGGTGCTGTACGTGCAAAGTATGATCTTTCCCTTGGGTCCCATAAGCACCGGAACGAGCGTAAAGGTTGTGTGACTTCTATCGGGAGCGAAAAATCCCCACACAAAAGCTCATCCTGCCACGTTGGAAAATAATCGTTAGTGAGTAAAATACTTCTTCCGTATTTATTTTCTCCCGATTCACGGCTAGCTTCTTCCGTGACTCGTGCCCGGAAGCTTACTTTTATGGTTCTGTTTTTCGATTGCATCGGATACTGTCGACATATGACTGTGGCCGGGAGGCAGTGTGTTTTCTGCCGTTTACCATTGCCTCCTTACAGCACAGTACCGAGTGAAAATACGTGACTATTTGCATTTATATGCGCTAGACAAGACAAGCACTCGTCGCATTAATGCAAACGGCACAAGACATCAAGAGAATCATCTTCCTCGGTGAACAAGCAGTGAGTGGGAGCACATTCGGATAATAATGCCAGCGTGCCAAAATATGAGGCTTAAATTACTTGTTTCGGGAGTTGTTTTAATGAGCATTCCGGGGAAGGACAGTTGCAGGAGATGCAGGTTTTATTTGATGCACTTTGCGTCACGCTTCTAGTGTGTCGAGCGGGTGAGAATGACACGAGAACAATTTTAGACGGTTTTACAAATCATTAAGCCTAATGAGTGTTGTTTTGTACTTTTAATTTGTTGTTTCGATTTTTTTTAAATCGTTGACATTGATCGCTCATACCTTGACTAGGAATTATAGTTAATATTACACATCCTTGGATGGGAATGGACAGGTTATCATGAAAAACTTTGTAATGATAAATCGCATCTTGTCGTATGAAAAGAAGTGATAATGTTCTTTAAAATTTATGATTTTTAAATTTTAAATTTATTTAAATTTTAAATTTAAAAGAATTACATGCAAATTGAGTGAGGAAGAAAAAATAAAACGAAAATGACACAAGGTCAAACAAGGTAAAAAATATGTTATCGTACAGAAACTTTAGAAAGTTTAATTCGATGTTATAACTGAGAAAGGATTAGCCTCAATTTTCATAACATTTATTTTGAAAAAAGATTAAAATATACTTATATCATATAGTAAAGTCTCATTCAAAATAATGAAAAAGTGATTGATGCACAATGGTTGCATACATTTAGGCTCAATTATTTTATCGTCTCTTTAATACCAGTTGTAACTTCTTCTTCTTCTTCGTTGGCACTACAACCTCGAGAGGTCTCAACTTTCTATTGATTTCTGGCCTGCTATGACTTGATTTTATCCGTAGCAAAGTGACTATTCCTGCGTACGGGTAGGCGGTCTCTGAATGGGATTTGAACCCCGGTCCTGCCGTGTGAAGACCGGCGCCGCTGTCGCCTAGGCCACCGGACCGCCCCGTTGTAACTGATCTACCAAATTTAGTCTGATGATCTGAACCGTAGCAAAAATTGTTCTCCTTTTAACTAGCTAAAAAGTGATTCAAACACAATCATTGCATACATTTAGGCTCATTATTTATCTTATTTTTGAAATGAATTGCATTGTTTTTCTGCATTGATCTGGAAACTTGTGGTTTGATCTGTAAAATAATTATCTTGTAATTCAATTTTCGACTACATTATCCATTCTGAGATCTTTTCCTGTTGTAATTCTTCCCTTATTGTGGTTAACCTCACTTTCCTCCTCTTAAATTAACCCTCAAACGAAAAGCAATGGCATCTCATCTTCAATAAATTGTCCACTATTACCGTCACCCTCTCCATAAACACGATACCCTAATGGCGTCCAGCATCGTCTCTATCAGCGGGTGTGATACGCCCAGGTTTCGGGTCAATCGACGATTTTCGGCAATCTTCCATTAGCGGTTTTTCATACCACCCACCGGAGTGAGTCTACATCACGATCATACCTGTCCATTCGGACGGTGTTAAATATTTAACGAACCACACCCCGTCACCGACCCGGACATAATCCGAACATCCCCACCCTCGCGTCGGCATGGTCCGGCCGCACCCGTGCACCTCTGACCAGCAGCATTATTTATTCACGGTCGTCCAGCTTTATGCAGACCGAGCGCTGCTATGGGTGGGCACCCATGGTGCCCGGGACAGTTTCCACCTGACTGAAGGCAGCCGACGGACCCGTCCCGAAACCACATTGGCAGTGTGTATTGGCGTCGCCGAGTTTAGGGTGCATATTGTTGCTATAAATCAATAATAATTCAACATCATTTCCAGATCAAATACTGCGTTCGTTTTCCAGCATTGTAACAACGGCCGGTTCGTGCATCGATACACTCCAACACAGCTGAATAATGGAAAATCCAATGAATCACTGCCCTTCGCAAGTCTCGCCTGTACCGTGAGACATCTTGTACACAACACAATCGTTACACCGGGCTATCAGAGAGCTCTCTGTCTGCAGCTCTGCACCGTTGGCGAGCGAGCTGTCTGGGACCATAATTTGCAGTGAGCGCTAGGAAATTGTTGAATTTTGCGAAATTTCACCCCAAGGTACCGTGACCACCAACGCCAAGCTGGAACGAAAGTGAGCAAGCAAACAAGACTCATCTATAATGCAAAGGAATTGCGAACCCGAACGTTGGGGCCACTCAGACTCACGAAGAATCACCCGCACTCGTGGTCAGGTTTGGCAAAAAAGGGGGTTTTCACGCACGCAATGGTAAATAGTTTATACTCTAATAAGACGGTTTTTGCTGCCGGTGGTGAGGCACTTGCGATGAATGGAAGGGCCGGAATTTGAAGTTGTTACATGAGTGAGGTAATTTGATCTGGGAGGGAGTTTTTAAGAAACTGTGATTAACTAGTTTTTTGAGGATTTGAAGAAAACAAGGCTTTATCTAGGATTTAAAAAAACAAAACCATGAAAAATGCATCGAAATAAAATTATTTAAATAAAGAAATTGTAGAAAATAAGAATAAACATACAGCAACTTTAAAGTACCTGATAACAAAAAACTAGAAAATAAATAAGCAATAAAGAAATGCAAACAAGAGTAAATAAACAAAGAAAGTGAATGATATATAATCGATAAGGTTTGAAACAAAAAGAAAATTTTAAACAAGAGCTATAAATCTTTAAAATCTTAAAGACGCTTACGAGAACTTTGAAACATGAAAAGAACACCAGAAAGCAAAGACAAAACAAAGACTGTATGACACTAACTTTCGCAGGATAAGCTCAACGGCACATTAGTATGGCAGTTCAACTAGTTCCCCAGTATGTGTGAAAACTTTCCATCATTTGTTTGACCCACTTTCCGTTTCCTGTTCCGGTGCTCAACAAATATCACAACAAGGCAATGGTGGAGATAGCATACAATTCACAACTGCTCACATACACACACACATCACACCCCATTCATATTATGACCTACCCAACTTTTCACACATTAGCTTTCCCCCTTTCTGGGGTGGATTGATAATAAACTGACCGATATTTGTGCCCCCCCCCCCCTCGAAGTTAGGCAATGGTGTTTTCTTCCGTTTGCGAGTTTATTGACCTGCATACCTTTGCTGGGCCTGCTGAGCTGAGAAAACCACTTACCTGCAGCTGGCGATAGCTTCGTTACGACTCCCCATCGAATTTTCCACTGGAAAGAGAGAGAGAGACAGAATAAGAGAAACAATAAGACAACTTTGTCGGTACGATCGATAGTTTGTGCATAGTTTCAGGCGCTATCAAATGGCGGTGTGCTACGGCAGTAGAAACGAGTTTGCTTTTCTTCATCCCTAGCCCAAAAAACAACTCACTAACGCTTCCGAAAGCTCGTGGGAAAAATCCGTCAACAGAAGGAGAACTAGTACCGTGCAGCGAACAAAGCCCACACACACACACACACACACACACACACACACACACACACACACACACACACACACACACACACACCGGTTTCAGTTCGATCGATTGTGAGAGTAAGTTTGCCGGGTGGAAGAAAACTTCCCAATAAACCCAAGCAATTTACGTCTGAGAACTCTCACCTTCCCCCCGTCGGTCGGAATTGGCAGCCAAGATCAAACACGGCACAGGTTGCTAATTTGTGTGCTGACCTCCTTCGCGATCCAGCGTGGGCGGGAAAGTTTCCAAATCCCGGACGTTTATCCCGAAGCGTGGTGGAAATCTTTCGATTTTGTGTGCCTGGGGAATGAGAAATATTTCTGGATTTGGGCGGAAAGTTCAATCAATCTTTGACTTTACGCTGCTTTGTTTTCGGACAGACTCGCTCGCTTTCGGTAAGCTTCAAGCGGGTGAGTTTTGCTAAAAAGCGGCATCTAAACCCAAACCTATAGCGAGATGGCAGCTGGTACACAGGTGGTCGAAAGGAAATGGAGCTAGGAATAGTTTACTAAACGATGCTGCGGAAAGTTAGAACGATCGGTTTAGTTTTCGTTGGTGCTATTGTTTTGAGGGGGAATTGTTTGCCATGAGCGATTTATATAGGCACCCAGAGCAATCTTTAAGGGTTAAGGTTCTGGACGTTACTCCTTAAATCTAGAAAATTATTGAAGCTGTTTATGATCGGACTCTTAGTCATGCATAACAAGAACCCTCATTTTATGTTTTCACTAAAACAATTAAGTTAAGCAAATAAAAATTCTGAAGTTAAGGTATAATTGCATACTTTTTGGCGTTTGATTGGCTCAAGGATCTGAAATTGCATTACATATCTTAAAGATTAGGGATTATTTTGACGGTTTATCATTTCTAAGAATATATTTAAAAGTTTAAAAGTTTATTTTTAGTCTTCTTAAGGATCTCAACCGTAATTCACTTAAAAAAATGTTAAATGCAAGTCAAAATAATTCTTCCCACCAAATAGAAAACGGAACAATAAACCTTTTCAGTGTTTGAAAAACATCCTGTGAACACTAAAAATGCCACTTAACGAAAGAAGTTATTTTCAGCTGTGAAACTTAAAAGGAAAAAATGGCTCAAAGCAACGATAACACATACGGCCCCAACATACATGTACCACAATATCGGGCATGCTGCTGTTAAGCCCCACACCAACCGTTCCGACCACCTTTGCGGTGAACGGCATGGTTAGGAAAACTTTTTCTATCAAAACTTTCACACAATGCAACACGGGCTTTTCGGGGGGCAAAGGAAAAAAAGTGTTAAACCACAAAAGCACACACATCCTCCTTTCCGGTGAAGTAGCATAAGAAGTAAAGGAGGAAAGAAATCACACCGTCTTGTTGCTGAGCTGGCTGATGAAGGCAGGCAGATCGTCGCGTCCGTTGCTCCTGCTGTCCTTCAACAAAGCGTCCACACAAAACCGACTCAGGGGTTTCACGTGCCGAGAGTGCTAATGTGCAAAACGATGCCGCTTTCACACTGTGCAAAGCAAAAGCCCGATGAACATGTAAAAGCCATCCGGCGGAGCAATATGAAGGACGAGGCAGCGGGTACACCTTCCTGTTCCTGAGCTTGTCAATGCATGGTTTATGTGGCGTATGTCAAAGTTTTCCTTCCGATCATCGATCCCCTCGTGGGGTGGGTTTTGTTCCGTTTCGTTCAACGATCGGAACAAGATGTTACATTAAGCGACCAACAGACCAACCAACCGACGGGATTGGAAGGCTTGGCTGGTCCATAAGAGGTGACTCGACGAGTGAGGTACGGAAGTATGGGTATGGATGACATTTTGACGACAACGAGCAGTTGAATGAATTTGCGTTTCTTTAGCAAAAGTTTCCAGTTTTCCTTTCTTTTCTTCACATTCCTTTTGAGCTCGTGACATGAACTGATTTTTACAGCACTGTCGTACCGACGAAAACGGATATCGGTGGCATTTTTCTGTATTCGGAGCAATTTTATTTCAAGCTAAATGGTTTCTGATAAATATTTGAACAATTATATGTCGTGGGAAATTGTTTGTACTGCTGAAATTTAATTTCATATTTTGTAACGTTCAGTAGAGTAATAATTATGTTCTTGTGTTTGCGCCTAAAGGTAGGCAACCAGCGGAGCAGTATTTGGGATTAGGAATTAAACCGAATTTTTAGGTTAGCTATGTAATTTAGCTTGACTTAATTTATAAAAAATTGTGCGTGAAGTCTTAAGGCAGATCATTTTAATAAAATGCAAACAGCGTCTAAAAACAGTACAACCGATCTGAAACAATATTAGTAGAATAAGCATAACATTGAAGCTGAATTGAGTCTTGTAGTTTTTATTAATTGATTTAAATTTAAATTATCTTCGAGAATTATTTATTGTTTTATGTTGTGATCTTAAGGGTGATTTTACAATACAACCTTATTCATTAAAATATTGAAAATGCTAAATTATTTTATTTTATTTTTTTATCTTTCTGTTCTCATGTTACAACATTATTTTTTTACTTTTCTTTTAAATTTTGACCTCGAAGAACTTTTGTTTCTTAGGCCTCGTTCCATTTTTAGACATTGCGGTTGATTTAAAAAGATATTTTCTTGTTCTTATTATTAAGTAATTTTTTTTTATTTTTACAACTTGATTTGCTCTTTTATCGCATAGTTCCTACTCAAATTCCTATCATCGACAAGCAATTGATTTATGTTGTTTCATGCATCCTATCCTTTCTACGGTGCAGGATTTTTTTTCTCCTTTTCCACTCTCACTAAATCCCATTTTGACAGCTGAGATTGAGTGAGGACAAACGAAGGAAACGCTTCCACTCACACAAAAACTGTCCACCCACCCACTCGATTAAAGCCCACCGCAACATGACATTAATTGACGTTTCCATTACCAATCGAACGGCGGCGGCGGCGTCGTACGTGAAAGGGCAGGTGCCCTGGGTGGAGCGAGCGGGCTGAGTTCAATATCGAGCCAGCTGATCGGCCCGTTTGTTTATTCGACATTAAACCATGTACACCACACCACACTACTAGCCATGGGCATGTCACCGTGCGAAGCTAGGTGATGTGTAAGTACAAACTGTTGTCATTAAAATTACACCTCGCGCCGATGTACCGATTGAATATTTAATGGCATTTTAGGCGCGTTTTGTGAACAGGCGATTGATTGATATGCCCGTGACTAAGTGAAAGTGACACCCGGTGGTGATGGTCGATTCTGGGACCACCGTTGTTACTGAACGTGACATTTGAATATTTCAACGTCGCGTCCATTTGCAATTGCTAATTGTTTTAGATGCGGTTGTACTCCCTTCGGTGAGCAAAAAACACAATACATTGTCTGGTTTGGTGTGATATCTCTTTCACCGACATGCGTGTGCGTGTGAGTGGATGCGTGTAATGTACACCATCGAAAAATCCCAACAAAGTTTCCCATAAATCATGTTTCAATTCCATGATGCCTCCAACGCTGGACCCCGGTTGCGCTCACGTGGATTTGTTGCCACCGTGGACATCCGAAAGGCACCGCAAAAGCCGACGATTCGCTCCGTGCTGTTACCTCCCCATAGGGAAAAAAGGAAGAAGCACCCAACCCAGCAATTGCAATTTATATCAATAAAACGTGTCATTTACGGTCGAAATGCTGTAATAAAAGTTGATGTATGGTGTGTTGCCCGTTGTTTTCTACGGTGCAAATTTCCACTGCTTTTATTTTTCTTTTTCGCTTTAGTTTGGCTTTGTTTTTGCACTTACTTTGCATACGTATGGAGCGGGTGGGTGGAGCACGGGGCCGGGAGGTTCTGTGGCATAATAATACTACACATAATCATTTATGGGCAAGCCACCATTGTTGGTGGTTCATTTGTGGGATGCCCATCGAACAGAACCGGCCGCTTGCCACGGCAAGCATCATCGGAGGACCCAGAGGTTGTACAATTCATTTTTCCCCAAAATGAGCAATGGTGGTCGTGGAAAGCAACAACAACATTATCGTCATCATCATCATCATCGTCAGCGTGTGTTTTGTTGTGTGTGTGAATTGCAGCACTGCTTCTAAAACCACACGATCCAGGAACACCCTCTTTCCACGTTGGTACTGATGATAAATTATTACACGATTTAAATTGGTTTGGCTCATTTTGCTTTGATTTGCATCGGAATAATTAAATGGGGTAATGGAGAGCCCGGGCTCGCCGCCTCGAAAGTGATTCAAAAGGGGTTGCTTTTCATGGGAGAGTATGGAAAAACGGGGGTGTGATCGAGAGGCGGGGGGATTTTTCGATTCGATACGATCCATTAAGGACAGGCCACGTTGATGATGAAAGATGATGGTAAATAAAGGAAAGCGGATGAAAGGGGATAAGCATTTGATTTTGATGAAAGTAAACGTAAAGTATTAGTTTCACGAAAAGAGAAACAAACTAATGCTTTAAAAGCATGCTCAGAAAACTGAAACTTCTTGGATTGTAAGAGTCTCCGGCTTAATAGGAAGTAAATCTTTCGCCATAAACATTACATTTCTTATAACTTCAATATACTTAGATCACAAACAACTAAACTTTCTGTCAAAATTTTCCAAAATAATTGCCAATAAGCTGTTTGCGAATGGTATTTGCAAATATTAAATGTTTAAGTTTGATTTTGGTTTGCATATTGCATACATTTAGGCGTACTATTGTTGCTTCTTGGATTGAATACTTTTCTTCCTTGTGGCTCATGATGTCGTGCTTATATGGTCATTCCACTTCAATAAATGTTATATCTGGGTTTATGTCTGGAATTTCCTCCTAAAGCTAGCAATCAACATGTTATATCAGTCCTTTAATTGACATTAGCCCAACTACAGCGCCGGTTTCCACAATGCAGCACCGGAGTTCAAATCCTGTGCCGTTCTTTACCCCGTTGTGAAGACTGAATTTTCAATAACGTGGTATCATTTCGCGTTCGGTGGCCGAGGCGATAGCGGCGCCGGTCTCGACAGGGCCGGGGTTCAAATCCCATCCAGACCGCCTCCCCGTACGAAAGGCTGACTACTTTTCTACGGGTAAAATTAAGTCATAGAAAGCCAGAAATGGCAGGCCGAGACCTCTCGAGGTTGTAGTGCCACAGAAGAAGAAGGTATCATTTCTTGTGAATGACACCGGACGACTCAGCTCGTAAAGTCCTTTTAGGCCATCCACAAGGACAGAGGCGGCGTGGTAGGCCGAAACTGAGATGGAGTGATGGCGTTGATGCGTCCGGCAGAACGGCCGGGATGATTGATTGATGATTCTTCAACAAAAAATAGAAAAAAAGAAAACAGAAAAAAACAGTTTTCAATTCCATTTTATTAATAAAATAAGAAAACTTACTCTAACACATTGTACAGATGTAACACCTAAAGTTATGCAATACAAAATACATTTTCTGTAATCGATTTAAGTAATCGATGAAACAACGCTTAAAGCACACAACAGAACAGTTTAAGCAAACCGTTCTAAATTAAAGCTTCCAACCATTACACTCGGCTGAATCAAACCGTCTCCTTTCCAACTATCCTACATTGTATCATCACTGTCAAACCAACAATTGTGCATTGTTTTCTGCTCTCCATTCTTTTACGCCACACATACACACACAAAGATTTACTACGGTCGCGTCATTG
The DNA here is from genome assembly GCF_013141755.1 of Anopheles stephensi. Lineage (NCBI taxonomy): Eukaryota > Metazoa > Arthropoda > Insecta > Diptera > Culicidae > Anopheles > Anopheles stephensi. The sequence continues at coordinate 20,068,799 of NC_050202.1, forward strand.
TTTCAGTGTTTTCTTTTATGCTTTTTCCCCCTGTTGTTCCCATCCGCGCATACGCCCTCTCCATCGAGCACCTCCACTGACAGCACGAGTTAACGATAAACGGTTCCCTTTTTGGCCGGGCCAGTGGCAGCACTTGCCCGTTGCATTTGTGTCTGCATGTAAATAAATCGACACCCAATAAACGCTTCCCGGCCATTGTAGCTTCAGCATCGGGCGCGAGAATCCGATCGGTGATGTTTTGCCTTTTATTTGTAGTTTTTTTGTTTGCATTTTTGTTCCGAGTCCTGATGCATGCAGTTGATTCTTGCAGGCACTTCAACAACATGCACCCGTTGCATGTTCGCGTCCAGTTTTCACGGATGTTCCAGCTACAGCGTGATGGTGGAAAATGGTGCCTTCTCTCTTCACGGCCGTACAACAATCGCATCCTATGTAGTAGTCCGGTCGAATGGATCCACGAGCATCGTGACGATCATTGGCCCGCAAATGTTTCGTCGGATGGTTGTTTCTTTCGGGGTTTGGCAATTGGTCAAGCTTTCGGGGGCCTTTTGTTTGTTTTATTGGTTCGATGGAAATTCGATGAAATCGTAATTTTGTACGACAGTGGTTCTGTCTGCTGTTCACGGCAATGTGCTAGCGAACGAGTTAAGCAAGCTGATACCGTATCGAAACTGATGCCGGTGCAATTGCTGTTACATCGTTACAAGCGATTGGGAATGTTACAAGATTGATGGATACGGGCGTGAATTAAATAACATGTAAAAGAAACGATTGCAAAAACGTGCCGGTGTACGATAAAGGGAAATTAGTTTGATTTGAAGAGTGAGAGCTAGCGTTCATTCGATCATGTTAAAATTATTTGTCCGATTATTTGTTCATTCGAAAACAAGAGTTTTTTCTGTAATCTTTGTTATCAAAGAGAGAGTAGAGTTTCCATTTATATTCACTGAGGTTTAGAGCAGCTAATATACAGTTTCACAAACAGTTTTAGTACATATTTTTTTAACAAAAACTCTTTTGAATAAGTCTTTTGAATTATGTGAAAGTATTTCGAACAAATCAAAGTTTGACATAAACCAAAAATAAACGAAAATATTGTTCCTCAAAACTTTGATATTATTGCAACGCATATGAACGCTCTTGAGAAAAAAAAACCTCTCTACTTACCAAAAACCGAGTCTACTACCCAGGCATCTCAATGCAGTGAAAATATTTACTAAAATTCTTACAACCCAAATCCATTTCCCATTCACATTTAGCCCAGCACACCCGGAAACAGCAGATAAAAACCCTGCCTAAGTCCTGCCTAGCTCCCGAAGCCGGAAGAAACAAATCGTACAAAAAAAAAACAAATCGCCCCCACTCTCTCGCCCCATAATGGAACAATAAAACACTACACAATGGGAAAGACATACAGACAGTTGACGGAGGAAACAAATTTTCCTTAAACGAAATAAAAAAAAGAAAGAAAACACAATGGTTTTTCGGTACCCTTGGCCGGAAAAGTCTTTATTGCTGTCATATCGCACGTTTTGCATTCAATTCATCCCCAGCCCAACCGCCAGGGGACAAGAGCACACCCTCGATTTGCCGTTAATTTATGATTGTGTTTCATAATTTAAAAGACTAATATTTGCGTAAAAAATCACAATCGTGGGGTGGTTAGAGTCGGCCAAATCAGTACCATCCAGCGGGTCCATCCGGTCGTGCGTCCGTAGCGAGCGAGGCAATGGGAAATAAAGGGGGAGTAAAAGGATGCTTTTAAACTAACACACAGACGCGTAGGGTGAAGCGAGACAAAGAGCATCCTTATTAGATGCTGATGGAGAAGCAGATGGAGGGACGACGGGGACTTATGTTCCGAAATAAGCAAACCATCGCTACTGAGCGAGCGTTTACGGTTACGATTTCAAACCACAACCCCACTGGCCCGGAACTGCCACGAACGAAGTCACTCCAAAAGAACTCATCCTCAGACAACGTGGTGCGTTGCTGCTGGTTTGGAAAATACGGTCCGCTCGAGTGACTGCATTCAGAGTATTTGATGCGCGTCTTCTCAAAATTGGCACCGCGTGCCTTGCACTGTTCCACAGCAAACTTTGTCCTGTGTATTTATGCCTCATTTCCTCGCATTCGGAGTCTTTGTGCCGTGTTGAGCAGGGCAAAAAATGTGGGAGAATTTTTAATTTTATTTAGAGCTGTTTTGATAACGAACCGTAAATGCTGTACGCTTTATTGCATCCCAATAAAGCATTAATTGATGAAGGACAGGGCAACACGCGAAGAAGGATGCATCGGGTCTAGAGAGAGCGAATAGAAAACAAGACCAGCCTAATTTTGCTTCCCGTGATGGGAATGTGAATGAGTGGACGTAAATTCAATTGGCTCTAGCCAATTCCCTCCAGTGCGCGTGCTACTCGTTGCCGTACATTTTCACTATCTAATTAGAATATCGGGCAGACACCGGAGGGTTGCCTTTTTTCCAAGCGCACAAGAAGCAAACAGTGCATTGATGTTCCCCCAACCAAAAAACATCCTCACGAAGTATCTGTCCGACGTTCCTTAGCTCGGGGAAAGTTTTGTACCGTAACCAAATTTTCCAGCGCACGTCAATCAAACTGTCACATACCGGGGGAGTATGTAGCAAAACGGGACCAAACTTGTTGGAAGGAAATTCCCAAGGAAATTCCTAGCTCAACGCCAGAACGCTACACGCCGAGCAATTGCCGTTCCGTTGCACGCTGTCAAATTAATTTAATCATGTACGTTACAGTTCACATTTTTGCTGCTCAGCAATCCGATTTTTGGTGAGCGGTGGAAATATTGCTCACCAATTCAAATCACGGATTTAAGGGAATCGTTAAACACAAGTGTTATGTAGAATCCTGAAATCTTTTCTTCCTGAGCACTGTACCCACCCGGGTACACACAGATAAACACCGTTTGATTGACGATCATAACAGACGCGTTGAAAATTTTACAGATTGAACTTAATGTAATCGATTTACGATCGATCTCATTCGATTTCTCCCCAGTGGCAGAGGCTGTTTTACAAATAGGCCGGGCAGACACAATCGGATCCATCAAAATCGTGCACACCTTTTTTGCGGTTGGAACGGCACGGTGCATATAAAGCGGGGGAACAGATTTTTCGTCCCAATAATCCGTACCGTTTATCTGTCAGATTTGCGGAGGGGGGTTAGATGTGACAGCGGTGGATTAATGGGCTAAAGGTGATTATGATGGAGCAAGGTGGAAGGATATTGTTATGAGCTTGTGTAATGGATAGGAGAGAATCATTGGAAGCAATCAAATTTAGGTTGTTAAGCGCCGGTTGTTAATTTGTCTATTATTAAAATTGAAGTAATAATTATGATGGCAGATTGTGTTTTAATGCTTTGTTTAAGATTTTTTCTTATCTATATTTTGAGTTTACCCTTTTAAGGTAAGTCTTAAGTCTTTTTCGAAAGTAATTTTTACTACCACTCTATAAAAGGATACGAATAAATTATTTTCTCTTTTAAGCTTGTTTAAGATTCTTCTTTTGTTCTAATATTCATTTTGTTACTTTTTGAAGACTTTACACTTTCAAACTTTTAAAACTTAGTTTCTTTTTCATTGTCAACGGGTTTCCTTTTTTCAAGCTTCTGTTTTCTTTTCATTATCATTTGAATTATTTTTTCATTCTACTTATCCATTATTACAGCTCAATGTTGTATTTGTTAAGTTTCTTGTAGTTTATTCTTCTACTAATATGGTTTTTTACATTTCTATTGAGCTTTATTTTTTACTACTTCCTACTTAGCATATTAAAGTTCATGATCAGTTTATTTTTATAATTGTTTTTTATTCTTTTAATAATCATCTAATTTTTTTCTTAAAAATCTTAAAAATAATTAAGATTTTTGTTAACAATAAAATTTTAAAAAATATTATCAAATAACCAAAACCGGAGCATTTAACCTTTGTACTTTCAGGGAACATCATTGCTGAAGAAGCATTTACGCGTTTTAAACATGTATAGTTGTGCAAAATATTCAAAAAATTATGCAAATATTTTTTAAAGAAACAGTGTAACAGGGTAACCCTTCAGGAGCACTATACTTAACAAAAAAAGAGGACCCTTTATGAGTCATTCAACCCACTGAGAGAACTCTCTCACTTGCCTTTCCTTCACATCATCACCATCGACTTTCACTTTAAAGCCTCGGTGCTCGATCCGACAAAAAACCAAAACCCCCTGCCAATAATTTCTTGGCTTTTGAACAAAAATTTACATAAATTAACCATAAAACACGATACCCATCATACTCAAGGGCTGCTAGAGTGTACTCCCCGGGTATGGGTGCTTGATTTTTTCCTTGCATTGTTTCGGTGCTTTAAAACCACACCACTCTTCCAACGGCATTACTCAAATTATTCATAAATTAATCCCACAAGAACAATCCCACAGGCCGAGACCGCCAGTGTCGGAGGTTCTCGGCTGCGGGCTCTCCCGATACTGTTATCTTCAGCGCACACAAACACACACACACACCCTACGTCACGTGAAGGAAGCAGTACACTGTTACACGATTTTCCTGAGGTGTGAGTTCCACTTTTTATATTCGTCTCCAATTTTTCTGTTGCTTCCTTCATTCCTGATTTGCCCTCACCCCTCGTATCAGAATAGCTGTTGTGTCTGCAGAGAAATAAATTAAAACAATTCCATTCGGGGCGTTCACTGGCACGCTACTAACGCTACTGATTACAGTGTATCCGGACCGGACGGACGGAGGGGACCCACCAAAATAGACTTACGCGACGCTGTTACGAGATCCGGCCCACTTTTCCCTAGCGCAACCACGGCTCCGACACGTTACGGTTCGGTGCAAATTTCTTGAGACCCTTAAATCAGGGGATGTCCCTACAGCGAACCGGGAGTCCAACGGTAAGAATATGCTCCGCCAGGAAAGAAAGTCAATTTCCATTCCCGCTAGCATCTTGTTCCCCCGGTTTGGGTTGAGTAGCCCGAACGAAAAACTGAACAACAAAAGAAGCCTACCGTAAACAGCGTCTACCCTTGCTTCCGCCCCAAGCCGGAGCCCTGTTTTAATCATTAATTCACTGCCTTTCCGCTGACAGGCCCGCTTTTAATGTATGCAAGCATGTGCCGTACGATGCTGACAACGGTACGGATAATGATTCTGGCGGGTCGCGAAAGTTGGACAGTGTGTTCACATCTGCCCGACTCCTGCCAGCAAAGTTCGTCTAGAATCAAGAAGACGTACGCCCGCCCGCGGAAGTCAAACACGCGCTACGCACGCAATAATCGTTAATGGATTACGATGAGTGAACAGGCCAAAACCCCGTTTGAAGGGATTGTTCCTCGGTGGTAAGAATTCTTGCGCTGGGTGATGCTGGGCGAGTGGGATTCGGTGTAAGTGAAAAGAATATGCTTGATTATTGTGTGCCACCCGTCATCTTCATCACACTGGCGGCTGGCTGCCATCATCATCATCATCATTATCGTTACGAATTGCAAGCTTCTAGAAACGTACGCTGTCTAGCTGGTGAAAGACTTTTGCTCCTGCCGTCAATCAAACGGATAGGGAAGGGGAATTCTTTTATCTGTTTGGTAGGATAAATTTCATTACAAAATTACCGTGCATTTGGTTTTAAAACATGGTATGGCGATTGGAATAAAACTTTATATTTTATAGCTTTTAAAGAGATCCAAGATGTTCATGACAACCGATTTTTTTAAACTTTTGCATGCTTTATAAAATTCAAAACTTAGTTTTATTCAATTGAGTGGTTTAAGTTATGTACTCTTCTCTTATAATATTATTTGGAATGCAATGTAATAAAAAATTTCTTGAGTGTTATTTGGCATTTTATGGTATTATTTAATTTATTTTATTTTACTGGTAGTATAATGTATTTTACTGATGTGTTTAATGTTAACTTAAGTTAAATTTTTTTATAATAGATAATTAAAGTCTCTAGAAAATTTTAATTTTAATGTCTTAGATCTTTAGAAGAATGGGCGCGGTGAAGATTTGAATTGGTAACAAATCTTCTAATTGCTTTTGCTATCGCAATTTTCCACATAATTCTAAGTACTATTCTTGAAGTTACTAAACGAGTTATCCAGTTACCAAGCTATTGTTGAGTGGAATATCAAAAAGGTATAGCTGGAGTACCTTGCACAGGATTTGACTATTGAGAAAAATCAAGTCACAAATAGCCAAAAATGACAGACCTTCGAGGTTGAAGTGCCAAGGAACCACCAGAAGATACCTGAAGTATTCACTCTCTTCACTTACTTGCTTCTGGCGGACCCATCAACACCATCACCCCATCTTAATTTGGGCCTGCAAAGCCTCCTCTGTTTATTTGTATTCCCAAAAAGGACTTACCGCCAGGGTCGTCCGGTGCCATTCTCATTACATGACCAGCTCACTTGGTGAGTGTTATTCGCTGTGTGATGTTGAGATCATCGTTGAACTCTTTTTTAAAACAGTCCCATCCATAGTCCTTCGACAAACACGGGGCCAAAAATCGTTCTAGCCATCCTCCTCTCGAACTCGACTAAGAGAATGTCGTCAGTTTGAAACAAGGTGTTTCTCTTCAATTTAATATATTTTTAGGCCAATCGGGTTATTACTGATTGTCCTTTCACTATTTCGTAAAGAATCTTACCACTTCCTGTAGCATGCTCAGTATATTTAATAGCATCATTTGTATGATACACCTACATATAATCTAATTTTATTGCTTCCATATTACGATCTAACGTAAATTGAAGAATACCAACATAGCTGAATAGTTGCCTATAAAAACACCTAATTGCATTTTCCGAGTCAAAATGAAAATTCCACAACTATGACATCACTCACACACATGCACACTACCGCTAGGTACGATATAATCCCATCCCACAAATCCCTTTATCCTTCAAACAATAAGGATTTTACTACGGACAAAAAAAAACCAATCGCTCTGCATGATGATTAAAATTTACATTCAAATCTTAACCCGTCCCAGCCCGAGTACCGCAGAAGAAGCCGAAACACACACACTCTAAGCTCGTGTCAACTTCTTCACAAGCGACGCTTCATCAACGGCACCAGCCACTCCACACACTACTGCTTGCAGCAAATTATTACAAGAACTTCTTTTTGCTTGCTATCTTGCGCGTTGTCCCCCAGCACGTTACACGTTCGCGCATTGCAGACAAAACGAGGACAAATCCATTCCGAAACTACGGTAAGTACATTCATTTCCTTACAACCTCAAAGTGTTTAGGTGTGTGTGTGTGTGTGTGTGTGTGTGAGTGTTTGGGCTCCGGAGGTTTTACACTCTCCAGACGTTTCCTCTTGACGATCTGACATTACCGAAATGTCAGCTTTTGGTGGCCACATTCTAACAAGCTTACCAGCCAAAAAAAAATGGGGGGGTCCAAAAGTTTTCCACATTTGCTAATGCTCCACGCGAAGACACGGGACGGAGTCTTTGCCCCATAAGCTTCAAGTATAATCATACGAATAAGAGTCTGCTGGGGTTGCAGTTGTTCGCCGTTTCGCACTATGATATGCACACAGAAAAAGAAAAGCGCCCGGACGTGGATCAACTCACCACAAGTGTCCGGAATTCTTGCAAATGTGGTGAAGCGAAGAAGAGCAACAACAGAAAGCGCCACCCCAGATGGAAGAATCCGTTTGCATTGGTGCACAGATTTGAGTTTTCCATTCCGTGATAGTCACCCCCGGAGCTTAAACGATTCTGTTTAACAGTGGGGAAAGAAACGGGGAAGCCCCGAGTCCTTATCCCGTGCGCTGCGCTGAAGTACATCTGTGACGGAGCAAATCAACCTTCTGAAGAAAATGAGCTTGAAACCTGTGGCTGGCGATGGTGAGTGCAGCCGTGTGCAATATGCACCACCATGCACCAGCACTTGCATTAAGTGCTCGGCGAGGCACAGCCGCATAGACGGACAGACAGGGACATACATTCAACACTCACCCGTCACTGGCAGCGGACCTAGCGGGCGGATGGAAAACCATTCCTAAGCGAATAAGCTGCCCTTGTCATGATGCAAATCCTGCCACGAAAGGATTTGCTTGTGACTATGTATATATGTGTGTGTGTAGATGTGTGCTAATCAGGATTCCCAACTGATGATGTGAATGTAACAGTATTTTGCTCTGCCCCAACGACGGCCTGACGACGATGAGCCCGGCGAATGTGCGATGATGATAAATTTATGTTTACTTTTCCCTGTAAATTGTGTGAGTGTGTGTACTTTCGAGATTTATGATGTAGAACAAATTTATGACAACGTTGGGGTGGTGTGGGAAAAAAGCGGACCAACCGCTTTCGCATCGACACCACGGTGAAGAGGAATTCTTCAAGAAGCAGTTTCAGTTTCTGGTCCTTCTTTTACGCTTTTTTGAATGAAGCAACCAGCGGAGGGTTACCGTGTCTTTGCGTACGGATCATTTAATGTTTGCGTTTAATGTCGAGCGAGTCAGCCCTCGCTTAAGGCTTTCTTTTCGTTGAGAAATCTCATTTTGCGCTGCTGGTGAATTGCTGAGGACCACAGGTTTTTCAGTATGTTTACCCTTTTATTTTGCTTGACTTGTTTTGCCCAGAGCACAGAAACTTGGAATTTTGCTTTAGTCACTGGTGCTATGATTTTGTTATTAAAAATTAAGCATTCAAGAGAACAAATAAAGTAATATAATGTGAATTTATGTCTCTTTTATAAAAAATTACATTTTTGATAGTAAAAATCATGTGTTTTTCAGTATGAAATATCGTAGGCATGGAAAGCTTTCAGATTGCGCTCCTTTTTGGAAATAAATAAGTTGGAGGGTTTGGAAGGAACTTGGCCAGTAAAAAATGAGTTAAGCCTTCAATAATTGAATACATTTGAACAAGATCCCTATTTTATTTTGAACAGGCAAAACAAATATTCCAATAAAGAGTACATGAAAAACACTGGACAAATGTTCTTATATTTTAGTTCTTGGTTGTTTGGCAGTAGGTTGCTCGGCGAGGAAGAAATGTTATTGCAGCCTCAGTGCGAACCTATTCATGAAATATCCAACTAAGTGAACGTGTTATCCACCCTCAAAAAAGACATTTGACACAGTCTGGGCGGTGCTGAAATAAGACTTGTCGCAAGGAATAGTCCAAAGCACTAAATGAGGTTACTCTATGAGACAATGTTGATCTAGCTAGGACACATGGCATGGACAAAGATAGTTTTATAGTGTGTGTAATATCTGATCCTATCAAACATTTTATATTTATTTCAATTAAAACACTGTCGTCGGAGAGGTCTTCAAATAAAGAATGTCTGAGCTTTTAAGGGGACTAAGTTTTTCCTCATCTACCTAGCATTTATTCTTATTTGATCTTACAACAGATCTCATCAACGAACATGATACGTCGTTTAAGCCACATTTGCTAAGAGACCTCATACTTCTTCTTCTTCTTATTTGACTCTATAACCTCTATAGGTGTCTGCTTCCTGTGACTTTACTATACCCGATAAAAAGTAGTCAGCCCAGCTTGCGAGAACGCGGTCTGGGTGGGATTTTAACCTCGGTCCTGTCGAGTGGAGACCGGCGTCCGCAATTACCTCGACCACCAGACCGCCCCAAAAGACCTGATTATCTGTAAGTTTGTAATCGATAGGTCAAATCTAAGAAGGCAACTTGTCTTCAAAGGACTATTATCTAGAAAAGATTAATCGTACCATAGATTTTAGTTTGAAAGAATAACTGCTAACAATTTGCTAATAATAATCATCAAAATTTGATTGATTAACCTACCCCATTTCACGGCTTTAGCTTATTAAACCAAGCTGATACTGTTCAAGCACATCGTTCAAACATAATGCAAGCTAACCAGCGCAGCAATCCATTGTGTTCATTAAAAGCTACTTGTCTACCGCAAGAACAACCACAGCTTATTACTCCAGGAAAATGCATCACTCAGCGCGAACGCTATTCCGTTTTACTCTCATCACCGGAAGTGTGTAAACAATTCATCATCTCCGGCGATGCAAAAGCTGTTGTGCACCGGCAAGTTAAAATAAAAGAAACAAATGAAACTAAAAAAAATGATTACATTCTTTTCCTAAGACATTCTTTAACAGAAAGCAACGAGAAAAAAGGCATCCAAGAATCGTAGTCTATCGTCTGGATTTTCTCTCCAGCTAAGCTAAGCTTTTTATTCTGTTCAGCACTTCTTCTCCTGAATGAAAGTTGCCGCAAACGATGTCTTGCAACAATAAAAGAAGTGCACGAATAGCAACAAATTTGCCATCCCGAGAACACCGACGGTTGCTGCCACTATCAACTTCACCTTGTCATACATTTCGCTCTTGCTTCTTTATGCTTTATGCGAACATAAGAAGGGAGAAAAAAAAGGAGAACCCGGCACGCCACACCGACCATGCGGGTTGGTTTTGTGAAAGAATGGTTTAAGACCCTGCTGGCTGGCTCGGGTCCTGGCTGGCGCTACTTCCGGCGCACGCGGTGTAAGAAAAGGTGTGTCTACCCGAACTTTACCAGTAGTGCTGTGGTTGCCCGGGACGAAAGCACTGGCAGAGCAAGATAAAATGATTGAACTTTTTTCATAACTAACCCAAACGATGTGCTTTACGGTTTCGAGGTTGAAGGAAAACACTTCTTCGGTGGCAGTGGCGCATCCGACAAGGTAGCGACATCGTAATGCCATACTCCTTCCTACGACATCCTTCTACTCCACCGATCCAATCGCAACCGTCGCACCGTCGCAAGGGAAACTGTCATTATGTAACAATATCCCATAATGAGTGCTTCAAACTTTTAATAATATTGCTAAAAGATGTTGCCGCTCGCCCACCGAGAGGCCATCGAAGTCGGTCGACGGTCGACAGCACTGCACCAGATTGCTGGTTTCCCGGTCTACTGTCAATAGCATAGGTAAGCTTTGCTGAACATCAGTTTCAAGAGGCCTTGAAAACTTACCGCCAACATCACGGGAATCCTAAGGGAAGTTTTCGTTGTTTGCAACGAGTACAAAACAAAACACTGTGAAGAAATGTTTCTTCAGTACACTTAATTTTCATCTTGTTCTGCTTTTTGCGCGTATTTCCGTTTGACAGCAAATTACTTCCGCACTAAGTGTGGTTAGTATGTTGGGACGAGATACTAAGCGTTCCTAAGGCAAAGCGCTTGTCCGTTCGAGGACGTATTGCGGGAAGTATCCCTCTTTACTAAATTTTAGTGATTGCGAAAGTTTCTCCACTGCCACGGTTGCGGTCGTAATTTGTCCGCGTGCTCTTGTCCCAGTTAAGAAGGCTTCGTTTTCGATTAGTTCTGATTGGCAATTACAGGACCAACTAATCATATCGCACACTGTTAGCAGAACAAAAAGGGAACAAGAGACATCAATATTAATTAAAACTAATACGATCTCGGTTTCTTTGGTCCCATAGTGCGTAGCATAACTATAAGAACAGCTTTTTTTTTGAGGAATAAATAGGAACTTTATAAGATTATTTTGAAAACATGTCCTCTTATAACCTGCAATTTCTGGTTTACTAGACTTGATGATATTTTATTTTTCAGACACAGAATAAACGGCATCGGACATACGAGGCCCCTCGTTGTCCCTACGTGCTGAGCTCTTCTCGTTTCGCTCACAGCTACTCCTCTTCTTTGGCACAACAACCTCGAGAGGTCTCGGCCTACCATCTCTAGCTTCCTGTGACTTGATTTTACCCGTAGCAAAGTAGTCAGCTCTGCGTACGAGGAGGCGGTCTGGATGTGATTTGAACCACGGCCCTGACGTGTGAAGACCGGCGCCGCTGTCGCCTCGGTCACCGGACCGGCCCCCTCCTCTTATTAATATGCTAAAATTCTGATTGTCGTCACACATTAGAAAAATTTAATTTCCATTGCGATTTTCTGACTGTTTTCATTTGATCCCCACTTTTATGCCATTTTTGGTTCTTTTTTCGCATGGACGTGAGGCAGGGAAGTAGACGAACCTTTGTGCACAGTTTTCTTGTTGTTATATAATTTGAAGAAACTGATAAAAGCCTCGTAGAGTAGGAAGACCGTCCGAAAATCAATCTATACTAGCATGAGACGGAAATGCAAAACGACAAATATTTTCGCGATATTTTTTCATTGCATTTTGCCTGTTAAAATTTACACATTAAAATTTTTCGAATACTTATAAAACAATCATTTGTAAGAAAAGATTTTGAGCAATTTTAAAATAATTATATCATTTTTACTTAACCAAAACTTACTTCCAAAATATATTCATACTAAAAAAGATAACATAAACACCATAATGGTCGCAATCAAATTGTGAAGCAATTTGCATACATTAAGGCGCTGTCTTCATTTCTGTGTGGGTTTGATGTTTAAGCCTTTAAAGTTAATTAATTGTAGATTGCTGTTGTTATTGAAACAAGCTTTCAACGTAAATCTACTCTGTTTAATCAATTTTGAGCAAACAAAATGTAAAATACTCTAAGGAACTCTACATGTCCAATCAGACTGATAGTAAAATCAGCAAAATTAACAAAAAAATAATTTATACAACCATGACTGATGCAGACATTTGGCAAATTTAATTCTCTCCAAAATCACTTCAAAGCTAAAGTAAAAACATAAAAATCTCTCCATAAAAACCAACACTTTTCACAGCAAGCTCATTACATTCGCACCTGTCTCATTACATTTCGCCTCTAACTGGCGCCCATAAAACACGTCCCATTTGTTTCCCAGCCAAACAGCTTGACACTAAACAACAGTTGAAACAGCTGTTTCGAAAATTCCGCCACGCCATTATCCTGTGTGGCAAAAAAAAAGCACACTAACATTTATCCATCGCTAACAGCTGTTTGCGATGTAACAATCCCATCTTTAGCATCCTTGGCCACCGCCTTGGGAGCAGGCGCCCATTACCTTTAACGAAGGAAACGGAGCGTAACGGGAGCCCTTGTTACTTGCAGCGTGTTGAATTGCACTCGGGTCGGTTGCTAGTAAATGCAAAGCGCAGCTGCAACTGTGCAATTTAAAATGAACTCCGTGCGAAGGAAATCGGTACGCTGCGTCTGGAGATTGAGCTGCGGTAAAATGAGCAGCACGGCAGTAGAAATAATATTGATCGTTGCGCTATTCGATAGCGGTAGGAAGAAAAAGCTGTTTCCCCGTTGGGAGATTTTCACAGCGGATTTTCCACTTTCCACGAAGCAGTTCATTATAGTTACAAGGATAAACAGCACAAACAGGAAGCGAGTGGAATAAAATGTTATTGTTATGTTTTGCCACCATCTGAAGCATTTTTTCTCTTTGTGGCTGCATACTGTCATAGACAAAGACTTGGACGAGGAAATTGATTAACCTTTCGCCAGTAAGTTGTGTGATCTTACAGGTGTTTATAATTTTTTTCTCACCCTCCATCAAGACTTTACTAAAAGAAATATGAAGAAACAAAAGCGCTCTCTCTCAACATTTCACTGCACAAGGTTTTTTGCTGCAGCCTGGCCGTGCTTGGTGTGCACTGCTGTAACAACGTGAACATCTTTTCCAATTATTCAAATGCAACCAGATTGGATGGAAGATTGTGGATGCATTTAAAGTTGTTTCGTACGACGATACAAGCTGTAGCACTCTTTTTTTTGTTATTGGCTTTCGTATGGCTTCGTTTGTATGGCGCCACACAAAATGCTAATCATGTCGTGCAGCAGCACCCGTTGCTGTTCGGTTGCCAGAAAGGATACAAAAACGAAATATAAAGTATAGCGTCACGGAACAAAGCAACTTTGTAAAAGTGCCCCAAGGAATGGAAAACCCATCCTTCCAACTGACGGTGGTGGTGAGAAGGGCAGCTGGAGCAGAGAGAGGAAGAGAGAGAGCAAGTGGCTCAATATACCAGAAAGCCGGGTGTGAGAAAAGTCATAAAAATGGGAAATACAATTTTTATAAACACAAACACTTCTTCCCGTTGGACTTCCCGGTCAGACACTACCGAGAGGGATGGAAAGTGGAATTTTATTTTTAAATTTATCTTCCAAACCGCTCGTTTTCTTGGCCGCGTAACGAAGTCAACAGGGCAATGGGATGCATTCGCCTGAACCTCCTTTGGTGCAAGAAGAAAAGGGGTTTTTGTTTTTACGAGATTATACGAGACGGGGTTTGCCTGCTTTTATTTTCTCTCCATGCCACTGCACCAAAGCAAACAAGCGCCCATTCGGGTGTGAGCAGTAAAACACAACAACAAAACAGTCCCCCCCCCCCCCCCCCTGGGGGCGTCCGGTTCGATGATTGAGTGGCATAAGGAGTTAGCTCTGAAGAGGCCTTCCTTCGTCAGGACGAGTCAAACTTTGTTGTCCTTCTTGTCATCTTATGGCACACTACTCTTCATTGTGGGCAGTTTATGAAGCAAGGGTATCCTCTTCTTTTTTCTTAGAGTCACCCGAGTGCCGACCTAGCAGCATAGTTTTGCAACAAGGGAAACTTTTATCATTTATATGATAATCGATTGGCAGGCCATCACCATCACCCGAGCTCTTCGTTGGAAGGGTGTGAACATCTTACGGTCTGCTGATGTTTATTTCCAGGAATGAAGGGTACTCACTCACTGGCATTCAAAACTGGATTGTGCAGCTTTCATAACTGGACGAACAAGATTATGATTGAGTTAGATTGTGCCGTTTCGAGATATGGCGAATGCACAGGCAGGATGTCATCGGGTAGTTCGTAGGATGGTTGCTGGTTTGCAGATTTTGCTTTATGACACAATTTGTGAAATGTGAACTTTTAGTGACCTATTTGAATGCTGAAGTTGTATTACGTGGCAGGGTGATAAGGATGCTCTAAAAGTAATGGATGGGTTTGATCTTTGTTTTTTTTTTTAACTGAAGCTGTGATCATATATCAGCAATATGGTTAATGGTTTGCGCCGGTCACGTATGCAATCCGCGTTACCTAAAGTCCTAGGTTAGAAGGGTTAGTTAAAGATAAACTTGAGAAGAAGCTGCAAATATGCATGTTGAGAGTAAAGCTAAGAATACGAAGAATCAAACGAGTAAGAACGATCCAGAAATACACGCGTAAGAGCTATCGGAACGAAGGAAGAAAAGAAAAAAAATCATTGAAAGATACAGAGATCAAATTCAACAAACAGAATGAGAAGCAAAGAACGGTTCTAAAGCATGGCTAGAGTCTAATTCTAGACTGTAGCAAAACGCACAATATTTAGAACACAATGAAGAAATATTTCTCATGAATATTAAACCAAACCATCAGCAGGACACTCACAGCACAACAAACCACACAGAAGATAAAAATAGGAACCGAATAAATTGGCAGAACCACCCAGCTGGGACAATCCCGTCAGCCCCTCCCGGGGGCGATTTATTTAAACAGTTCAACCAAAGCCAAACCCATTCAGGGTTTGATCCGATTATTGACTCTCAATCAACAACCAAACCGAAAAACGTGGCAAAAGCAACCATCAATGTCAAGGGACCCTTCAGATATTAGAGGGACATAAACACAAACCTTCGGTGACATCCCTTTCTGATAATACGTTGCCAAACACAGAACCCCCGTGCTCGATGACACAGTGCGGAGAACAAAACTACGGCACTACCTTTAAGTGGACTACAATCGGCGGTTGAAAGCCGTCACTTTCCTCCAGGCAATTGCTCAAACTCATCCTTTTTCGGGCCCTCACTGTTTACATTGGCGAATCGATAAAATGGTAATGTCCTACTCTGTGCACCGTAACATTAAAGACCATCGAAAGACTAAATCCCGCTGGGTGAGTTGTTGTGCCGCTCAACAATGTTTTCCTATCATTTACATGCTTCTGTTCGGGGTTCGGTTTATCTCTTGGCGCTTTTTGATGGTCAAAAGGTACACGAAAAAATGGGATTTTTGAATGTAAAGACGCAAAAGGAGCAGCAAGTTCTTGATGTTTGGGTATCTCATGTGTGCGAGTGTATTTTTACTCTTAGCCTTATGTTACCAAGGATCCTTAAGGAAGGATTTGTTTACCTTTTGCTTTAAATAAATGGTATTCACATTAATGGCATCCAATTTGAATGAAGAACTAGTAAAAAATTATGTGTAAAAAGTTTGATCTGAAAATGCCATTTTCTGCTCAAACTTTACGAAAACTCAAATAAAAACAGTTGGTCTGCTTATTTCGCTCTAATAAAAATAATTTAAAATCTCAAATGTAAAAAAAAACCCGCCAAAGCTTTAAAGTGAACTACGCTCGTTCTGTATAGTTCTTCAGCGTTTCCATTCATTACAGCACAAGGCACACCACTCTCAAGGTTACGAACACCGAAGCACTACAGACAGACACTAGTGTTTTTTACCGTTTTCGAGCACACGAAAGCACGTCTGCCGGCTGGCCCCGGAATCTCGGGGTCGAGCGTTTCTGCTCATTAGGCTGAATAATTTATGCCATCCTGCAGACTAGAATACTGATCCGTCCTTTGAATTTATTTCCCCCGAGATTGTCTACCGTGCGGTGGTGGACTGGAACGGGGTTTTACAATTCATGGAAGGAGTTTTATTTGTGAAGCTGCAATTTCCCTCCATTCGGGTCTGTAAAATGTGAATGAATGGGGAAAAAAAGCAAACGAATGGATTTAATGCTTACACTCCTGCGGGTAAGAAGAGATTTGGCCAAATTCTGCAGTTCAGTGTATTTTAAGAAAATGATGTTCAAGTCACATTTTTGCTTGTTACCTGGCAATAATAAACCAAAATTATCAAATATTCACCAAGTTAAAAATGTATTTCAAATTGACTTTAACAATTTCAAAACATTGGAGTGTATTAGGATTAGCAATAGTGGCACCGTTCTACACACAACAGGACTGAGGATCAAACTTATTCAGACTGCTTCCCCTTACGCAGTACTGATAATCTTTCATTTGATAAAATCGAGTCACAGAAAGCGAGAAACGACAGAATGAAGATAGTTTGAGGTTCAAATTCCAAAGAAGAAGCATTTTGTACAGGAAACGCCTACAATTATGCAATTTGTGTTGCATGCGAGCAGTTCTTACATATTCTTCCGGATTTTAATTTGAAAAACGATGGTTCCGAATATTTTTTTTAAGAAAACTGCTATAAATAATTTAGAAAAGTCGTTTGAAAAGATAATATAATAATGTTGAAATAATTTCGTATACATACATTAAAGACAAGGAATTCTTCTATTTACAAAAGAATCGAGAATAAATAAAGAAATTAGCTTATTATTCATATTCAACAAAATTTCATACAAAAGTAGTCCCAAACAAGGGTACACAAAATCAACAACCCACCAACAACGATGTCCCTTTATTTACCCCCTCTGATGTAAAGCCAGCGCACAATAAAAAAAAAGTAACTCACGGTTCTACGCTTCCGGTATTTTACATCCCAAAATAACCACAGCCACACAATACGAAAGTACCACTCCGCCCGGGGAAGACCCTCTTCACGACAATGAAATATTCTTCGCGCCGTTTTGCTCGAACATCTTGCATGCGTAACTGAACGCTCGCTCAAAGGTAGCACACCCCCGATTTTACCCAACATCGAACATCATTCCGGAGGCCACGCTTGATTTGACTTTTATTGCTACTGATTGGATCCAGTTGATTGTGTGTGCCCGAGTGCCGTGCGTTCTCGCTGATTGCATTTCCTGGCGCTCGTCGAGGCCCTTCGGCAACCTCGACGCAGCTCATTGCGTCATTCATGCGGTGGCAGCGTGTCTTAGCTTATGAGTGCCGCTTACTTCACCAAGCAGGGGCTTACCCTTCCTTTTAGTGCCGTGATGAAAAAATAAAAATGAAAAGAAAGTAAGTAATAGAATTAAGGACACAGGAACGACAAGGCTTGAAAGGGAATAGCAACAGCACAAAAAAAATCCGAAAGGTGGTCGCATCAGCATAACTGCCTGCACGGTGATTTTTGTGGTTTATTGTTGATGGGCAAGGAATAAATAAAACCGGAAGGTAAAAAGCTGGTGCGCTCAATTGCCCAGGGCACCCTCGGCCTTAGTGCGGAATTATTGCACAACAAAACTTATTGGACACTTGAGGTTTTTCTTTTTTGGGTGTCGTATTTCGTTTCAGAAGGGAAACAGCGACAAGAAAATGCAAGATCAACAGAAGAGAATAATCCTATTTCACAATGCTGCAGCATTCTCCGCTTTGCCCCTGAATGTATGCTATGCGATGCACAAATTGATCCTTCTTTTAGTGCATCAAATTACATTATGTCCTTCTTTGTGGTGAAATGTAACCAACGGAATGGAAACGGGGATCAAAATTAAAGCCCAAGAAGGGAAATCTATCGGAAGATTCTATTTCTGGCGACATATCAAACGCAAATGTTCTTTTTTTCTGGGGTCTTGTCAGATTTGAATGTTTGCTGCCGGCGTCTTTTTTTTCACTCGTGCCTTTTTATTCTTGCTTTCCTGTCAAAACCGGAACGCCAATAGCTGCGAGCGACGAATTTAAATAAATTTCATTTGCAAGCATACTCTTGCTCCCCATGCTAACTGTTACCCTTACCATGGTTTTTGAGAAATTCACCCTAAGGCATCAGTGAGCATCAAACAAACACCAAGCCGCATAAGGGGGATTCGATAATTTATCGCTTCGCTTTCCTTTTACGAGAGGAGGACGCCCACCCATCACGATTGCTTTCTCCGCCCTAGTGGTCGGGTCTACCTATCCTGATAATAACACCAATAACAATAATGATATTTAATCACAAGAAAGCCATAAGATCACGGTGGGACGAGAGTCAATCTGCAGAAACATACCGGGAGGAAAATTGTACAGTAGTTTTCCCCCTTTCATATCCAATTGCTTAGCGCTCACACCACGCATCGCGCCAGCTGACGCACCAAACACTTCGAAGGTGTAGTCAAAAGGGCTGCCGTCACAAACCACACTCATTTTGAATCGACCGAGATCCAATTAAAATCTCAACACACGCTGCCTTTATTTGATGTACAAATCAATGTCATATGTCTTCGGCGTTTTGGGGGGGGGGTGCTTTTCCCGGGGCCGCGTGCACCTTACTGAGCAGTGGCAGGGAGTGGATTATTAGCCAGAAGGGCATGATGCCTTCGGGGTAGATTTTGAGGCGGCAGCAGCAGTGATTGAATTCTTCCAAATCAAGAGCGTTTGTGAAGTGCATCGTTTGGTTTCCTTTTATGCAGTTTTCGTGCGGGTGTAATGTTGTGCAAATTGAATCACATTCGATTATGAGACGAAATTCTGTGAGGGTGTTGGCACAATGCCTACCATATGGTTTAATTGGGTGATTTTATTAGATCAATTGGTTTTCCTTTATTGTTTTAAAAATTAAGCGATCTTTTGATTGCTTTAGAAAGGCCTAGCTGTATTTCTGAACACTTATATTTTTAAATAATGAAATATGAAATCCAATGTGAGAACACTGTCTTAAGCGGTAGTAAGAAACGTTTTCAACTTATTTGATTTACAAAAAGCATACATTAATGCGTTGATTAATTATAACATGGATGTATGTCATACAGTCAAACTAAGTACTTTTACTTATCAAATGTTATTTACGTCTCTGATATTAATGGTTTGATTCTGATTTTTAGCTAAGAAATAGCTTATGAATTAAGGACAATTTTATTTCAAATTTACAAAACTTAAACCATTCTAACAAAAATTATTAACGAAGAGCATACATTTAGGGGCTTCCTTTTCTAAATCATACCATGAAATATGATGCACAATGCATTAAAGCAACATAAGGTAAACAAATAATGGCTCAAACTTTTATCCACACTAATCACTTCCTATTGTTTCAAAATAAAAACTCCATTTAAATCCAAAGGGTTATAGCGAACTGGCTCACACGCAAGGTTAATAAAATAATGGGCCTCACATTTATCACTAAACTCCTAAATCGTCTCCACCCACCGGGCAAAAGCCGGTAAAGAAGAATGTCTCCCCATCCACTCGAATGCCTTATGTTCGGGACGTGCCAGAACTGGACGGTTCGAGAGGAAACTCCTGACCGTTTTATCAACGCTTAATGCGTAGCAAATACTAACCGGCCCCGATGATGGTGAATGAAATTAAAATTCCTTGCTTGTTTCTACCCCGTCGCTCGTTGCGTTCCCCATGCTGCCCGCCTGCTTTTAATTGATCCTATCACTTTTCGCAATCTTGTTTTATTTATTGGAGTTGCGTTTTTTTCCTATCTACCCTGGCTGTACTGCCCGAGCCGGTTGGAACAAATTGAAAAACTCTTTTCATCAGGCGAATGTACTGGCCACCGGTCAAAAAAGGGGTTGAACCAGCATGGAAACGATGCCGAAGCATACTTACTGGCGGGTGCTGTGGTTCATCAGCGTCATTATTCTGCTCATCATCCGTTTTTGGGATTGGCTGAAGCTCAGTATACTCCTGGGGGGATTCTATGAGCTAGCATGAAGAGTGAACACCAACTGGCACAGTGCAGACGTGAGTTTTTTTTTGGTTCGTTTTGTTTGCCTCCGTTTTATACCCTGCAGGCAGACCAGCAGGCCGAGTTGGATAGTTTTTGATAAACATCAGCTGCTCTAAATTATTCAAATTTATTACGAACCATTTAAAAGGATCGGTACGAAAACACGCGTCTGCTGCCGTACGTTTCGGTTCCCGGCGTTATCTGCTGCTGCTGCTGACCATATCATATGCGAATTGGATGGTGTTTAAGTACGGCTCTCTGTCCCTCCTTTTTTCCTGCCCGGGTAGGATTAGAACATGGAAACAACAACATTAAGTTTTATCTTTTATTAACCATCTAAATGAATTTAAATCGTCGCCCAGGCTCGTGTGCCCTTATCACGAACCATACCAAAGCGGCGTGTAATGAGTGAAAACTTATGCCCCGGGATGGCTTTCCGACGCAAATTGGTACCTTCATTCTATGCTCATCTTCTTTTACAATAGCTTCAAAACAGGCCCTGAACTCATGTAAGCGATCGAGAAGTTTAAACAATCGGAGAGGCTAAGGATTTGCTGCTGCCATGCTCCTTCGTTTTTGAAGGCGAAAAATTGGAAACCGTACCCAATGGGTTTACCCCTTTACCGAACGCAGAACTCTCCACCACGATGGTGGTGTGAAAAATCGATTTCATCGCCCGAAAAAGGAAAACCCCGGTCGTTACAAACGATTACAACCGGTAGCCCATCCAGGTTTGGCTGAGGATGGGTCGAGTGTCTGGTTTTACGACGGTAGCTATCGTGTACAGAAAGGAAAACAACAGCTCGTACTTTCTTTAAGAAGTCGAACCATAAAAAGGAAGCCCGTGGGTACACACACACACATAGCAAGAGTTCACCCGCAAGGCAATAAAATGGGTTGCACTACAATGTATTTCCGTGGCTAAAAGGACTAGACTGGCAAGAAAAAAAAACAAAACGCAAAACAAAAAACACAGCATGAGAATCCATTCCCATTTATACGACCAGAACGAAATTACGTGAATGGGTTCAGTTCGCCCGGGCAGAAGCCTCTAAAAACAGGGGTTGAAAGTGAGGAGGAAAAAGCCATTCACCACCATTCGAAAACGGTAATCAAATTTCACCGATTCCGTTGCCACACGGCAACTGTAATGGACAAACTCCGAGACCCGACCGTGTAAACGGAGAGCGTTAGTGAATAATTTAAATTGATATGGGCAATGGAGGCGTCCGAACTGCCGAACCATCTTAAAGTCAGACCTAAAGATGGTCAGCTTGGATGAAAAATGGCGACTATTACGGCGCAAGCACGGGGGCTGCGTTCTCACCCGGGAAAAGGTCATCTACATCACCCGGCCGCAGGGATCAAGGAGCAAGGGATGCATTTAAATGACCCATTTAGGTGATAATTTATCAGCGGAACGGGAAGTGGAAAACCACGCACAGGAATGTGTGGCTGGATGATATTGGGGTGAGTGAGAGACCTTTAGACACACATGGAGAAACGAAGAGCGTTTAGGGTAATTTGTTGTCCCACCAAAACTGGCCATACATTGTGATGAACATCCTTATTTCCGGTTGGTCTAAGAAGAACGTGTGTGTATGTCTATAAAGAAATTCGGCAGGCCATTCCAAGTCATTTTCGATAAGATCTTTCCATTAAGGTCACAGTTGAATGTATCAATTGTGAAGAAATTGGCGTGATGCAAACTATTCAATAAATCTGTTCGATTAAATGTGTATGCCAAAATCGTACAAATTTATTATCGGGGAAGTAGTAGCTTCACTGACATAAGATTTTGATTTTCATCGCCCAAAAGTATGCAATCCGCTAATCAAAACTCCTCATTGAAGGAGGTATGGTATTTTGATGGTTTTTAGTACATATATTTTGAGTACAGTCGGTAAATGAATAAGAGATCATTATTTTGAAAATGCTCCTTATTTAAATAAATATTGTAAAAAGCATTGAACTTCTTAACGTCCCAACTAAACCGCAAGGTGACCCATTTCCGACACACACATATTCGTTTATTACATAAATTCAGGCGAAGAGTTAACCTCATATACCAATCATCGTAGTACGATCATTTTACTACTTTGCATTGAACATCAGCAAACGATTCTTGAGTTAAAAAAAAAGTTCAATTATTGTAAAGCATAAACCTTTTTTTGCCAATGTAAAGTTTCCCTCATCAGCATAAGAAAGACATTACTTTCCAAAGGCAACCGTAGTTCCGCCTGTAATGCAGCTACTAAATAAGGTGTAATATGGACTAATCATCGTAAACGATGAGCGAAACCGTAAGGATGGACAAACTGGGGCCCGGGGACGAGAAAGATTTATAACGCCTGTTTTCATCCCCCGGGACGCAACCCAGCAACGGGTGCCTTGGTGTGTGCGGTTGTGTCTGAGTACGTGAGTGGAGGAGTGGACGTAGTTGTAATTAAGAAATTATGCACAATCTGCATAGCAGAGTTTTTGGGATGCGCAAGGCTGGCAGCTGGCATGAAACATACCTTACGGTCACCTCACACACAACCCTCCCGACCCACCTACAAACACGGTTCAAGATGCCTCCCCAAATTGGGGAAACTTTTACAATCTCTCACTGACACTTGCACTGCTCGGTAACGGGAGCAAACCCCCGAAGAAATACCCGGTGGTCGACAAAACTAGTTACAAGAATCATAAAAACCGGAAACCTAAACACGGTGCTGGAAGTTTTTGCGTAAGTGGGGTGAATTGGTTGAACCAAACAGCAACAAACAAACGACATGCTGAGAAAATAGCCCCGAGGACACTCGTGCGCGAGGAAAGGCAAAAACCATATCTGGACGACTTGGTCCTCGGTGCTGCTCGTCCTGTCGGGCCAGGAATTGGGCACATCCCTATTAAAATCCTTAACAAGGCAATAACGCCACACTCTCGTTTGCCGGAACCATTCGGAAGGAAGGACACGATTGCGTTCGCCGAAGAACACGCCTTCGTTTAGCAGGACCCAAAGATTACACTCCAACGGCAATGGTAACACATTTCGGGTGTGCTCCTGTCCTGCAACAGCAAAACCTGCAGCTATTTTCCCTTTCCAGAAAAATTCTTTCCACAACCGCAAACTTCTTTCAATTCTGGGTAACGGAGGAGGGTGTGTTTTGGGTTCTGCATCAGCCAGCTGTCGTGTTTTACGTACCGTTTTTGTGCCAGTTAGTACAGGAATGAAATAAATGGTTCGGGTGTGCTGGTAGTGATTCCTAGAAAAGAATAAAATTTGGCTAATGCTGCAACTAACTGCATCTGGGAGGAGTTTTGCTGCTGACTGCAGCAGATATGCATAAGGGTGTCTCGAGGGGAACGGCTGGATGTTTTATTACGCTTTTAGATTTATTTTTTGTAAGCTTTAGGATATTTTACGGCTAAATCTATTCTTTTAATTTATTTCTATTAAAATGGAGTATTTCTACGATAAATTAAAACATTTAAAACACATCGAAAAATTACTTTCATCGAAGAGCCCCTAAAAGTATGCAGTACGTATACACGCTTCCTTGATTGCTAGCAAACCAGAACAATACACTCGCCTAGCCTGGGAAATAAATCCTCCCAACCACCTTGAACCGTTTCCGGAGCAGATAGAAGACATCCAGCATTTAATAACATGACTAAATACCGACCCCCAACCCGCCGCCATGTGCGCCACCGTAAAAACAGTATTTAACCCACAAAAACCACCAAGACAACGATCACCAGCAACACGGATGGAAGTGTGCCCGAAGGCTTCAAGCGAAACGTTCCAGTGCTTCACCCGAAAATGCCAACTATTCTACGGTGCATCCGCTCACCCGCAATGAAATGCACCACCGGCTCCTTCCAGCGCGGCCAAAATACCAGGCGTACGAATTTTCTGTGGGGATGTAGTAAAACATAAATAACCGAACAGCAAACATTAATTTCAGGAAGCGTGCTGCGGTGGTTTACTTACCCCGAAAAACTCACTTCCCGGGCAGTGTTCCGTGCCTGCAGCTTAACAGTAGTAAAAATCAACTCAAGTATCTTTCTCGAGGGGTAGATGCATGCGTCTGTGTGTGTGTTTGTGTGAGTGTGTCGACAATTTGCCCCAAAGGGCGTTAGTTTTACGAACTGCTAAAAAACCACACGAACGTCGACGAAAGTCCGCAATCGTCACGCTTCCGTCACGCGGGTCCAAATTTAATAAACACTTGTATCGTGCGCTTTGGATGACGACTGAGAAATTGGTGTGCGTTTATTTAGTGCTGTGTGTGTATGCGTGATGGTTTTTATTGCGCCTTTTTTGTCGGGGCCGTAAACTGGATATAAATACTGGTCCAATAGTTTTTTTTTCTGTCGTTTCACTTGAGATGAAAATTAAGATAAATTACGTTTTAATAAAGCATGTTACGAAGCTTGCTGTTTATCAAGTTGAAGATCATTTTTAAGCCAGTGAGTAAGGATAAAACTCTTAAGCTGTGTTGCTAGCACTCTACAAAGTTGAAGATAGTTAAGGGTTTGATAAATCACTATCACTGATGATCCTATTTCAGGCATTCTTTATACAAGCTTTTCGATAATAAAATCTCTTTAATCGTAATTATTAAGTTTTATGCGAATTTAAATAAAAAGCTCTAGTGATATAACCAGGAAAATGTGTTAATGCGACTTAAACTATGAAGTAACATATGCATTAAAGATTACCTCAAAACGCCTAAATATATGCAATCTGTAAGACAAATCCTCCTCAACACCACTTAGTTTAGATTACGCCTGATTTCAAACGGCAGGACTTGGTATTTAGAAGGATTTTAAGTTAGAAAGACAAACAAGAACCAATAGCTTATTAGATGCTCTCTATTTAAAATCTTGAAAGTGTTCTGGAAAAAGACGAATGTAACTGCCCAAAATAAATTACTGTAATAAGTCCATTTAAAATGAATAATTAAAAAAGGTCTATGGAGTGTTCATCTAATTGAGCTTTTGTCATGTCATGGCAGGTCATTTATTGAGCTTTTGTTGAAGACTGAAACTGCCAGCATTCACACTGAATAACACACTTTAACTCCTTATGAATCTAAGCATATACTGTAAAGCTGCCAGAACTAATTGAGATCTAGCTTAAGATAACCCTTTTAATTGCAACCCATTCAGGGGCATTTCTCTTGAATAAAGTCGTCACATTGTCCAGTCAACCTTCAACGTCCCCGAGACCTAATGTTCAATCAATTGGTCCAAAGAAAACGAACACAAAGAAAAGAGTCATGCTTACATACACAAATTTACTTCAAGCACCGGCAACAACAACAACTACAAAAAAACACATCATCTTCAGCAACCGCAAAGTACCCGTCGTTTGTTCACAACTTTTCGGAAGCATAGCTTTCCTGAAGAGAAAAAAAGGGTTCACCAGAAAATATTTTAATATCGCCCACCAACGTGCACCGCACAGATACGGCGCTCTAATCCAACCCATCCACGAGCAGCTTTCCGATGGTTTTCGTTTAATAGGCTCAAGCTTCCGGGCTTACTGCGGGGCTGGTCTGAGATATCCCAAATATCGTAACCACAAGCATCATGTCCACGCTTCTTGTAGCTTGATCCAGTTTTCCGGTTCACCAGCAAAAAAAGATCCATCCCACTTCCACGGTTTGATCTTATGCTCCGTAAACCAAAGGGAAAAACAAGCCTGCCCGTGTACCTATGCGTAAGCATCACATTTCGATTCAACCAAATATATCGGATATTTCGCTACCAGAACTTTGGGATTAGCCTTCCCTCCCGGAAAGGCCGGTCGGACTGGCTGGGATAAAGGATAACATTTTTATTGGCTCATAAAAGCTTTACCAATTCCGCTTTTGCTTTTCGGGTCGACCTTTACCCAGCCGCTCTACCTTCCGAGTGGCTTCGTAAAATGCCGGAAATTAAAAATAATTGAACCAGCACCGAGAGCAGCACTGGAACCCGCGCACTGGGTGGGTTCCAACAACAACCCAACGCCAAAAACCCGACCACAATTTATGCCTTGGGCCTTTCTTTAAATGTTGCTGCTTTTTATGAAGTGCACCTTTTTCGTTTTGTTTAAAACGATCGTACGCTTCTTCTTGGAAGTAGCTTTCCCGGAGTGCGTTAAGGGGTGAAAATGGTGAATCAGCTTCTTGTGAATGAGTGGCTTCCTACGCAACACATTCGTTCGAGCTTTGGGATTAAGATTTCAAGAATAAAACCAAGTACAAACGGTCACAAAAAGAAAGCTGCGTGTTTTGCGGGGAGAAAACATCGTCCTGAAACATTTTTGGAAGTAAACTACAAATTTTAGCATTTGTAGCTCAGTTTTACCATCTCCTCCAATGTCCGTGACACGGCAATGTAAAAAATCCCAACATGCCCTTACCATTCCCATAAAAATGGTCAACCGATGGCACAGCTGTTCCGGCCCCAGTTGACACACGGTACACAGCACGGGAAGCTTCGCATTTTTTGACAGCTTCAACTTCACTCGGTGGTGGGAAGTAATTATTTTATGTATGTCCACAAAACCACAACGCTGAAATTGTTCACCAGTGTCACTCATCCAAATGGAAATGGGTGACAGACTCATAAAGGCAGCGTACAGTGGGCTAAAATGTACGTGTCTGTTATCATGTGATGCGGATTGGTGGTGCGGTTTTTTAGGTTTAGGTACAGTTTAGGTACAGTTAATGTTTTTTTTGTATTTTCTTGCGAGAAATTTGATTAAAAATTATTTATAATACCTTAATCAATATCTTGTAGTTTTCTTAATGTTGCTCATATGCATTTGTCTGTTTGTAAATTTTCCTATTCGTTTTTTTATTTCTTTTAAATGTTGTAAATTATTTATCATACCTGATCATCTTCTCTTTTAAATTCTTGTCCCCGTTGCCTTTTTTAGTTTTTTTTTCTATAATGTTTTCGTTGCTTTTTATTTATTTGTTTAATTCTTTTAGAGTTTATATGTTTTACATTCTTCTTTTGCATTTGCCTGTTTTATTTTGTTCTGTACCGTTCCGATAGCACTTAGATTATTCTATAATTTTTATTATTATGTACTCCATGAATAATATTTTCTTCCTTATCTGCTTTTTCTAGATTTTTTTTAAGGTTTTAAACCCATTTTTTATTTCATCTAGGAAGGCCGGGCCGTTTTGCTATTTTCAGTTAATTTAAAATAGATATGGCATTCCGTGATATTAACATGGTCTACAACAAGTGTCTTTATATATCTTACTCAGGAAAATTTTTATGTTTCTTTTCCTTAAAAGTACTTCATAGTATTGTAAAGCTTAATTGTGATACAATATTTTGTCTTCATGAATGCAATTGTTGCTTCAAAAGAAACTTTTTACAAAGAAAACTTCTGTTGATAGGAAAATGAAACAAGCCTTTTTTTATTAATTCAATGTTTTTTTTTAAATTTTAAATTAAAATCAAGGGGAAAATTCCATGTAAAACATTCATTACTAAGCTAAAAACTTCTTTTAGTTTTTAAAAATAAATTACAACTCATATATCAACTTTCCTATAACCATTAATTGTAACGTTACATTCAACAAATATAACCAAAGCTTAAGGAAAAATATATCATTCACTCTGAAAACCAGAACGAATCGTGAAGATTCAGCGAAGACCTCAGTCTTTCTTTACACAAAACGTAAAGAAAACCGGCAAATGGATCCTACTACCTCCGCAGACCCCTTCAACCATCCTCTCATTATGCTTCCAGCACGGTTCGGTATGAAACTTAACGACCGCTAATTAATTCATGTAAAATGAGAAAATTAACAACGAATATAAATGCTGGAAAACGAGCGAGCGTATAACTGTCGCAAAAGGCCTCTTGCAGCTACCGCTTAAGTACTCTATTCCAAGCAGCTACGGCAGCAGCAGTATAAACCAGGGGCGATAATTTTGGCGTACCATTTGCACACCGGACCGGGGTTGCGCTGTAAAATATGTCTCAAGCTTCTCGATCAGCCCACAGCCAACCGAGCGCAAGGGGATCAGGTGTGTGAGAGTGTGCGATGGCTCCGTCAAGAACCAGTGCTGTAATGAATACCTTCCAAAGAAACAATAAGCCGAAGAAGAAGAAAAAAACGCAGATGAAACTGGTCGAAAGAAGCGCGAAACGATTCGTACCACGGTCGCATTTAAGTGCCGTAGTCCGCACATTAAATCGTACAATAAATAGCTTAATGAAGTCTTTCCGTTTCATTACAGGACTGCGTTTTTTGCTTTTCTTGTTCATATTCCCCTTTTTTCTTCTAGCAAACTTCATGCCCGACTTTTCCGTCTCTTACACACACACACACAAACTCACACAAAACTTTGGCCCAAAAAATAGTCCTTCTCCCAGTAGGTTCGAGTGGACCTATGAGCAACTAAATCGCAAAAAAGACGAAAGCTCCCGAAAGAAAAAACGACGCCCACAA
This sequence comes from Anopheles stephensi, assembly GCF_013141755.1. Classification (NCBI taxonomy): domain Eukaryota; kingdom Metazoa; phylum Arthropoda; class Insecta; order Diptera; family Culicidae; genus Anopheles; species Anopheles stephensi. The sequence goes on from NC_050202.1 coordinate 20,097,765, forward strand.
ACGGTCTTAACCATTCTCGCACAAGGTCCACCAGCTGAGTTTTGCTTAATGATCCTTGTAATTTATTCCTTTTCCCCTTTGCCTGCCCGCCCGGCCGACAATCACTGCCCACAAGGTTCGGTTTGTGATCGCCAAACGGAAAGAAGTTTTCCCTGTGCAAACCCCTCCGAGAAGAAAAACTCACGAACGACAATCCGCGACCGCATGAACGGTGCTACCGTGTCTCATAAAGTTGTCGGTTTTATGACGGTGACGAACTTTGGCCGATAAAGTGAGAAGATTGATGCGAGGCATTGCCACCGAGGAGCCACCGTTGTGCGGTGTTAATTTTTGTTTCAACGTTTCAAGAAAAACCGGTGCGGCTTATCATCTCTTCCAGTTTTGTTTTGCAAGAGGCACAAGAGATCAAACATGTTATTGTCCAATTATCGGAGGTTAACATGTTTTAACGGGAAGGAGCGTGATTCTCGAGAAGTTTGGTCGAAGTTTGATCCAGATTGGAGCTGTTTCATAAATCATCGACACGATGACAAGCTGTTAAATGGTTGTGGCTTTGGTTTGATTACATCGATAAATTATTCAACGTTCTGCGTAAAGTCTTTTTTTATTTAATTTTATGGAATTTATATCGTTGCACAGCATTTAATAATGGATAGATCTGATTGGATATACAAACATTGCTTTTTGTGGTGAGATAAAAAGTGGAGGCAATATTTTTGAGCAAGGCAGAACAATTCTAATTTTATAAAAATTAATGAAAGACCGTAATACGATAAGATTAACAATAAGTCAGTCCCTATCACTTGATAATAATATACAAAAAAAGGATATGTTAACCTTAATATTCAGCCCATAGTCTTTTTCTTCTTCTTCTTCTTTGGCCTAACGACCTCTTAAGGTCATGCCAGCCATTTCCGGCTTACTGGACTCACTGATGCCAGGTAGTTGAAGACCGGCGCCAGTGTCACCTCTACCTCGCATTAGTTAGTTGTAATATTCAACCGAATGTCTGAAAGCACCCTTAACACAAGAAAGAACACTTACATGAAAACAAATTAGCAAAAAAATGCTTGAAGCTATTCAGCAAGAGGATTAAGAAGATTTTGCATAACATTTGTTTTTGGAAAATAAACATCTAAATAAGAGCATAACACTCGTTTTCTCTGGTGTCACATTGCTAGTAAAACGTTGTATACAGCTAAGCTGTAGTATTTTCATTGGGGCTTCCCTGACATCTACCAGGTCCGTTTATTGGTGGAACACGAAATCCGGGTTTCCCTATTGCAACCGCTAGACAATAAAGACATACTGCGTGAAGTAGAATTTAAAACCCATAAAATTGAGAGTATAATGACATGTTCACTATTGAAAAACTTTTTTAAACTATACGATTTGCATCGAAACACAATTTAATCTTGGCTTTATCTTATTCGCGTTTGTCTTGGCATCTACATGATAGCACTGAATGACATAATTTTTGGATGACAAAATTATTAAGAAAATGAATAAGCTTAACATCATTGTCTATTCAATTTTACAAAAAAAACTATAATAAATTTACCATCGAATACACCGATGGCACGGTCATTAATATAATTAAAAAAAAAACGAGAGAATAAAAACGATTTGTAAGGTTAAGATTCGTACCTCTTTAGAAGTATATTTTCAGAATTTCATAAAAACGACGATACTTGGATGCTTAAAAAATTCATAGCAAATTAAAAAAATAAAAACACCTCAAAAGCCTAAAGTTCAATCCATTCTAAAACATGCGCCCGAAAGTATGAATTGTGCCATATCATGTAATGTTTCAACGCTGTCTAAACATTTTTATTAAAATAGGGAATGTGTTGAAATGAACATGCAAATTCATAATTTAAAATAAACAAAATCGGACATATTACATGATATGAATTGAGAACATTCAATACATCGAATTGCATCAACATTATAAGCTTTGCAAAACACAACATAAATTAACATAATTTAAACAAACGAGCTCTGACCACAATTTCAAGTTCACTGATTACGACCCAGGATTCGGTTTCCTTTCGTTAATGCTCACAAAAATCCTTCAGAGCTTCCTGCAGCTTAATGAAGCTTCAAAACCCTAACGATCACGAACGTCATAATCGTTCCTCATCGGGAACGCACTTTCATTATTACTTTCCCATCCGATAGGCCTTACCAAGCCCAGCACAGCTTTGATCATTCGCTCCGTGCTGTGCCGTAGATCAATTTGTAATCTATAGCCGAACGGCCGAGAAATACACCCGCAAAAAGCCCCATTTGCATATCAATCAAGCAAATCTTTATTTATAAAACGGAACGCCGGGTCGCTTGTACCTAAAAACCCTGAACCCGGCAGACGACAGGATAAGCCGGACACAAGCCGGATTTCAATCAATGAGCAATGTCTTGAATGTTTTGAAGGAAACTCCACGACTCGCCCCCATTCGCGTAGCTCGTCCATTCTCATTTGCTTTGACATTCAAATAAGGTTACCAATGTCATGCGAAAGCTTCGGACGTTTAGGCGTTGGGGAGAAGGAGGCTCTGCGTTCCGTCATACACGGTTGAATAATGATTTCCATTCCTACGATAAACGTTGGTAAATGGTTCGAGAAAACTGGTGTCCGTACAGCTTGTGTTCTGAGTCTTGTAATTATTAACTTCGTAAATCACCTGCTCTATGCGGCGTCAGTTTCATGCGTCCAGACCGAGCATGACTGATATGCTTTAAATGCTTCAGTATCACAATTAAGCGTTCCACCATGTTCTCCGCTCTTGCGCAAAACATTTCAATCTACCGCACACATCAGACCGGGCCGCAAAAAAGGACCCACACCTGAAGGATTGGACCAGAATTTTATTATTATCATTTTCCAATTTGCTGAGAAAATATATCGGAGAATAAATTACATTTCCGTCCGGTTTGTGGTCGACTGCAGGGACTGCAGTGGTTGCCGCTGCAGTCTGAAGCTGGTTGGAAAGGGTAGGGTTGACTTTCATTTTCCACCTGACTGCACGTGCAGTTTAGTCGCTTTATTACCATTCTATGGTGGGCTACAACCTGCCCACCAATGCATACACTGCCCTTCAACATCATCATCATCATCAGCAGCAGCGGCACCACCATCATCATGGACGTTTGTGGGTGCATCACCTTCGTGGTTGAGGTTGATACTTCCAGCCGCCACTGCTCTTGTTCCACCGACGCTAGGTAGTGATAATGCAGCCACAATGCATTTATAATGGTTGCAGGCAATCGATCGAGCGTCCGGCATCGGTTGTGCATAGACTCGCCCTGATGCAAACGATGCCTGCCTGCCAGGGCCCAGACAGACGACTGTTGGGGTTGGGTGGTGCCGGAGGTTTGGGAAAATTGACCCGGATCGCAAAGTAAATCGTAAGCACGTAATGTGTAATTTAGACGCAATAATGATATTCCAGTTCAACGCCACTGCCCACCAGTGTCGAGCGATAGGACATCGTAATTCTAGCCGATAAAGGTGGTACAGTGCCGGGCATTTTCCAATCCGCAGAGCGCTTTCTTGAGGTACGAAATATTGAGTCTTTTAAAATTACTTGTTAAAGCATAATAATCATAGTGATGCGGTTATAAACTAAGCTGGCAATAATGAAACTCATATTCGATAGAACTCGTAAAAGTACCACATTGATTATCGGTGTTAGTAAACTGAAGTGTTCCATATGCTCATTCATCAGTAAAATCAAAGTGCGCTGGCTATTGATTCCGCTGAATCTACTCGACAGGCACTGTAAATTTATCTTCTAACGAACTTCAACTATCTCAGTGTTCCTGTATTCCTTTCGGCAAGCTTTCAAGCTTCTCCGCGTTCCACCCGCCGAATATCTCCGATACATCCAGCCACCAAGTACACCGGAAGCGGTTGAGATATGTTTTATCGCGCTCGCTGCTTCGTGATTATTGGTGATGAGCTGTTTTCAACACCGGGCCCCACCGGTTCGTGATCGGAATGCATTCTAATGCATTTCTGATTACACCGTACCGTCCCGAGGGATAGTAACGGATTACACACCGGGATGTGGCCTACCCACCGCAACGACATCATCATCGTCATCCGTACCACTCACTGGTAGTACCTGGCCCACCGTCTCTCCAGAGTTCGAGCGAAATACATCGGAGACCATCAGCATGACGACGACCGATTGGAAATGAAGCAGATTCGATTGTGTGCCGATACGAGGACGATGTAAATTCTTTGTGGATGAATTAATTTGATTTGCATTTCTGCATGCGTTCGATTGAACGCTGCAGGCGATTGCGATTTGCTTGCGTGAGCTGCAGGTGATGCGGAGGTGGCGAAGAATGCTGTGTGTCTCGCCCGGTTTGCCCACTACCTGGAGACGAGTGATGGGAAAATTCCAACGAACTGCAGTACCGAAGTGACTAACGAGCACAGGCTAAATGGTTGAATGGAACAGCAGCATTCCAACGTGATAAATGGGGGGATGGGGTTTAGATGACCGGGATTAGTAGAAAAATTTAATAAAATTGATAAAGTTTTTCTTTCCTACATATAGTTTTTAATAAACAGATTTTCTTTTGCATTAGCTTCAAAAATATTTTGAAATCAAACTTTCACTTAAAAAAAAGGAAATTATGAATTGAATTTAGCATACCATTAGGCGCTTCGCATTTTCTAGACACTAAAGCGTAAAAATCATGCGAAAATACATAAATAAACAATTTTATCGCTATTTGAATGACCAAAGGCATACGAATATTAGGTTTATTCAAAAAAAAAATGTAAAAAATATTTACTTTAAAATAATACGCTGTCTGCCTTTTTGACATTTTCTAAATAATTTTATTTAAATTTATTTCTTGTTTAGTTTAATCTTAACAGATTTCTTTAGGAAGTGTAATTTGTAGCTTTATTAAAGTTCAAGATTTCAAAGAATCATTTGATAAGCAGATTGCCTAAATTAAGGAGCATAATCATGCTAGCCAATAACAGGCGCATAAATGCATAGAAACTGTACGTTCATTCACGTTTCATCAACGTTTTTTTGGATTCTGGAGTAAGAAGAAAATAAAGGATTTTATTATTTTTTTTTATTTGCCAGTAAATTCATTCAATTTTTTAATTTCTGCTCTATAAACAAAAAATTATTCAACGCTTTCCACATCCAGATTAACTCTCAATGTACCTTCATACCTTCAGAGTAAATGTTTCCCCACTTTACTGCAATAGGCTCACACAAACACCCAAACTGAAGCTCTAGGTATTTTCGCTTAATAGAAAACAAAAGGTGACCAGTACCATGCGCCCAGAGCTTCAATAGAACCCGTAAACGATAAAAACAAAATCCGCTTCAATGGATAAAAAAGCACCGGGAAAATAAAGTGCCCTTGATGGGGTAGGAGGCAAAAGCACAAACACGACGAACCTTCAACGCACGGAATGTAATCTGAAAGTGACGGCTAAGCTGGGATTTCATCATGGTAATCCGATGATAGCTTCGGTTCGCTTTCGACCTACATCGACCATACACATCCGATGGCGGCTATCCCAACCACCATTCACCGGAAGCCGGATAGCTTAAGCTTTACGAACGGGTTAGCGAGCGTGGTTCGTAGAAGGGAAAAAAACAGCACGTCCAAAATCAAATACACAAACCTAAGCAAATAGGTAGACGCGGCCTCACATTTTCCCAACGGGTTGGAATTCAACGGGCAGCAAGAACATAGCAGCATAAACACCGGCACACCGAAAGCATCCTTAAACGAATACCAAAGTACTAGGTAGTATTCGTCGTAAATACTGCGTCGAGTATGCTGTAGTACCGGCTAGGAAAAATAAAAACTAATGGAACTGCCGCGCACACGAAACAAACAACTGGATATCCCACCGATCCACGCTTCGCGAAACGCTCCCGAAGACTTATCCAATCTATTGGTCTCCTGTTGCTGGATCTCACAACCAGCCCACCGAAGAAAAACGCACCAGCATTCACCTCAGAGCGTTCTAGGATTGGGCGGGTTTCGTGATTACTTTTGCGTACGTAGCATGCATTTTAAGTAAATTGATATTTTTCTTGGAAGCACTAGCGGCGGGCAGGTTTATAGTATCCACATCCCTCCAATGGATGTCGTTACACTAAACGTGCGTCATATATCGTCCCCTGGATCGTGTGCCCGGTAAGCACCCAGCTCCAAAACCCGTTGATAAAGATTTACAAATTATGCTTCTTCCCCAAAGTGGCAGCAAATAAAACGGTTCCCGCCGAATTGTAATCCGAACGTTTTTGGGCCGCCGGAAAAATAAATCCGAATTTTCGAGTAACGCCACGTGTAGGCGCCTCGAACCCTGTACGTGATCATCACACACTCGCCATGTTCTATCCTTCCATAAAATTTGTCCTGGTTGTCTAGAGGACTGAAATGAAAATAAAAAATCTTGGAAAAGTTGGAGCACGTCGTCCGTCGTCTCCGGTGTGTGAAGAGAGGCGAAGCACACACACACGCCAAGGATCTGATTACGCTAATATGTGTTTACCAACGCCTTTCGCCCCGTGCCGTATAGCTTACACAGCACGACTCGTGTAAAGCTCCTGGACCAGAGCGGAGGGCTTAAAAAGTTGCAAAAGTCGTCAGAGTTATGGCTGTGCGGGCAGCATGAACTGGGGGAACTCGAGAACTGAAAGGGATGGAAACTCCCCATTTCACAGGGACAACAACCGGTCCGTTTGAAGTTATTCATACGTTTGCATATGTGATTATGTACACTTTTTCACCCCGATCCTCTTTCCGGATCCCTGACTTGGAGAGAAAGAGAGCAAGGCAAAAACAACCCTCAAGAACATGTTTGTGCGGGACGTCGTCGTAAAATAAAGGCTCGTTACTTTAGAGAAAATCAATAACTCAAGCACTCCACGCTTCAAAGGCGAAGAATAAGAGTTTGTATTTTTTTAAAGCTCGCGTTCTTCCCCAACATACTGAAAGACCTCCGATGGGAGCGAAGGAGTCTGGACAACCATCTGGACCGCCTTGTAAGCTACGTCCGCTGTCTGCACATCAAATGAATAAATAAACTGACATTGAAAGACTACAAACACCCGGCTGCCAATCCTTTGGTCCAAGCCTTCTTACGAACCGAAGTGCATCTTTTCCGATCAGAAATTGTAAGAAATGAAATGGAATTCGATCGTTTGAGGTTATGTTTTTTTTTCTTCTTCTTTAGCCCCCTTTTGAATTGACTCTTTGCTTTCGATTTTCCGAGAAAATATAGCTTCTGCATAAGGACTGCAGAACAGCGACCGGTACTACTGCAGGCTATTTTTAAATTCTTGCTGCATTTTCCCGCTAATCTCGTGGTGAAGCCCCACAAAACCGAGCCACCTTTGCATCGTGGTCACAGATGCAAACTTTTCCAACACGTTCACGAGTAGACCGAGAGCAGCAAAAGATCCTGAAAGATCCATAAGGGCTCGGAAAGCTGCAGCAAGTGCATCCCGACACACAAGCACACACGTGCACGCAGGGGACCAATTGAATCCGGCTCATCGAAATGAGCCCGTCTGGAGGTGGCCGGAGCGATATTCCCAGCATAAAACTCGACGAAACCTTTACCGGTCCTGGATGGGAGTGGCTCAGGACATGACTGGAATGTCTAAGCAGTTGCTGCTGCTGTCGGTCCTTTTGCTTCCCAGCAAACGATAAGCTGCCGAGACCTCCTCCAGCAAAGGACAACTTGGAAGTAAAAACACACCCAGCTACGGCTTCCCTTCGGTTTGCGGGTTGTGTTTCAAGCTAGCAGGAACCGGAGCTTGGTGAAAAGTCAAATAAAATTAAACGAGCTGACCCACTCGGGCTTGAACCACGGGTGTGTTGTGAACGCTTCCAAATTCCCATAAGGGAGCAAATAAACAGAAACTCCCAGAAGCAGAAAAAGCACCGATTGTGTGTGTGTGTGTGTGTCTGTCTGTGTGCCGGGCTGTTTGTTTTACACTAATTTTACCAACTTTCTGTTCCAGCTGTTCGAGCCGGACGGGCTCGGAAAGCTGTACAGCTGTAAAAATAGCCACTGGCAAAATTTTGTTTTTCCACCCCACCCAGCAGAAGGATGCAGCCACGTGCAGTCATTGCAGTGCGTTAGGGCGCAGCCGGATTTGGTGTGGCACTCCTGAGCTCTGCTATGCGACTGTATCCAATTCAAGTATCCGGCAAGTCTCGTACGGACGATGATGACCACGATGGAGACAGCGGAGTGACTATTAGATTCCTCACTGCTGATGGCTGGAAGCATCCTGCCAGCTGCTTGATATTCTATTGCATGTAGTATAATTTTATTAACTGGTGCTAACGAACGCTTTTAGCTGTTTTTAATGGAAAAGATATGATCTCGACAGTGGGTACCACACTCAGGATCATATGAAGTACCGAAAAGCATGTGGGTTTAATATGGTTACAACTGGCACGAACGCTGAGCTTGTACGCTGCTACAGGTTAGATAGATCAAGCTTTGGACTGGATGGAGCCTCTTAATGGTATTGAACACAGAAATGAGATACAATTTGATGGGTTGCAGGTGCATTTTTAAGCTTGCGGAGACTATACTGACTGTTGTGCGGGCATCAGTTGCATACCTTTAGGCGTTATTTACCGAAAAATTCTCTGATCATATAAAAACTCTTGAAAGAGGTGCTTTACGACAAGCTTTGAAGTTACTGGGAAGTTTAACGCAATCTAATTACAAACGACCTAAATCAAAGTTTAAGGCGACTACTCAGGGTTAACGTTCTTATCCTACTGGAGCCTTAAAGTATGCAGTTAATTTTCTTTGGTTTGGTGTTTGGAGGCAATTATTTATTTTTTATATCTTTTATTGATTACATAGACTCCCCTTATTCTTCGACAGCTAAAATAAATTGCTACACTTATTTCATCTCAACTGTCATGTGCGCCATCATTGCTTGTCGTGTGCTTTATCTGAAAGCACATTAGTTTCCTGCAAGCTAGCTTCATCCAAATAAAAACCTCTAATTAAAGACTTCTCCACCGATTCCGCTACAAAAGTCCGCACTTGCTCCGGGAAATTCATTAGCTAACCTACATTCGCTTCACCGAATCCAACAGTCCACCTTTCGCTCACCGCGTCCTAGAAGAAATCCTTCTTATCTCGCACACTGCACACTGCCGTTCCGTTGACAGTTTGAACATATTCTTCTTCATCAAATTATTTTTCGCTCCATCACCAGGAGTCCCATCCAACGTCACTCTCTGTCCGGACAGCGATGCGGATAAGGCATCGTTAGGACGATGGGACGGTGCGGTTTGCTTCCCGCTATTCTTCCTTCACTTTTCCACACATTCAAGTAATTTGAAGAATTTTTGGCGTAAAATTCGACCTACCGTGCACGGTTTCCATCTGTTAGAGGGGAAAGTTTCTGTGCTTTTTTTTCCTCCGCACTTTATTTCTTCCACTTATCAGACTTCACCAAACAATGGACTGCGGGAATACGAACGACGCTACAGTTGTGGAAGAAGAACCTGTTTTTTCCTGCACGAATTCTATCTCCACGATAAAATGTAGCGAGAGACAAGCGACACACAACAAAAAAACTCCCCTACAACTCCAAAACATTCCATCGTTCTTGCCTGTCGCGCTTTGTGCCACCCCGTCCTCCACGGTGAAGTTGTGGCGTAATGAAAACGCAAAAGTCAACCAAAATAATTAATCACCGAAACCGAAAGTCAACCTCCACCCACCATGTCGTACCGTCGTTGATCCGCAAATTTCTCGTAACGCTCCGATTCCTGGCTTTATCATTTAGATTGGATTAATTTTTCTCTCCGATGGAACAAAAAAAAAACGGATCCCTCATCTAGGACTAGAACCACCACCGTTCGGCTTTCGGTGGGGAGGTAATGTCAAGTACTCATCACGGTTAGGAAGGTAGACCACGGCTTTTTTGTGGACCAACGAAGAAGAACCTGTAAACTTTCATCTTCCAGCATTCCAACCGGGGAGCCCAGGCCACCAGACTTTTCTAGAGGATAAGCAGCATACCGACGCATGCCGGCCGACATTCAATGGGAGATACTTTTCTTCAACCTTCTGAAGTACCATGCAACCCCCTTTCGTAACGAGAGAGAAAGAGAGAGAGACTGAACCCATAGGAAGCTGGTGGAAATACTCATTGAAAAGTGAAACCTGAGGCCATGTTTGGTTCCGGAAGATAAAAGCGTTACAGACGGAAAGTATTCATCTTGCCAACGGCCGAAACCGAAGCAAAGCATATTTGAAAAGAGAAAGGTTCACATTCAAATAAAAAGTATTCTGTGCCCTTCCGGAATATGCCTTATCCGATGTTCATTCTTTGAAACAACTTATAAGAATAATAAAAAACATCAAGACACATCAACAGTACCTTCTCCTGCCTTAACAAACATTCATTCTGCCAACAATTATAGGCTGTTTTTCGGTGCGGCAAGGTGCGTGCATGTTCACCGCCGCTTTCAAGCGAATCAAGCGCTTGATTTGCTAAGCTCATTAAAACGCCACCATCGGAAAATGTCGGTGCCCCAGCAAAATGACGCCAGGCGACAGGAATTAGCTCTAATGAACGGAACTGCAAACAAAAGAGCTTTTTCCCGAAAGGCAACTGGCGTGGCGTGGTGAAAAGTTCAAGTGGAGTATCAAACCGTACGCTTATCGCCAACCTGCCAACGGTGGATCGTGGCCGTGTTGACGTGGTAAGGATTTTCGGGGAGGATTATCGTGATTAGGCTGACTGGGTGGAAATTTTGGATCCCGTTTGGCCGTGTTTCGGGATCTGTAAGTAGCTTGTTTTTGCTCCAGATTCGGCACAAGAGAAACCCGCCGTTTGTGCCGTTTGTGCCGTTTGCCTCATTTTGGCGGAGCCATTGGAAAGGACTTAGAAATGACATTTTAAACGAATGTTGTCACTGGATTTGGAGCAAATGCTGTTAAATCCAATCGGAATCGCTTACTTGAGAATGACGACTTAGGCTGCTGTAGACTGAGAAGTTGTTCGCTAAGATTTTAATGCAATAATTGAATTGTAGCGCTTTTCCTAACCTTCTTTAAACTAACTTTGATTGAGCTCATTCTGAAATCTAGTTTAATGATTATCAGTTGAGCTAATAAACTTCGTTAGGAAAATTCTTGTCAACGCATAGCCTTGATTATTCTTCAGCTCCATAAAAGTGAGATATCTTTGGTTGCATCTTTTGCCTTCTTAAGTAGAAAAAATGAATTTAAACGACTCATCAAATAGAAACCAGAGTCTTAACTAGACGGTGCAGCCTATATGTAGGACTAGGAAAGACACAGAAATCCAAATCTGAGGTCCAGGTACACTTAAACATAGATGCAGATATATAATGCTGCTATATATAGCAGATATATAGTGATCGGTTTGCTGAGGGGTTCATCAGGAAGGTGAGAAACTTGATTCTCAGGAGTAAAATATCAGCGAAGTAATATAGAGTTTCTGAGGCTTGTGATGAACTAGACGGTGCTGCCTAAACGTAGGATTAGGAAAGACATAGTCATATGTAGATCACTAACATCAATGATGTACATCAGCAAGGCGTGAGACTTGATCCTGCGGAGTCAAAAGTCAGCGAAGTGCAAGAGAGTTTCTGTGCCTTGTGATGAAGGGTTTATATGTGCAAAGCTCTACCAGAGTCTTCCTAAATAGGTTCATATCATATTTATGTCTTCAACTTGTTTTGATTTGCACCATCAGTAGATAAAATTTTAAATCCATTATCAGTAGCAACCTTAAAACCCTGAACAGTCCAAGCATCACAGATAGCTCGATCGTATTTATTGAACAGGTCGACAACCTCTTATCACTTACCTTCTTGTTGTCACGAAACTTCAGCCAGCCGGACACGATTGTCTGATCTCCTGCCAACACATCACCCGCAGCACTACCACTACCGAGATCCATATCTTCCATCCCATCCCCACCACCAACACCACACACACTACCACCACCTCTCGGCTCCGCACCGGGCGGGCTGCAAATAACACTGCGTGCCGGGGACGAAAACACTCCCGGCTCACCCATAACACTTTTCGCCGGACTTGCACCGGCCGGCGACCCATGAAACCCTCCGGCAGCCGCATGATGATGGGCGTACGGACGATGAATAGGTGACGAAAACACTCCCGGCTCACCGAGTACACTTTTTGCCGGGGATGCGGGAAACACTGGACCGCCAACACCACCACAACCACCCGCTCCGAACTGACGACGCACCGGAAGTGGCGAATTTTCACACGAACTTAAACCACCACCGACACCAGCCCCGCTGGCAAGTCCAAAATTGTGACGGACCACGTTTTTTCGCAAACAGCTACCCGCACTGCCACAGTCCGAATCGACACGCTTACGCATCACCTGTGGCTCACCACCCGTGGCTACACCCGTACTGCACATACACTCGGACGCTGCCCGACGCTTGGCCGGTGGAACGGTCGGTCCACCAACACACTCGCACGGTTGCTGCTGCTGCTGGAGAAAGCGTCGTGAGACGAGCGGTGACTCGAACGCTTCCATCTCGCTTCCGTCAGCTGCACGCCGTCCAACAATCGGTGTCGATCGCTGATCACGGATGACGCCCTGCAGTTTGTCAAGCCGGCGATTTGGAAGCGGAGACGATTTGGCGCTTTGTGAGCCACTCTCTAGGAGCAGCAGGGCGGCGGCATGGTGCGGTAGGTGGTGTGCGGGATCGTGTCGCCGGGGCACATTCGGAGAGTTTTTGCAGGATTCGGAACCACCGTGCTGCAGGTGCTGAAAGGTGGGCATGCCGATTGTGGAGGGATGGTCGGTGCTTCGCTTTGGAGCCGACGTGATCGGCGGCGACTGACCTTGGTCGGCCATTTTGTGTGCGCGGGGCAAGTGTTACGAGCTGCAACGGGAAGGTAAGAAGTGAAGGAGGATAATTAGATAAGCGATAAGAATGAGATAATGATATTTGATACTCCAAAGAGATTAATAATAATTTATAATAATGTGATTACTCATATTTTCTCTTATTTTCTTCTTCTTCTTCCTTGGCACTAAAACCACGCGAGGTCTCGGCCTGTCATTTCTGGCTTTCTGTGACTTAATTTTACCCGTAGAAAAGGAGTCACCTCTCCGTACGGGTAGGTGGTCAGGATTGGATTTGAACCCCGGTCCTATCGTTTTTCAGAAGATTTTTCTTTTTCAATCGGATGGAGCAACAAGACCGGAATCAAAACCTATGAAAACCGAATCGTCGTACTCGGAACTGAAGAATTCTGTCAAACGGATGCATCACATAAAACAGAGCCCGGGAAAAGAGGCCTTGAAGTAGGCATTAGTCTAGACATGACCCTTTGAATCTATAAACCCTCTATATTTAAAGTATAAATAACACAGCTTGTAAAAAATCATAAAATTGTAAGCAACCGAGTACGTTATTTGTCTATATTCATTAATTATTACAAATTAATCGCCTGAAAGTATGCAATTTGTAAGCTAGTGATATTTACTACAGCTCATTGATACAAACTGCAATTCTTTATACTTATTTTTCTTGTTTAAACAGCTGAGTTTCTAGTTTTTTTTTCTTCCTTCCTCTCAACTCAAAATCTTCAGCTTCCTCTCAATAATAATTTTTTAAGCTCTTTATAGCGCAAAATTCAAAGCTGTTTAAAGAATAGACTTAGAATATTGAGCCAATTTCCCAGAATTTCGGGCAGATAGTTGGATTCTTCCTTAGTTTGGGAAGGATTAACAATCTGACATCATTGTACATTATCATACTTAGTGTTCGCTTATCATTTCCTCGCACCGTACAATGTCGCTCCTTCGAATTAAAACGAACAATTGCATACACTTTACACTAAGTGCAAGCGGCTCACAGTCACAGCACCCGACATCAATTCCATGCACGAGCTGCCAAACTATCTGATTATTCATTGCCGCTGCATGTACACGCGCAGCATATTGAAGCATCTCGTAGGACGCCGTTCGGTTTCAATGTTCCCAAAATAGCCACTAAACACATCTTTGCTCTAATTATGACCAATGGATAATTTGTAAGCTCGCTCAGCAAGCCGACGTGGTGGTGCTCGAATTTTCTACATAGATGGGTTTGACAATAATGGGGAAAATTTCTACACACATCCACGCTCGGCCATACACTCATCACCCAAAACAGGCTCTGCCCAAGCTGCTCTGTCAACCAATCCCATCTCCCAGCGGCCGTCAACCGGTCGCATTTAAACGCTTCTGTTTGTGTCCTATTTTGAGCCAATTTAGTTCAATTATTTATCACGGCTGGTGGTTGTTCCGCACCGGCATGCCTCACACATTGGAAAGCGTACACGCATAAAGCGGCTAATTTCCGGTACGGGTCGGTCCGGCCCGACGGCGACAGCCGGAATGCTGCCCAAAAGCTTGCCGATGGCCTGGACGAAATTATTATGATCAACATGATCCTCGGTTGCAGAATGCTGTATTTTGCATTCATTGTCCTCCCGGGACTGGTCGGCTCCCTCCACTGCTCGGGCAGGTCTGGCAGCATGAATCAAGCAGACCTGGTTGCCGGTGGTTGTTTGGCCGCTGGGAAAATGCGACATTACGTCCCGCTCACGATGCCACCCGAAAGCACCAGTTTGCTAAATCGCCCGTCCGAACTGGACATGACGAAAACAATCGGGCAAGCTCAAACATCGTCCAACAAAACCATTCGAAACACTCACCGACGGATAGCGCGAAACGGTGCTTCGTGCTGTGCTGCGTCTGCAAATTGCAACAAAATGCAATCCCCTGCCCAGAACACGTGAATTCGACCATGCTTGAACACGTACCAGAACGAAACCATGTTGAAGTGGACGGTGCGCTGCGTGTCCGGCCTGGGGGAAAGAGCGGCCGACTGTCCCAAACCATTTAGGAGGCCTGTGGATGCGGGTGTAGTATTGGAATGTTAAATGAATTTCCTGTCCTATGCAGAATCGTGTCCTAGTTGGAGGCTTTCGGGTGAACCAATATCGTTGTCACTCTTTCGTTACATCTTGTTTGTGTGATTTGCGACTTTTGGGTGCGTTGGGAAAATATTGGTTTATGGTAATTACTAGCCTAAAACATGTTTATTTATCTAAGGCCTCTTTCAATGATACAAACTTTTTAATTTTGACTGAATTTCTTAACGCGTAACAGCTTGTTGAGGTAGGTAAATGGGAACTCTCTTTGCTTTACGCCACCTGGCCTCCAGGAGCTCGTATTAATTAAATCACCAAAATCAATCATTCGTGATGCGGAAGCAACTGTCATCCAGTCGCCATATTGAGCGGTTGCCGCCAACGCACATCTTGCTCGTCTGCCAGTGTTTCCCACCCAACAAACCCACACAGGGCCTGTGTTTCCCTTTCGATCGTCATACTAATAAACCGATTTCCGGTTTTCTCATCAAAATGTAAATCAGTCTATTTATTTGCTCCTGCAACCTTCAGCCGACGCGTTCGATTGACGTGTCGGACGCATGTGTACAGTGCACAGCCAAAGAGCCCACAATCGGAAGTAAAACAATCTCAAGGAACTGCCGAGGTAGCGAAGAAAAATGACTTCTGACAGAAAAATCAATACCAATCGCACATGTATCGCACATTTCGCACACGGCACGGTGTTGTCCCAGTTTTCTTCCCGGTTTCAGTGCCAGCTTTCGTTTCTCCAAGGGTTCTCCCGGTGGGTGTGTGATACGGTTTGAAGCCTCCAGCCAGCCGGCGAATAACTTCCGCATAGGGAAGATGTTTCGCTTTTAGTGTACGCTCGGAACGGTGCATTGATGACGTTTGGTTTAAAAATTTAAATCAAAACCTTCCGGTTTCGTGCTGTGAAGTGACGTTTGGGGGAAGGATGCTAGAAATTCCACTCCATCTCGGAATTCGCAGCAGTTTTTTGTCTGCCCGTTCTGGACCTGGACGACTTCTCACGTACTACGTATAGCCTCTCTCTTAATGCATCTCTCTTCGCACAACAACCAGAAAATCTTACATACCTTTAACCTCCCGAATGGACATGAAATCTTTCCTCCACTCGAAAACAGAAATAAACCTTCATTTCTTGGTCCACGGAACCGGGAAAACGGCACCATTGCTCGTTGAATATTTATTTGTATGGATCACGATCCAGTCGCGCGTGGCGTCTGTGCCTTGCAGCCCTCGAAGACCATCGAAACCGGGAGCAAACCCCTACCGCAGCCGAATGCCAAAGAAAATATTGAAGATATGAAGAGAGCTCGGGTCGAAAACTTGGGTGAAATCTGCCCGTAAACTCGCCAAGGTACTTCTGCCGTCTGTCGTCGAGTCTTGTGCCACTATTGCGGACGAACGTCCGGGCCCGTATCCACAAGAAAAAATGTACGAGAACCACACGCAAAAGAGACACACTTGCCGGCAAAAGCGAGCGACCACTTTCTGGGAGGAAGACAACAGAATGCAAAAGAAAAAAATACACCCAAGTCCTTGTAAAATGTGCGGGAAATATCCTCCGGCAAATAATCCACTTGTTTGTGTACCACACGTTTTGGGTACGTGCTTCTTCAATGGATATGCGCACCGCACGAAGAAAGAAGACGCTGCCATGGTGGACGTTACACTGACAGCAACAAAAAAAAAACCCTCCTGGATATTCTCCTGGACCAGAATGTGGGACACACCAGGCGCACAAAACGGAAAGGAAAACTTTATGCATTCAACAATGGCTGTCTTTGCCTTGGTTTTCTGGGGGGGGGGGGGGGCTTAGCCCACAGGTAAAAGCACATTTCCACAGCAGAACGCCAAAACCACAACCTGCTGGAAGGAGCAAACAGAGGATAAAAAAAACTGGACCGAATGTGTCCAGAACCTTTTCATTTCTGGGATGTTTGAGATTTTGCTGGAGAGTGGTTTGCTATCGTTTTTCTCAAATATTTTCCCCCACTTCACAATGCTTGCTCGGTGTGAGGACGAAGCGACGGTTTGCTTCACAGTGGCATATATCATGTCGTGCAAGAGTTTTACTTCTTGCTACCTGCCACAATCAGATGGCGACGGTGACGAGATCTCGCATCGAGATACCTTTTTTACGGGTGAGTGGAATGTTGTCCTCAATAATGATGAATTTGTCTACGATTAGATGGTAGATGGTCAGAATAATTTGTTTGTCAAATATTTACATTCCATTGCAGCATTTGGTACGCATTGCCGTGGTTATGAAGGAACAGCCATAGCGGAAAGGCATTTGCTGATAATGTAGAATTAAAAATCGTATGTGGAATTTTGGTGCCCGACACTCTAATAAGGCTCCTTGAGCGCTCACTCGTACACTTTCTGATCCAGAGTGTAGCATATTAGCAAGGCTAGGATTCTTCTTGATTTTAAGGCATTTCAAACATTAGTGAGAATTAAGTAGCTTTATAAGATAATTCTGCCTATTGCTCTGTGCATTGCGGTCCTGCCTGATTGGACTGACTATCGATTATCCTGGCTGTTCCGACGTACGAACCAACTCCATCAACCCATCTCTGTACGCGTGGATGGTCTAAAAGGACTTCACGGGCAGGGACGTACGATCTTACGGTGAAACTGGCGAGTCTTATTCGCTGGACGATGGTGAAATCGTAGCGCTCGTCATTGTATCGGCTCCTCCATTGTCCTTCCAGAAATACGGGGTCTTAAAATCCTTCTGAGCATCTTCCTCGCGAATGCGGCTTAGAGGGCTTCGTCAGTTTTGAACTGAGTCCATGCCTTAGAGGCGTATAAGAGATCTTCGACTATAAATTTTCTGTATAGCCCCAGCTTTGTCCCAAGAAGACATCACCTGTCATAAAGCTAGGTGTATTCGAAAACTGCCAGTAAAATATGTTTATAGACCCCTTACACATGGCTTAAGTCACTTTACTGCAGCTTGATTTGGTCCATCCTTGAACACGGGAGCTGGAACAAGTGCAGCGCTATTTCACCAGCTATTTCAGATTAGCGAGGACTCACTATCCACCACTCACCTCATTCAGGACTCACTCACCAGCTATGCGGGCACAATAAGTCTAGGAAGACAAAATTGGCAGACATGACCTAAGTGGTCATTAGACCAAGAAAGAAGAAGAAGCTACCTGTAGGTTCTTTGGCTCCTCCAATCAGTCCGTTGCTCTATATGACTCCCGATGTCAACTCCTGCGGTTGACGTTTTTAGAGAAGCGGCAGCCTGTGGCTAGTGCCGTCTTCATAGCTGGCCTGCTCCTTTACGTCCGACGTACCGATGCTCCTGATCTTCTGAATCGGATAGGCCCATACGTCCCCATCCGATCACTCCGTCCCGTTACGTCCATAATGACTCCTTCCTTGTATGTCAGCGCAGATTCAACAGTGTCCAATAGATTCTCTTCTACTACCAGTAGTGGGTCAAGATATTTGGAGGCCCCGAGCGGAAAGGCAGTTGAGGTCCCTCTTATTATGATATTAGAGGGAAACAACAGAAGTTCCCTCGCAGAAGAGGCCCCCGTAATCGACGCGGCTCCGAGCGGTCGCTCCTTCCGCTCTTAGGTTGATCCGCCACTGTCTACTACAGCTCATCCATCTCCGATTCCGATCATCCCTCTTTACATCCAAGAACCTCACATACCAGTGAATCTTAATCTCAAAAAAGCAGCGGCAAACAAATGTTTATTTAAATACATAGCTCTCGGTATTTAACTTCAACAGCTATTGCCACAATTTGAATCTTTACTTCCTCAGAAGAAAACTGTATTGTAGAAGTTCATCAAATTCAAAGCCTCTTTACTCGCCTTATACTCCCCTTCGTGTGATAGGAAAATTAGCACGATACAATCATTGCCATCGACCTGTCCTTGCCAGTGAGCAGCAAAAAGCAATTAATAACACCCAAGGAAATAGTTGCGTTTTTTCCTCCTACAGACTTCCCGGGGTTTCCATTTTTTCCACAAGTCATTCCGGTTCGACCCATTCGAGTTGCATTAGTGGGGAACGTGGGTGAGAGCTGCCGTACACGCCACACGATCCGTATACGGCTCGGGCGATAGATAGTGTGTGTGTCTATCTCTGGTACTTGTTAGACAAGCTCGTTATCACTGGCACAAACGCAAATCCTTAAGTAGCTGTCAATGCAGTACTCCATTAGCTGAGCGAGTGCGGCACACATTCCGTGCCGTTACAATGTGCACGAGCATTAACAGACACCGTCACGAAACGGTGTCATTGTAGCGATTGGAGCAAGGGTAAGCTTCAATGTTCTTGGGTGGTTCGAGCGCTTGCTTAAACAGGCTAACCTAATAAGAATGGTTTTTTTCTTATCCATCTTGAATGTTTTCCTTTCAACATAATCTCTAATTTTCCGCAATAGCATATAATTTGTTAACAACTGTAGCCGGAGGAATAAAACAAAACCCTGCCCAAGAAGGAAATGGAAATGGATTGTGGTGGACACGAACCAAAGCCCCTAAGTAATCCCTTTGCTAGCTTGTGAGCAAAACCGACCAGGCAAACGCGGAAGGCAATTTTTCTACACCACCATCATTGGATATCCTTCGCCAGTGGCTAATGTTCCCGGGATGATATGATCTTTTTGCTTCACAGGTCTGTTTTTATTTTTTGCTGGTTTAGGCATGAGCCCAAAAATTAGCGTTCTACTAGCAGCAGAGAAAATGGTAGCCATTGATCTAGCTAGTCCGCGCCACACAAATTGGGACAGGAATGGGACTCCACCCGGCGAACGGAAACGTCATTAAAGAAAGTACACCAGCGACGGGAAGACGAGAAAAAAAGAAGAAGAAAAAAACTTGCAAATCATCACCGTGTGCGAACACGAGCCCATCCAAATGGCCTATCGCTGATGGTGGCCGTCATGTTTGGTGAAACTTTTATTTTCGATTAGATGTGTATACAGTTTTGCCTCACTTGCAGCTACCGGCCTACCATATTCCCAGCAGACCTGCTACTGTTGGTGAGTGGAAAATGCAATCGTCTCCCGTCACATTCGGTAACGAAGGCCAACACTACACACACACACACACACACACATACACAGAGAGAGTGATGACGTGTGTGGGTAAGAAGCAATTTGATTGAAGGCAGGCGGGAACTACTTCCCGACCGTCGCTTTGACCGTAACCCCCGGGCTTGATATATTTACTTACTTTACGAGCTGTCAGAAAGTTTATGGTCATAAATAATGGCGACCAAAAACGGTGCGAGGGAATTTTGATGGAAAATCTTCAGCCGTGGTAACCTGGCTGGGAGACAAACCCGGGCGCTGGATACTGGACAACGCTGGGACAGTTCAGCTGGTGGCTGGTGATGAAATTACGAAGGGTTTTCCCCCATTTCTCGCTCTTTTTTTCGGGGGATTGAGCCTGAGACATGGGATCCATTCGAGATACACAGTAGTTCTTGGTTACTTTTCCGGGTTGATAAATTGTTTTATGCGTAAGGCTTAACAAATTTAAGGCATCTCCTCCGCTGGCCGACACTGACCTCGGAGGGGAGGTTCCGGGTGAGTGGGAGATCCAGAAAAATAAAACAAAAACTTCACCAGAGTTCAATTTCACTTTCATTTTGTCCTTCACGGGTAACCCCTTTGGCTGAGTTCTTGAGGAGGGATGGTTGTTTTTATTTCCAATTTTATACCTGGAGATATTTTTACCCAACAATTCTATGCAAAAAATGGACCAAAAATAAATATAAAAGCAAGACAAAGGTAGCTCGAGATTGGAATCCTGCAATTTGTTATCAGATTAAAGGGCTTAGGAACCATTTGACTTTATTTTACTTGAAAGCGCTTGAAGGATGTTGGGTCAATCGGTAGGATAATTCACTTATTGAGGTGGTCAATGGTATAAAAGCTTGGCAGATATTAATCCAGAGTTTAAAATTCGTAATGCTTGAAGCTGTTCTACATATCAGCATTCGATCAGAGCATATTTGACATTATTTAAATCCACCACGCAACACTCATTAAGGCAAAATCCACTTCAACCGCCTTTTCCAGTGCGTGTGTACCGTTCCGGATATGGTCAGTAATCAAAGACAAACATTGACAACAGCATATAAAAAGCATCAACACCCGTTAAACCAATGTATGGTCGTGGTATGGGGGGCACTCTCAGGCAACCCGGGCGCATAGTGAACCACCGCAGATAAACAAACAACCTGGCCGAGCTTGCTCCGGCAAACCCCTTATTTCAATTGAAGCTAATCACGATACCGTCGGACGCCCGAACCGGGGACGACCTCTCGCGTAGCTTACAATCTGTGAAGCAACAAACAACCGTCCAACGTGCGCGAGTACACGAGCGGTTCAGCTCCCCGATCCAAGCCGACGGAACCATTATCATCCCCGTAACGAACTGAAAAACGTCCGAAAGATGTGACGATTTCAATGCGTCACAACTGCAACTGGGACCAGAGTTGCACGGTTGGAGAAGACCTTGGCGTGCGTGGGATGCTGGTGGGACATATTGCTCACTTTATGCTCCACGCAGGGAGTCCGGTCGATGGGATAAAGTAATAATCTTCATCAAGCAGTCGGGTAAGAGGGGTTGTTTCTGCACTGTAGGCTCGGTGTTACTAGAAAATGGTTAAAATGGAAATAATATAAAGATATTGCAGCATACTCAAAAATAAACAACTCAGTCCAGATATTCATAGAACAAATGTTTTATAGGATCCGAAGAAGTGATGAAGACGAAATACATCTCGAAATACAGCTCTAGATTACGCTAGAGACTCCCAGATTCTTGGGATTTCAGAGCGTTACTCTAGAACGCCCTTCGCATAGTGATGGGTTATTCGAACACTAGAAGATCTAGGCCATTCTAATTCATTAGACTCAACGATTGATCCCACCGGATAAGTACTCAATAACAATTTAATAATAGAGGAAGCATATTTTGATGTTGATTCAAAGGATCCACTGATTCGGTCCGTTCTGCTATTACTGTATACGTCCTCAAATATCTTTCGGAACCTTGAGCTACGGTACTAAAATTAATTAAAATTTTACTTTGTCGATGCAACTTGTCTCATTTTCCTCAACAGCTTTGTCTTTGTGTCCATTATACCCAAACAATCGCACCCACAGTGCAACATTCCGCACGCCAATTGGCAGTCCAAACACCGTGCACCGTACACTGTCCGGTGTTGCACTGTGCCTGCAGTGCGGCGCACAGTCACCGGCAGCGAAAGGGTGCGCTAACAACGTCCACACGTTTACGTCCAAGCTGCGGATGCGTTCAGTCGTCCGACCGGAAGAATGGAACGTTCCACAAACAAAAAAAAACAGAAACAAGGGGTGCCAGGGTGCGCTCAGCGCGATGTAATGTGCCATTTCGGTATTAAAATTGATAATCCATTCGGTGGCCCCAGTCCGCGCAGTCCGTGCCGCGGCACAGGTACAGGTCGTAACGTCGTGCGGTCGTACACGGGCGCGCCAAGATGTGCGTTCACGGGAATTTAATTGTACCGCTGGTACTGTGCGCAACGGTTGCGCTGGCTCTCGCACTCACGGTCAGTCCGTCCGGCGTGGTCAAGGTGGACCACCAGCCACCGAACAGTACCGGGGCCAGTGTCTTCGAGCGGCGGCCAGCGATCGCCCCGGAGGACGCTGACAGTACGGTGCAGGAGCTGCCGCGGTCACGATCCAGGCGTCGTACGCGCGATCCGGACGACAAGAACAACATTGAGTCAAGTAATCGCAATAGTTTTGGTGGGTTGGGATGGGGAATCTGGATGGTACCGTGGCTGCTCATACGATTCTATCACCCCCCCCCCCTTATCCCCGGCAGGTATATCGCTCTGGGAGTGGATGAAGGGACGCGACAAACACGAGGAGAACTGTATGCTGATCGCGATCGGTGGTGTGGCGAGCGGTGGTGCCCTGACGGGAGCGTTCGTCGGGGCCGGCATCGGGAGCATCTTCACCGGACCGGGTGCCATCGTCGGTGGAATCATTGGTGGGCTGGTCGGTGTGTTTGGGGGGATGAGTGTGGGTGCGCGAGCGGGTGCGGTTACATGTGACAGTGTCTAGGACCAGCAGTGTCAGTGCCAGTGAGAGTGTCAAAAACCGTTTTTCTAGAGCAATAAAATTCGCTTAAGTTTCTACCGAAGCGTTGTGACGTGTGTGTTTTGTGTGGTCTTTCTAGGCGCAAAAGAGTTCAAAATGTCCGCAAAGAATGTAAATGGCCGACCACTTTCTTTCCACAGCGTTCGGACAGCGTGTCAGAGCGTCAGGAACCATTACAATTCTGGTGCCGCATTTGCCATCCATTTAACCCATTGTTTCTTGAATACGTGTTGCAGTAAGTGTGGCTGTGTGTGTGTATGTTTGTGGGTTTCCGCATGTGTGATGCCACCAATTCTTTCCAACAAGACAAGGAGCAAGTGTAGCCTTACATAAAACATAAGGGCTGTAGATTACTTCGCCTTCGGGTCGGGTCCCCTCTTCTTCAGCGTGTGTGTGTGAGAGGCTATATTTTTCGTGTTACTTTTATTTATCACCAAAGCCCCATTTACCTTCACCAATACTACTACGCGCCGGTTTGCTGCATTTTCTACCGGAATTCCGGTCTACCGGAAAACCCATTCTGAAGGGGGGTTTCACATTCATAAGTAAAACGCACCACGGCACTCTCATCATCAATATTGCATGTATGATTTTTTTTTTCACATACACAAACACACTTGAAACACTGTTCAAGGGGGAGAGCAAATAAGAAAAGAAAACATACTCCTCTACTCCCTTGTGTGAGGACACAGCCAAGCTACACATGCGTCCAGCCACAAGAGCCGACCATATTTATGTCTTTACATGGAGCATTAGAGGAATCGAGGAATTGTCGCTGTACCATCTCACTGCGTTCAACTGTGGCTTTATGCTTTACAACGATGAGTTCCACCTCCCCTCTCTCTTGGTTTACTCTTGCCCACGTCATGAAAGCTACCCACCAATGTAAACACTTTAACCGAGTTGTGGAGCGAGCGAATGGAGAGCAGAAGTGAATATCCTACCATAAAGCAGGAAATGTACGTGTAAGCGTATTGTGCGCGTGTGGCGGTACTTGGGTGGGCACAAAACTAGAAGCTTCCGGTCTGGTTGAGAACTTTCCACTCCACCACCAAATGCGTACTCCCCCTTTTTACCCAGCTTCATGCACATGCAACTACACGTGCGTTGTGGTGTGGGACGGTGTTGACAGACGTGCGGGATTACGCGCGCGCTCGCGCCATCCTGTGTAAATTAATGGCCAGCTTGACGTTTGATGTACCGATGTTTTTGCCCGTGTCCCGGAATGCTGCCGGTTGGGAGATTTATTCAACTGCAGCACCAATTCCCATTGCGATTGTAATTGTATTACTACGGTCGGTACGACAGTTGGCTATTAATAGGCTCCTTTGTTGGCGGGGCCGTCTGATGAAGCAGTGCTTTAATGGAACTCATTATCTTAGGCAGAATGAGGTTTTCAGGTGGGGCTTTTGAGTGGTGCTTAGTATGGTGCGATAATTTAGTGTCTCTAGTTAGTATCTGTTGCAGTAATTAGTCTTGATAGGTAATGATTGCAGGATGCACACTGAGTTTGATCGTCAGTACCAACTTCAAAAGTAAAGGATCATTCTGACGTAGTTGATCGCGTCTGGAGATATTCGAGAATGTTGATGTTTACAGCATGATCGAACATATAGTAAAATTCGATAAACGGGGTAGAACTTGTATGCCTTTCATTTTTATGTCATTTGAGGACACCAGATTCTGAGATGATATGATCCCGTATATATTAAGCCAATTAGAATGTCTTTATTTTTTAAGAAGCTTGAGTGAAGTAAGCAGATAACACATAAATGATGCCAAAAATAACCTATCTCACATATTGTTGATTAATTCGATTCGATTCGTCGTTCGAAGTTATCGATTTTAAAAAAAAATGCCTAATGTCTCCATCCCTTGTAATTTTGTCTAGCGGAGAATTAGATTGCATACCTTAGGGCGCTATAAATTGCTCTCATTTGAGCATTGCCTAGCGTTGGTATTCTGATGAGCAATTACTTTCACCATTCTTCTAAGATTCTTTCTCTGAAGTTGATTTATTGTTAATATTAATTGTCAGCGCCTGGAACGCTTCCTGGAAGTATCTTACCAGACTAATCTTCGTTTACTTACAGACGTGTGTCCACTCCCACTTCAAAAACAAAATCGATCTTAAAAGACTCACACGATTGAGCTGCAGAAATGTGCCTGTAATGTCCTTTCTATTGCCTACAAGATGATTGCTTTCTCTTTAAGTAGTTTCATGCAACGCCCGGAACGGGACACCATTAGTCAACGCTTCCCAACGCGCTACAACTTGACCAAAACTCATCAACGTCTGGCATACATCGTACAAAACGCATTAAATAATAGATACATGCCACCTCCTGCACAACGGAGCACAACTTTCATTACAAACTCATCCCCCAGTTCCCTAAAACTTTGAGACACTTACCGATTCACCCTTCGTGAGCAGCATGGATGCTCCACAACTGAGTCCCGATCATTTCTGCACCAACAAGCAAGTAAAAGATAAAAAAACCGGACTGAAGATAGAACCCCAATCCTGAAGTCCTTTTTTCTCGTTCACTTCCCTTCCGAATTGTTTTCGCAAATAATCAACGCCACGGTATATGCCGCCACCGCCACCGGTACAAGTGATGAGTTTCCTTTCCTGGGCACGAACTTTACTGCTGCTGCCCGATCCTACCCATTGCGTCCGACACGTCATCGTTCATTGAAAGGTAGAACCGGGCCGATGTTGGACAATTCGTGCCAGCGTTTTTCCCTTCAGCCTTTTTCTTCCATTTGGTGCTTGTAAACACTATGCAGTTTTAGTCAGCCAAAACCTCCCAACCCCAGGGGCCGCACCATTTCCTGGGGCCGGAATTCAACCGAAACGTGGTGCGGATCCTTTGGGGGCTGGTTCATTCACCAGAAGGAAGATTCCATTAATGGAAAAGATAAATGAACCCCAGGAAATGGAGCACAAACAATCGCACCGACCGGTGTGTGTGTGTGTGTGTGTGTGTGTGTGTGTGTGTGTGTGTGTGTGTGTGTGTGTGGCAGCACCGACCGTATAAAGCGATGTACTATGACATAAGAACCATTCTTACTAGATGCGAAACAGCACACCAACGAAAACACTCAAACACACGAGGCATACAGGGGGGAAAAAACCCCCCGACAGGAAAACATCTCCCCCAAGAAAGCCATCGACCGCTAACGAATGTTCAGGTATTCAGTAGCGTCCAGAAAATGGACCTCACACACGTCATGCATGTTATGTGTAGCCAGCTTTACACACATGCAGCACACGGGGAGCCCCGGCGCGGATTTTTTGGTTCACAATCGGACTGGTTGTTACATGGTTGCCGAGGTAGCTGCCTTTGTGTTGCCAACGCACACGTGTGTGGGCTAGTTTGTCGTTAGTAGAGCAACGAGCGCATTAACCCTCCCGGAGCCGACCGGCCGGGAAGACATCCGGTTAACCCGCTTAAAGATAAATTGCATGCAATCGTGCTGAAGTGAGCTTGAGCTCAGGGGCGTCGGTCGGTGGGATTGTGGTTATCATTAAGCTGATTATGCTCTCGGGTGGTAATTGATTAAGGTATGCATTTGTCGGTATGAATAAATTATGTCTTGTTGTAAGTGTGAAGAAAAGAGTAGCTGGCTTTTTTTGCTAGGCGTTTTCTTTTGATTACTCGGGGTGGTATTGAAGCAGATTAGAATAATAACATCAGGGTTCTGAAAATTGCTTAACAGAAATACTCAAATAGTTTAATAGATGCTGAAAAATAGCGAAATCTGCTTAAGTAGGTGCTTGTGTACAAAAATTGCATACCTTTAGGAGCATTTATAACGTTTAATGTTTCTTGTGCGTCTCATAGATAAAATCTGTCATTTTTTAAACATAATGAAATTATTTATGGAGTTTAACTATAATAAAAACCAAGGAAGGTGTTTATGTGTTGACGGTCAAGAGGTCATGAGTTCTTTATTTAAAAATTTCCACCCCTTTTTTCGTTCAATGAATGCTTTTCAACTTATTCTTTAATAAGTTAGAAATTAGGTCTCAGAAACCCAAAGCCTTTTTAAATATATGATGATAAAAAATACGGTTATGCCTTCCTTTATGGATATAGCAAATCTAATAAATTTTACCTTACTCTTCTTTGAACAATATTAATAAAAAAAGTCTTTAGTTTTAGTGGATTTTTTTAGTTGTAGACGAAAGAGTTAAGTTATTTTGAGACATTTAAATTGAATTCCTGAAACTTTTATACCAACCTAATTTGAACAAAAGCGGAGTTCCGGTGGCATTGGCTATAGCGGTGCCAGTCTTAACACGGAGGATTTAAAGAGGTTCAAATCTCTTCTAGATCGCCTCTTCGTACACAGGGCTATCTACCATTCTAGGAGTAAAATTAAGTCACTAAAAGCCATAAATGGCAGGGTAAGACCTTTCGAGGCTTTAGTGACAAGGCAGAAGAAGGAATTTGAAGAAAATATTCATCTAATGTAATGACGATTGCATACTTTTGGGCTCCTATTTTATTGATTTGATTTACCTATAAAATTTGCTAAATTTTCAACAATTTAATTTAATTTAATAAATGGTTTTTAATAAGCCTTCAGAACAAGAAATTAAATAAAATTCATTACTTTAAAAAGTATTGGGCTTATAATTCCAAAGTAAAAGAGGCTAGTAAATACCAACCGATTCTTGCATTCACTTAAAGTTTGCTAAGCACCTCGAACTATTTGTTCGCACAAATTGTTAACACAAACATTGAGATACAACCGGGGAAAACGATCCCGCCACGTCCAGCACCAGGCTCGCAAACATTTCACCCCTTTTCTGTCAAACATATCCTGTCACGGACCGCATGAACCCTGCCCTGCCTAACACGGACACCCCAATTTCACAAATAACAATCCAATTAATCAGCCGTCCGTTAGATTACGGATTCCCTTGCTCGGCAGACTAGAAACACCGGCCACACTTCCTTGACAACACACCGACGGGTCTGCGTTGCGTGTCGCACAACCCTTAAAGGTCCCGGGCGCCCGGTGCCTGAAGTGTGCGTTATGTTTAAATTCCACCACAAACCTCCATCCCGTAGTGCAAAACAAAGCCAAACGCTGTCAATGCAACCAGAGCACGCAATCAGCCCTCCGCGCTCGAAGCGCTTAGCACTGTTCCAAGAAGCGCAGGTTTGTGTTTGAATTTGTGCACGTCAGCGTAATGTTTGCGAGCAAAATTCCTTTACGTGGAAATGGGCCGCTGGAACGCTGGACAAGCACAACCCCCCCCCCCCCCACCCACTTTGTCAAAAAGGCAGAAGAAATGAATCAACCACGGGTTGAAGCGGCGTTCTAATCCTTCCATCCCCAGCGCCCCCAGCAAAACACACAGTCAAGTGTACGGACGGCTTCAAACTGTCACTGGAGAGCGGCTGAGTGAGACTTGGGACACGATGTACAATTAAAATGGCACGCAATAATACCGACACTCTAGGTACACGCTTGATGGCAGTTTTTGTTTCATCTTTTGATGGGGGACGAGCAAAACGGAAAGAAAAGAAAAAAAAATACCCGGTCGCTTTCGATTTTATTTCCCACTGCATATACCCAAGGAGCATCTCACCCTAGCCCGAAAACGAGGAGGAAAGAATTGCTCGTGAAAAACTCCCCCAAAGTAATGCGTGTCCCTCGGTTCCCCACTCGATCCAAGGCAAGTTTGTTTCCATTTTCCGAAAGGAAAATTACCTAAGAACAGTGGTGGAAAAGAGCCATATCAACACTAGAAAAAGAAAATCCAATGAAGCACAGGCAAGTTCCGCCCCTATTTTCCATCGCTTTTGGCTTCCCTCTAACCAGAAGGAAAAGCCGTCCGCATACAATGCATTATTAAATGGGCTTCCGGAGCGTTTCATGCAATCTACAACACGTGAAGTGCATACGAATGCTCCAACCGAAAACAAAAGGGGAGAACGTGTTTTACTCCTCCTCCGATCGGCATCGGCAAGTAAATTAGCAGTGAGGCGAACAAAATTAAGATTGATAACGCATTATCATTTACTGAGGGGAGGCGAACATTTTTGCAGGAATTGTAGTTGGGCATTACTTTTGGGAATGGTTTCTTCACTCGTTTTCTTTGCAAGATGTGAAGGAGTTACAAAAATAGCATGAGCTTTCAGTTGCTAGAATGAAAGAAAACTTAAACGGTGTAATGCGTATTGCATAGCTTTAGGCGTTTTTTTGATTTAAATTTATTTCTGTTGTTTATTCCTATCTAACACATTTTTACAGTCTATTATTTAAGTAAACTTTGTGCAGTTGACACCATCTATATAATAAAATTTCTTTCTTTCTGCAAAAAAAACCTTATTTACATCGTACTTATTCCCGACAATCCCTAGAAAATAAAAAAGGCATCCACCCAAGATTTGCTCCTCATCCATTTTTTATTTTTTCACCCGACTGCACCAAACCTCAAAGAAGAGGTTATTTTAAATTCCACCGTAAAAAAACAACCTAGTCTTTCGCCCACCTTTTAACCACTATAGCATTTCGCATTTTTCGTTTCCAGTTTGGTGCATTATTTTCGACCACCGACTGGGGTATACGGCGTGGCTGAAGTGACCGCCCCGCAACAGAAGTGCGACACCATCGAAGGACGCCTGGCGCGAGAAAACCACAACCACCATCTGCAGCTAACCAAGGGGACAGACACCGGAAACGGAAACCGGGAGCAGAAGAATAAAAGTGCAACTGTGGGTTTTTTGTTGTTGTTGCTTCTTTACAACCACCAAACCCGCAGCTTTTCTTCGAAGCTCTGGGTGGGCTGCAAAAAACGGGAACCTGGAAAAACCCACCCAGTTTGGCATTCGACGGTATTATCAAAAAACCGCGCATCCTAAAAGCGCACAAATATTCGATGTCGCGTCGCCTTTTTTGTTGCTCCTTCTCTCTGTTGTGGTTGAGTTTTTGAACCCTTCGTTTTTGTTGCACATTTTTGGGTTGCTTTATCCTGCCGGGCTAGACGGGATTCGATGGAAGGGCCATTTTTTTGTCACTGATTCTGTTTCCAAGCGCAATCTTGGCGGTAGCAGCAGCAACGATTGGAAAAACAACTATCGATACGGACGCGTCTCTGGCTCGATGTTCGGTCAAGCGTAAGGAACAACTAAGAGCAGCCAGCCAAATAACAACAGCAAAGCGAAAGGAATTGGTGGACGAGCGGCGTAAGAAATGGTGGAAAAATTAGCATGCGGTTCTTTTTTTTCTTCTTCCTTCCTTCATTTCGCTCTCTCTTTGCTCCATTCAGTGAACGTTCACCTTACGATGGAAAACATCGTTCCTGTAGATTCTGCAGATGGTGGTTCACAAAAAAGGGATTGCCATAGTTTGGAAGCACAATGGGTCTGCTGTTGTTTGACGCTGTTGGTGATGGTGGCCACCATCGTTGTTTATCAATTAGTTTCACTGAACGGAATCACCATAGATCCGGAACACTTTAAGTAATGAAATTGACACTCGAGAATGGGTTCAATTTTTCGGTCCTTCATTCCGGACAGGAAAAGCAAAAGCAAAATTTCCAGCAAAAAGAAAACTGAATTTGACTAACAAAAATGGACTGTCAATTGAAACCCAAAACTAGGAAGAACTACACGCCTGAAGCTATGCAATACACCTACGAGAAATACCTTTGTATAGGTTAATTTAGGCGCACAATCGCCTTAAATTTTCTTCCTGTGGTATTTGGATACGCCAATTTATTCCTGAAGTTGGGTCTCACGCAAGTCCTTTAAAGCACAACTATTCATAAGACACGGCTCTTATCAGGATCACATTGAGCGGATGAAACTCCTACAATAGATACACTGTTCGAAGAGACTTTCCACTTCGAGGAAATATGAGCTGAGGATTCTTTTGGAAGTATGACTTGAGTGATATTCTACAAGAGCAGTAACTACTGGGAAACTGTCACCGAGATCATTAGACTCTTTATATTGCAATACAGAGGCTTTATATTGTAAAACGAATAATTTAGACTTTACAATGTATTACTGACCACTTCTTTTCGATGGTATTGCCATCACTACAGGCATTTGATTATCTCTCAACGCTGGAATAGTATCACTAGCTCCAACAGTTGTTAGAGAAAATCTTGAAGCAAACACCCCGGATTACTCCAAACAATTATTTACAGCGCGATGTTGATGCGTGCCCTTACGGATTAACAACGTCTGTAACTCTCATTTCAGGAGTAAAATCTTAGAAAACAACGCTGGTAGAAGCCTAGGGCATACAGGGCTAAAACCCTCAAAAAATCCACAGTATCCAGTAAATCATACTTGCTGAAAGGCCTCCTGGAGTCTTGGACTCAGATCTTCACGATTATTAAAGCTAACTATTCCACATTTCCTTGGTTACTAAATAACTTGAAGTAAAGTTTATAAAAAAATTGAAGTAGCAACTATTAAATTTGAAATGAGTTTGATAATCAATTTCTTTAGAACAGCACCCCAGGTTTTGCTGGTCTAATTTCCAAATAAGGAATATTTTCAACAGAAATAACATAACAGCTATCAAACAGGTGAGTAAACAGAAACACATTCACGTAGCGCATACATAATCCATCCATCTATGTATAAGCATCTCCCATCTGCATCTGCAGTATTATCGTAAATTAACTTTACCACTATTTACATTTTAATGAAAGAAAACCTCCAGACTCAAACGATTTTATCCTCTTGCTCTCGCTCTTGTTTAATAACTCCCTTCTACACCCAACGCTCCTCGCCTAACACTTCCATCTGGTCGCCAACCAGCGATGGAAAAGCGAAGCTCCGTTTGAAATGGAAACAGAACTTAATAAATCCATCCGGTTTAGTAAATAAAACACGCTAAGCCCCCATCATCATCATCATCATCATCACCCTCAGTACCACCACAACGCCACCGAATAGGGCAAGAGAAATAGCTTTCAACCCTGGAACTGCATCACCCAGACTGGGTTGAGCGTTGCATCGCCTGGTCCGAACCGTTGCATTACTCCTATAACCGTGGCTACCTGGTCACCTTATTACACGCCAACATCTCGTTAATCTGGCTCCTTCTTTGGCGTCCTCCCTTTGAATGTCCTTTCTTTCTCGTCGATTCTGCCCAAGACAAACTGTGGTGGTGTTGGATAAAAAATAGTCATGTTAATGTTGTTACCGTGACGCGCTGGCCTGATGGATGCTGGCTGGTACGATGATCGGTGACGGACGAATGGTCGGCGGCGGACGGTAACAAGGAAAGCCTTTTGTGCATCTGTCTGGCGTGAGATAAGATTGATGGCGTTTGGTGAAGCGACCGAAATGGTGCGTGCCGTACCGGAGGACACGGAAACACCGGAGTCCACCACCATCAGTCCCAATCTTGCCGTAAGTTTGGATGGTAAAATAACATTTCGCTTCACCACGGCAACAACGCTCGGAAAGCTCTTGACGATTTATAAAAATTTGCGAAAAGATTTAAATTACAAACCATATTTTTTCATCCTCCCAGTTTCATCCTGCTTCCTCCCTTTCCACCGATACCTACTCCATTCCTTCTCGTTTCATTCGATTTTTGTATTATTATTTTTATCTTTCAGCCTGAATGTATACTATCCCACATAGCACGCTGTCTCGCGCCCGGGATAGATAGCAAAACGGTGAAAATAAATCATGCAACTTTTTTCCCACAAAATCCCGAACCGACGTAGGAATCGGCTCGCTGTGGGATGTGGGCAAGCAGTGGATTGGTTTGTGGCAATGCACTCAAGAGGCCGAAGTGTTTGACAGCTTTTTGGCGATGAAATGAAGTTTAATGGCTTTCCGTACTGGCTTTCCAGGACCCAGGGACCATCGTTTTTTTCCTTTTTTTGCTGGTACACTAAAGTGTAAAGTTTTGCAATGTATGAGCAATACTTTTCACTTTTTTCCGTTGAGTTTTTTGTGACTAAGGATTGGGGGGATATCTTTACATTTATTGGTTTTTCTACACTGTTTTCGATGTGCTTAATGTCAATGGTTTATTATTTATTCTAATGGTCTCTCTTACCAACCATAGACGATAACTTATTTAATTACTTAGATTTTTTGTGCTTTTATTGTAAGTTTTGTGAATAACTCGTTATTTTATTGACTTACTCATCTTCTTAATATTTCAATCAATCAAAATTATTTAATAAATCATGCTTTGGAGCGATCCGGTGACCGAGGTGATCGGTATCCTGATCTTCACACAACAGGACCGGGGTTACAATCCCAGCCAGACCATCTCCTCATCCGCAGGGTTGAATGCTTTTCTAAGGGGAAAATCAAGTCACAGACAGTCAGAAATGGCAGGCCGGGACCTCTAGGGAATGTAGTAGTGCCAAGGAAGTAGAAAAAGAATCATAATAAAATTTGACACAGAAATAATCAAGATTTTCTATGAAATTCTTGAAAAAAGAAAGAGAAATAAACATAACCTTTGCCTTCTAACATTTATTTCCCAACGCATCCAACTCCTTGTAGTATTCTGTGTGTATGCGTTTCACTGATTTCCCCACATTTCCACGCGAGATTTTCACAACTTCATCCCGCTGGAAACAAGCGGACGGTGCAAAGTGGTGCAAATCTCACCGGATTTACACTGAGCAAATGAAGCAGCTTTCAGTTTCGTTTACGCTAACCATTATTGTAACAGGATCTGGTGAAGTTTTCCTTAACCTCGCTGCCACCCAACCGCACGCCTCCTTTCCCGCCCTTAATCTCCCGGGAAGCGCTTGGAACGGTGTGAAAGTTCTGGAGTTTTCCTTTGCTCAGGGCGGCATACGAAATCCGACACTCGCGCGCGCACACAAGAAATGTTTATGTATATTTCCACAGTAATTTACCACCGATTGTTGAAGCTCGCCATGTCTCTTCAAATATGGAGAAAGCCACCGCCACCATCACCACTATCACAGGGCAGTCGTAGCACCGACGCGAGCGTAAAACTTTTCGCAAAATCAAAACAACCGACTAAACGAGCTGAAACACTGTTTGTTGCCGCTGGGAAATGGAGAGCAAAAAAAAAGGCATCTATCTACCCACACTAGCACGGCTGAAGGCACTGGCTGTTCATACCTCTACCATACGCAGGGAAAAACTTTGTATAATTACACCGGTTACGGCACTTTGCCGAAGTGAATGTGTTCAGACAGGGGAAAACGGGTGGGGAACAAAATACAATACAGAGAAGAAAGAAAAAAACCTGGGCGAGGTGGGCGTGAATTTTCCAAAATTTTCTCTACGTGCCTCTTCGGCGAGGCGAGCTTGTTTCTTTACCTGCTAGATCTACGCTGATAGTGTGGTTAATTATTGTTTGTTACGAGGGTAATTAGTTTTTATGTGTCTCAGTTTCCGGTGTTGTTCTTCGAGCAGCAGTTGGAGGAGTAGCACAACGCTCGTGGCAAACGAAAAGCATAAGGACTTAATCACACGCTTTATGGTGAAAAATAAAGCACGCCTCTTGGAATAAAAGCACCCGCAAAGCAGAGGCCTATCGTTACAACCAATATCCTGAATTATAGACGCATTCTTCACCACCTGGAAAGAAAAGTCGAAAGGAAAATCCCCAAAATCAGGTAATGAGCTGAATTTAATATACTACCAGCAGAGCTGGTATGGCTCGAGGGCGTCTCCACATCCTGACAGACATCATAATCTTCACAACACATTAAACCGCATTAAAGCGCAGGCTTTCCAGACACTTCCCAGCCGAGATGAAGTCAAGTGAGAGCGATTGATAAATCGGACGGTAAAGAATGGGACATTGTTCCAATCCATACCCAACGGCAGCCTACCGTCTTCTGGCTATAAATTCTACGAACCTCTTAACGAGTACCCTCATGATGATGCTTGGATTGGCAAGAAATTCAATGACAAGCAACAGACTTGGCTTGTGGCTCGCTGCTCGTTCCATAAATTCATTGAAACACACTCGATAAAGCAAAACAAGCTTACATTCGGTCTCTTCCAACAATCTTTTAAAACTCGACTCCAACCGGTCATATCTTATCACGTAATCTGATCCGATCATTCCAAATCCAAGTAAAAGGGGACATCCGTTTCGGTGGAAAAACCCCTTTCGTTGACGCACCGATTTCCTAGGACCGAACTGTCTTCAACAAGCTTGGGAAGATGGGGAAACAGAAATGGGATTACCTCTCACACTCCCGGTACATCCTTCGGCAGGCACAGCGAACTTAAAAAGGCCTATGCCCACGAACAGGGTAAAGATTGTTTCTTTCAGATTACGATTGCAGGCAGGCTTAAAGGAGCCCGGCAATGAGTCTACCGTTCCCTGCTCACTGAAGCATCAGAATCGTGGTGGAACGGGATGGGAAAAACTTTTTCGTGCGTAAATTTTACCCAAAAACTTCGCATTAAGACGCTGAAAGGTGGTAGCGTACGCGATCGGATTTAAAGTACTGGCGATGCAGCGTCGGTGAAGAAAACAAAATCGTTTGTTAACGAGAACACTTGTAGTACAGCGGGAGTGACAGGGAGGGTTTCATTTCAATTGTTCAATAATGCAATTACTTTGTGATGAAGTTGTTGCTCGAACGTGACAGCAAGTGGCTGCAATCGAGATGCAGCCGTGTGATAGGATAGGTCTTGTCCCGGGCACAATTTATGACGTAATTGCTTAAAAGGATTTGAAAGATAAGATAAGGGAGTCAGAAGCAAATGGCTTTTGACAACTCATTTTCGGTTGAATAGATTAATAAGAATTTTAAGGAATAAAATTAAGATGAAAAGAACAGAACCGTTGCTGCTATTTCAAATTTCTGGTCGAGTGTGTTACGCATTGCATAAACTAGGGCGTTTTTTGGATATTTTCCGTTAAAAGCGCGAAAAGAACGCTCATTTCGCTAACAATAATTTTATCAACTGTTTAAGATATGAAACAAAATATAAAAATAAATCATCCCAAACTGCATTGATAACACTTTAAATCCATTCATCCGACAAAGCTCCAAAAAACCCAGCACTAAAAGCATTTCCACTCAGTCAGTCGAGAGGCTCCAGCCGGGCCAAAAGGCTACTGCAAAAATTAATTTTCCTCGTTCTCACCCATACATTTTCACCTTCATTTATTTCTATTTTGTCGCACCACCCAAGCTCGCTCATCTGTCCTTTGAAGCAATTTTTGTCATTACTTCCCGTAAAATCCCGGCTAGGTTATTGCCGGCTATGCTTTCCATTTTCTCTATCCACTGCCCTAGCCCTGACTGGCCCTGTGGACTGGCTGTGTGGAAATGTGTTTCTTTTTTATTTCCAACCGTTCACGCCACCCTGCGACATCCTGTCCATCCACCGGACCCAGACATACAGTGGCCAGCTGTGAGCCTTCCCAAAAAACCCCAACCGCACCACCTCGCGGACAACCGTGCGACCGCCCGGTGTTGTTGTTTTCGTCGTGTTCATTAAAATAATTTACAGTTATCTCTAATCCGATTTATTTTATGCTCGCTCATTACCCTTCAATGTTACGTTACTGCAGCAGCAGCAGTAGCAGCAGTAGCAATGGTGCAAAGGAAAGGTTTCCTCCGTTTTTCCCCAAGCCAAGGTTGGTAGGGCTTTTCCATCCAAAATTAAGAACAAAAAACTACGGGACAGAAAGGCTATTTGGAGGATATTACGCGACGACGGGTGTTGTGCAGAGTACGGAGATATTAATGTTGCACTGTGTGTATTTCGTTCGGATCGCGGGATTCGGACCTCTTTT
Source organism: Anopheles stephensi (assembly GCF_013141755.1). Lineage (NCBI taxonomy): Eukaryota > Metazoa > Arthropoda > Insecta > Diptera > Culicidae > Anopheles > Anopheles stephensi. The sequence continues at coordinate 20,134,631 of NC_050202.1, forward strand.
TGTGCTTTGGATTTTGTACTTTAAAACCTGCAGCACACCACGCCTGGATTGGTAGTGCAACAGCCAGAATGACATTTTGGCGGCTTCCAGCTGGCGTTAAAAGGGCGCATATGGTGTACGCGAAGCGAGTGAATGGCCCGGGTCAGAAGGGTAAGCCATTGACACACGACCTACCGTAGCTTTTCGTGTGGCAAGGGAAGCGTCTACTGTTTCGGGGATTCTAGCAAGGACTTTTGGGAGATTTTTCAATTTGAAAGTTTTTTTTAATTTAGGATTTCTTAGACACACACGAAAAATATTTTATTAATGAGATTAAATGCAAAAGAAAATTAAATTAACACTAACGTACACTAGTTCAGTTTCAATTTGCTTTATTATTATTTTTGAATTTTTGTGTTTTGTGTTTGGACTCTTTACTTTAGTTTATTTAATGCCTTTGATTATTTAAATTTTTACTTTTTACTTATTTAACAGTATTTTAAAATTTCGCTTAAACTACATTTATCAATTATATCTTTTTAATATACAGTTTTCTACTGCATAATCCATAAAATATGTGTTCTAATGTTAAAACAATGAGTGATTTTTAAACTACAAACAATATTCATATTGCCAAAAAAACTTAGTGTTGTTGCATCTCAAACTTCTCACTGCTTTGAACATTTAGATGCTAGCTTTACGGCCTGGAAAATGCTCCTCGACGGTGAAAACCTCATTTTTCTTATAAAAATATTCTCTTTTATAGCCTTCACAAAAGGATGCACCTGTCCCCCGGTTAAACAAAGCAACCCCCTTAAAGCAACACGAACACGTTCATTAACCGTAAACAGTGCCTGCATGCAGTCAGGCTCAGTAACGACAATGGTGACATATTCCCGTCTCCACGTTTGTTTGCGCTACGGATCAAAATCAAGCGAAACAGCACAAATATACAAACAATGCCACACACACACACACACACACACACACACACACACACACACACACACACACACACACACACACACACACACACACACTCCCCGATGCCAAGATGCCATCACGGTAGCGTCCCTTTCCCGAAACCATTTCCGTACCAAGCGCACATTTTCGGTGCTAAATCGATCGGAATGGCACGGCTTCCGGGCATTAATGTCGCGACAGGCGGCCACCCCAAGCACAACCGGCGCCCGCTTGCGCAAGGATGCATAATTTCATCCATTTTGCAGTGGCATGGCCACATGTAACGGTCGAAAACGGTAATAAAAATAATCCACCCAAACCTTTTGCCCGGCAACGCTCACGGTCGGTAAGGTGGCTTCCTGGCAGGCTGACTTTAACCCCCTTGCCGGCAGAGGGTGGTACGTATTTTAATTATTTCACTTCACTCCCGGTTCGATCCCGGAAAAACGGCGTGCGATTTCCGTCCTCACACACACACACACACCCTGGATGAAACGCACGTGAACAGCGGAACCTCGTGCTGGGGAATGTCGACCCACGCACACGATACACTCTTAAGAAGCTTAAAAGATTGACGGTCCCGATGCTGAAGACTGTTTAAAGCCGAAGGGTAAGTGATCGGTGTAGATTGTCCACACGGCTGTGCTTCTTCCCCTTTTTCGGGAGGGATTTCTTAAGCTATTTCTATTACCGTTTTTCTTACTTTTTTTTTGCTTAAGAAAAGCCGTTCACTGTTGCAGATTGTGGATACGCACCGCGTGAAAAAATGCGTTTCTCGCAGGATTATACGCACCACCCGGTGTGGCTTCTTGGGCCCTCTGTCAGGCAGATAAAACACGATCGGAATATTTTTTTCTTCTTCGTCTTTCGGCCGTGCTCTTCTGCTGCTCATCAAGTAGCAACTAAAACACGGTAGATTAAAGGCTCAATGCCGTTCGATGAATATTCAACGTGCGTCGAGTAAATATCTATTATACGGTTACATGATGACATGACTTTGTACTTTATCGTATGATTTGATTTCGGTTTTCTTGTTGTCTATTAACTTAATCTGTTACATTATACGGAGGATTAAACTTTCCACACACGATTCTAGCTTTCCGCAACGGGAAACGTTCCCAAAAGGCCTTTCTTTTATCGAAAGGGTAGCATCCTAATGCATTGATTTATTTTGCTTTTATGGAGAAGGTTTATAATGATGAATTATCAATATTGGCCACAAAAATCATTTTGCTGCATCATCTTTAACCTAAAATTACCATAGTCACTTGGGTTTATTGCACATTTAACACGGATAAATTTTAAATTTGTTCACGCCTAAAAGTAGGCAAGACGTGATACACATATCTAAAGGATTTTGCTAATGAAAAGTTTTCCTTTTCTACTTACTTAAATAATGAGTTTTTAAGGGGTTCACAACACGTGTTAAAAAAGGCAAGAAGTCAATATACCTTCAAATATACCTTCATCGTGCTGAAATGTTTTTCCTACAATTTTTGTATAATTTTTTTTCAGAAATTTGCATGATATTATTCGAGAGTTTTGCTTTAAGAAATATATTTAAATTAAACTTTGGTTGCTTTTTCCGATACTTTTTAAATTACAGACGAAAAACCCACGGTACTTCAACTTTTCATTTTATGAATATTTAAATTCACTTTTTTGCCCCTAAAACTATACTACACGTAATGCAAAGCAACCCTTTCAAGTATATCAATCGAAGATTTCGATTCCCGACTGTCCATTTCGCGTAGAAACACTGCATAAATCACTCAAATTAAAATAATGTGTTTGCCATTTCCATTACCTTTTCGAACGTGGAGGAAAAATCCTCACTGCTGCTAGCCGGAAACAGTACAAGCCTCCAATAAATAAACAACACTCGGAGGAAGAAATAAAACACAAACACACGTAGTACACTAGGCGGGTTGGTTATTCACATGCAATTGCTTCATATCTTTAGGCGCACTGGATACTTCGCCCCACGACCACCAGCACCACACGAGAGATACGGATATTTCAATACACTCACAATAGAATTGCCCGGATTTTATGCATCCAGATAGCAAGGATAAATATTATTAGAACTACTGCACGGGTTATGAGCGCGTGGAGGTTATGAAATAGTGATTACGATGATGATTATGATGATACGACCATGGACATGAATAGTAGTGAAGTGAATCATACACGCTAAACCACACTCATCGAAACACTCACTCACACCGGTAAAGCACACTTCAAAACTGATCAAACTGAGCAACGCTGCTTCACGGGTAGAAGAATAATCGATCGCTTATCACGGAAACTGCATCCCAATTTCGGTTGGATGAAAACTTTTGCATCGGATGCTTCCGTATATAAATGACACACATTTAGCGCACCTGTACCCGCACGCTTCACTCACTGACGCTTCCGCACTAAACAGCTGGAACAGCTAGGGATTAAAAGAGCGTAATGAATGACAATGGCTACCCCAACCCAACGCTCCACACTACTTTCTGTGGTGAGTGAGGTCACCTCCGTGGGCCAAATCTGGATGCTTTATCACGTTTTCGGCGTTCGGCGCAAGTTGACACTGACCGGGTGTGTTTTAAGCCTGGTTTTGGCATACAAAAATCACCGCCACCACATCACTACCAGGCTCACCAGCATGCTGATGACCACTTGAGCCACTGACACGCTGAACCGGTGGTGGTGGCCTCAAACACTCACACGCACGAACACGGCCGAGGGATTCGGAAGTGGTCGGGATCGTTTATGTGGGACGGATGTGTACACACTTTGATTTATGTTGTTTGTCACATCCGGCCGGCATTCACTAGTTTCAGGCTGATGGGGGTAGTGGAGCACAGGAATTGGAGATGTATGTTCTAAGCACACACACACACACAAACACAACCTACATTAGCAGTGCTCTGGACAGGATGTAGCGATATACTAGGTCTTCGGGGCATTCGGTGGTAGACCGAACCGGCTACACCTTCCAAACAGCACGAACCGCAGCAATCAATAAATAAAGTTTCACCTTCTTTCACTTCAGCACTCTCAGCACTGTGCCCCGGCTGCTCAGCAACTTCAGAGGATGCAGCAGCAGCAACAGCAGCTCGAGAAAAAAAGGAAACGAAACAGAGATCCCGGAAACGACTACCGGAGCACTAGCTGGGGAACAGCATACGATTGACACCTGCACATCTGGCCACTATCTGCTCCCAAAAAAGGTTGGCCTCTGATCCTATCCTACTCTGGCCGAAATCATTCTGTTGCACGTTGCGTAGTGGCAAAAGACTCGGTTTTGGTGTGGCCCTGCATAAATCTGAACACCGGTCAAACAAACACACACTCACACACACACACACTTATTCACAAGCGCGCTCAAGCACATTAGCATAAGGACCTCAGGACCTTCTCCTTGTCGGAAAGCTGCATCCGGGTCCGATTGCGGTCAGGTCACGTCCGGCTTTTTTTTTTCGACCCCTTCCCAGGTTGGTATATCCGGTGCACGCTACTAATGCGACCTGATTCTTCCGGGCTGCTGGGAGTTTATCTACTTTTCTTTCATTCGGGTCCTAACCCGGAAGGGGACAAGTTTTTTGATGTTGTTTGCTTGCTTTTCCCGTGGGAAGTCACACTTTGGAAAATTCGAATTCCGAAACTAATAATCAGGTGAGTGTTATCAACTGCTTTGGCGAGGCCACCGGGTGCCGTCCACCGGCCGAGGTGGCATACAAATTAGTACGTTGACCCAGTTGCTTTTGGATAGCATATTGGACCGATTTTTACCTTCGAAATGTAGCAGTTTTGGTTGAACGATGCCGGGACAAGGTATCAAACAGAGTAATAATCCTTTTTTGAATGCAATTCTTATTTTCCGAGCACTTTTTTTCGCAGCAAATGCACACTTTTCTTCTGCACTTTGGACGATTTATTCGCGAACGTGTTCACACACGACTGTCGAAGACGCACGCACACGTACACCTGCTACACGCTGGCACGGACACGTTCCGCTATCGGCAACGATCGGAATCGCACTAGCGGATTGTGCGGTGCATTTTTCCCGAGCCCGAACCCGAGATCCGGGTTCCGAGAAGTGAGAAAATTTTGCTTCGGCTGCAAGCTTCGGTATTTTCCTCATCCTGTGTGGAAAAGGAGGTAGGAATGGATGAGGCAAGGATACGGAGAATCTCACCATCAGCATCACTATCTCACTCGCACCTTCTGCAACAGTATCCACCCGTTTTTCCCTCCTACATTCACCGCCGTGCACCCCTCCCTCACCGCTGATCTGATTGACTGTTTGGTGATTTTCCTCGTCGAGACGTCGTCTCACCGCTGGCGGAAGGTCATGATTGTGTTTACTTTCTCTGTCACGCTCCCTCTCTCTCTCTTACTCTTGCTCGCTTCGTTTCCTTCCTCACGAAAAACCTTTCGGAAAAAGGACTCGGTACCAATGCATTCATAATCGGTCACTCTCGCCGGTAACAATCCGACGCACCGAAAGGCAGAAAGTTGTAAACAAGCACTAACGGGGATTCTTACACGACGGGAAATTCGGTGATGGGGTGTATGTAGGGAGGAAAAGCTAAGAGAGAAAAACAAGGACATGCGCATGTTTTACTTCGGAAGGAGTCACATTTCTCATCGCGTTACCGGACGTCGGTTTATGGCGTTGTTTACATGTTTTGGTGCATATTGTGTTCCATAAATGCTTTATTTATTGCTTTTAAAGCAAAAACTGACTCTCATATTTCCTAAAAAAAGACTAGACTAAATAAAATTAACTCTAACAAATAGAAAAATCAATTTTGAAACAAAATTTTCTGAACTAGATTATCCAAAAGAAATGTATTCGAATGTTTTTCCATTACTCTAAAACAATTCAGCCTAAATTGCTGCATTACGAATGACACTGCATCTCACGGAGCGATTTCTCTTCTCACATCTCACTCGGGCGTGAGTGGTGATGAGTGAGAAACACGATACGCTCACTCTCTCTGTTTTTATTCGATGTTTTCTCTTCTCACCCGGCATACGGCTGGCGCTGTTTACATTTTCCCGGCAGTGGCAATGGGTTTTCCACCGGTGTTTAAATGTGTTGGTGAATAAACATGATGTACGCTGTTTTGTACACTGTAAATTTGTTTCTTTGATAATAAAATCTATTTTGAAATAATTGAATAATTTAAATTATCATTTTCAGTACTATTTGAATTGATCAGATTATTATTGTTTTTTTCCCAGAATCGTGATAAAACATTTTCCTATTTTAAGGAGAACAGATATCATTAGACTTTAAGAATAGCATAATTTTTAAATAATAAAAAATAGGAATACGGAAGGAACGCTGGAAAAAATAAGAATTAGCTAAAATAACAAATCATTTCTCAACTATTGTTACGCTATGCAAATGACCTTCCATCTTTTAATCACCATTTCAAAGTATATCCCCAATTGCTTATCAATTTACTCTATGACGAAACCGCACCCACAGTGACCAGAGTATTGATTATGGGAACACTTCCTTGAGAATAAACCATCCCAAGATGTCTTTTAATATTGTTTCCATTCACCCATAAATCACTGTAATCAAAAGTCGGGAAGCAAGCAAACAATACAATTACCTGTAAACGAAACCAGTGTGGAGACAATCTTCCCTTAACCCATGGCGCGTTCCTGCTCAAACAAACTCAATCTTCATATAACACCATCAATAAAAAGCTTGTTAGGCGCTGAAACACCATCACCTGATGCCATTCGTAACGCTACGCTGTACGCCCCGAGAAGCGGCACGGTGGGAAAAAGGGCAACATTAACCGTGAAAAACTGAGCCACAATGAAACAAAACCCAACATGCATCATAAGAAAACGAACGAGAAGCGAAGCGAACGTTAAGAGAATACACAAAAAAAAATGCACTCCATGCACCCAACACACGCCGAATGATATGGCGCGAAAAACGTGGCATCGATTACTCGATCCGCAAACGGACGAACATTGAGTGCAATTTATCACCGCAGCTAAATTATACCGTCTCCACCTCAGCCCTCAGCGTGACAGCATTTGTTAATGAAAAGTACCCCCTTTACGGTACGAAAACGGTACGTGTGCGGACACCCACAAAAAACAGGGTGCCCTAGTGCCTGGCGAATCTGGCCAAGCATGAAAGGTTCGCCCGCGCATACGGCCGGATGAGAAGGTGTAGCGCATTTAAAAACGAAACCAACAAAAAAAATCGCTCTTGCACATAATGCATGCAGCATAATGCGCACAGTAAATGGATGCTGAAGCATGGGAGAAGCTCTGCAATAGCCTTTTTGATAGGTCCAAAATGGTCCTCTAGCAGCGTGCCAGTCTGCCCGCAGTTTCGTAGGCCTATCGATGGCACTTGAATAAAGGTGGGATGGGTGCATTATCATCGCCGTCATCACAGTTGGTGCTGCTGCTGTTGCTGGCGGTTTGTATCGGTCGTGCTGCAGCTGAGAGTGAGATGTACAGTGTGGTACGAAAAAGAAATCATAACCAACGCATGTGGTTATAATTTAATTAACAAGGATAAACAGTGCCCTAGACGACGACTTACAGTTTCCAAATATTAAGAACTAAATTAATTTTGAAGTCGTATTCCCTCTTGGAAAAAACAAAAGTTTTCTGATGGAGAATTGCTCAAGACATACTGAGGCTAAGAGACATATGCAAATTCTGTGAATTTACTAACAGAGGGCGCTAGTACACTCGCCATTTTCGAGCGGCGGGTGCTAAGGACTATCTTTGTGTGAGCAGAGCGTGAAGAGAATGAAAATGAATCACAAGCTTGCTATGTTCTTTGGCGGAGCTAATATCCTGACGGTGGCTATTCGAATCCTTTGATGGCTCGGGCACGTGATGAGGATTCCAAGGCTCGTCAGGGACCTGTTCGGCACGAGGCGCAGAGGAACACAGCTAGCTCCGTTGGCAGGATCAGGTAAAGTCTAACCTATCAGAGATCGGATCCAGTGGAGACTGGAGGAAAACAACCCTGGTTCAGGTCTCATGGAAACGGATTGGCGACCTGGCTATGTCTAATAGAGGTGTTCAACCCCCAGTAGGCCAAGAAGAAGATGCTGAGGGAAGAGCAATCAGGTCTTGGTTCCTTATAACATTACCTATCTGGTCAAGGATATTCTTCACCGTTTTCATGGATATTATATCCTCTGGATGCAAGTTACTCTGGATAACTCGTACACTTTTTTACCTGGTATCATGGTGCAGTCAGTCATCATATCCTGCAAATTGTTTTAATCTCTCATATACCGATATATGACGGCGAAGTGTGGTTTCTTTTATAAGCTTACTAGCAAATCACTTGATCTACCGTACATTCTTGCTAAAATCCATCATCAGGTTCCTGTCAAGTGCTTAAGGTTTCGACCAGTATTCAATACCGCATTTGGATTAACAGAATTTGGTTCTAACAAACCATTTTTGTTAATCATAAATTCATATAACTGCCTCAAATCAAGGAGCGGCCTGGTGCTGTAACTGTAAGGTGTCAGCAGCACAAGCCTCACACGGCATGGTCAGGATTCAAATTCCCAGAAAAAAAAATCTATAATAAAAGAAAGAATGAAAAAAAGTTAATTTATTTTTTGTTGAATACACAAGCAATATAAAGCCTAACATATAAAAATAACCAATGCAATTATTCGTCTCCACTTATTGCACACACTGTGCATCGCTCTGCCTAAGCCATTCCAATCGATTCCCTCATATGTGCCAGCATAATCACTGCCGATGGGCAAGCATACCTACCATGCTCCGTGCCCATCCAAAGTACCCTCCCACAGATTTTCTGGTTCTTAACCGAATCAGACGCTACTTTTCACTTGCCTCCTTCAATTCCAACGGGGTCGTGTGGACCGTGTCTTTTGCCACCGAAAAAAAACGTTGCAACCTGCGGCATCGACTGATGCATTATCGCATCACGATATTGCAATACCTTCTACCATGGCCGAACATGGTTTCGGCCGTTTTCATACTAAACATACCACTGATATGAGAGGTACCCACCAGCCTTCAAACACCCGAGTGGCATCCCCAGTGGTATGGCAGCGGCACGAACGTTGAAGGTGGTGCGAAGAAATAAATAAAACCCTCCGAAACGTTTAATACCACCCAACAGCAAAACAATCAAACCGTGATGGATATGGGCTAAATATCTATTAAATAATATTGTTTTTGATCGCATTTCTTTCGATTGCTGTTTTGGTTTTACGCCCAGTCACTCGAACCGTGTTTAATGGGTTCGATCGTACACGCATACGTACCGCCCTTTTACGCTTAGCGGGTCTGTGGGAAAATAGGGAGCCTGTGTCCGAGGGCTCGAGCTTACGAGCAGCGAGTATGGGGTTCGTGTGTGTTTTTTGTTTACGGCCAGCTTGTCCAGCTTTACGGCCGCCTCGTATCACAATTAGCGGCGGCGTGCGGCCGTGTGTTTCATGTGTGGAAACAAATTTATTATAACGCTGGTTATGGATTTGGTGTGTTGGCGCCCAGGTTTTACGTTCATTAGCCCAGCCTGAATGCTGTTTTCTCGTGTAATGCGAGGTATTTTCGTGATTCCATAGCACACATTGTAGGTCATTAAGGCAAATGACGGTTTGTAATTGAGCATTTCATTGTGTGTTGTGATTGATCATTTGTAACCATTACCTGTGAATGCAAATTAACATATTTTTTGGTTGAATAAATATCGCTATTGAAGTGTCATTTAATGCTTTCTTTTGTGATTATTGTTTTTTTTATTTTCCTTAAGATCTTTTCACAACAATTTTGTATTATTTTTGTATTCAGTTCAATGAATAATCATTTAATATCTTAAACTAAAATTTAACTTTAAAGGCTGTTTTCTATATATTGGTACTTCTTTTGACTCCTTCTGTTTAACTCTGTCTTTGATCTCCTTCCCTTATTATGCTGCTTGTCTTATAAATTTGCCCATATTCATTTTGTTCAAACTTTATCCATTTATTTGTCTTTTCTTATTTTTATAAACTCTTCTTTTTTACTATGTTTTCTTTTATTTTTCTTTTTTTATCACTACTTCGATTCACTTTCTTGTTCATATTCTTTCTTGGCACTACAGCATCAAGAAGTCTCGGCCTGCCATTTCTGTGACTTGATCTAACCCGTAGCAATGTAGTCAGTCCTGCATACGGGGAGGCGGTCTGGATGGGATTTGAACCCCGTTCCTCCTGTATGAAGACCGGCACAGGCCTCCGGACCGCCCCCTTCATTTTAGTCCTATTTATTTTGCTATTCTTTTAAATTCTATTCTTCATTTTACTAATTTTATGTTCGGTAAAATGTATTATATTCTTTTTTCTTAATTATTTTGCTTTTTTCTTGAGTCTGTGTGTCTATTATATCGTAATTACAATTTCTTTCCTTTTTAATTTGTTTGTGAGGACTAATTTCATTTAATTCAAAACATTTAATTAATTTGCTTTATTTGGAGCACAAACTTAGAACTTCTCCACAGAAAGCAACAAAATAAATAAATACTATAAAACAAAACAACTTTTTGAAACCAACTTTTGAACTGATAAAGAAAGTTTAAAATAAAACTTAGCAATTAATTTAAAAAAAATTAAAAGTGCTGCATCTTTCTTAAAAGACCATAAACAAACCTACTTCCTTGATTGAAACCCAGCTAGGAACTAAAAACTGACCTAACCTATTGGAAAAACAATGCCTGTAAGCCTCAGGAAAATCTCCTCACACATCCACTGTTCGCTAATGATTTAAGGCAAATCAGTACGAACCTTTTTTTTCTGCATTATCTACTCGAACAACAAAAACTCTGCTTGACGCATCTTGGTTAACCTAAATAGGATGCATAATTTATGTCAACGAGACAGTGAGGCGCCGTTCGCGATGAACTCGCGCGGCTCCAGCTCGCAATTAACAACCGCCGAACGGCATGACTTTTCTCACCCTATCAACTCACACGAACCGCGAGACCTAGCACCCATAACGTTGTTTTGAAATTGACCAAACGTGCACCGGCCAAAACGACTGCTCGGTGGGCTCTAAATCGGGGCTCTCCATGCATACAGCGCCCCAGTGCATCGGCAGGACCCTCCTGTAATGGACACTCGAATGCAGCGGCGGCAACACTCTCGCTGCTCTCTTACGGCACTATGGTTGCGTGCTTACCGTCTGCTCGACCGGGGTCCAACGACCGCTGCTGATCCGTTGCATAATTGCAGTGAAGATGTCAAAGATCGGCCATAGACATGCCAAGGCTGGCCTCCGTCGGGCGGGCAATGCATCTTCTCAGAAGTTCTGCGCCTGAATGAATATTAGAAGGGATGGTCACGGCTCACGAGAACCGGGCTGACGGTGGGGAAGGAGCTCGGTGGTGCGAAAGGGAAACAATAAACAGCAACCTGTTCATCATCGTGGTGGTCGACTCTCCGATACAGCTTCTTATGCGATGGCAGTAGGGTGAGCAAATCATCATCTTCCCTCGACGGGCCCTACGGACACTACGGACCCGATGCAATCTCTCACGGTTGTGCTCAGGGTTGCAACCGGGCGGTATTTCATATTCACGTGGGCTGCTGGGTGAGGAAGAGGAAAAGGTTAGGAATGCAATCTAGCCGCCCTAGGGAAAGCTGCCATTCATCCTGTCCGTTCGTGTTTTGCATCTGCAAAAGTGGGGGAAAAGAACGATCTCAAAGGAAAGCTGTGCTTTGGTTTGAATAGATATATCGGGATACGAGTAAAAAGAGAAAAATCAGAATTAAGTAAGGGAGGAGAGGAGGAAAGAAGGAAGGGGGGAGATGAGTTCCCACACTGCCCAAACACTGTCTGCTACGCCAATTTTCAAACGACTTACTGCTCGCCGTTCAATTCTAAGAATAATTAATAAACGTCCCCAAGGAAAGGTCTCATTTGCTGCACAGTGGTGCATAAAGGTAGAAGTAGATGGACAAATATTACGCTCTTTTGTGCCAAATGTTGAAACGAAAATTTTATTATCAAAATGACATGGAATAAATTAAAAAAAATGTTGCAAAAGAATATAAATACGTACGTAAAATAAACAGAGTTAAACAACCTCCAATCACATAAACCAAATCAATAAAATTAAAATAAAATTACTAAAAAGCACGAATGTAGTAAACGCGAGGCTTTCGAGGCATATTTTGCCTGTGCTCAAGATGAAGAACTGGACACTCGCACCTTTTCGGTACAATTAACGAAAATTTGGACAATTCACAACAAGAACTAGAAAAAAATAATTTAGTCCTTTTACTGATGAAACTGATATTTTGACAAGTTTTCTAAACATTTTGCGGTTCCACTTTTAGATAATCCTGAAAGCCCAAAATGTAAACTTTAACTTTTATATTATTTAAATCAATGTTTAAAAATGGCTCAAACTTTACGTGCTCTACTCCGCAACCCTGTATGGTAACGAACCAAACATATTTTTCTAACCCGTCACATCCCTTTGTGCAGTTATTGTCTTTGGCGTAAGCCATCAGATGAGTCGGTTGAGCAAAAACAAAGACATCACCGTCATCATCATCGCCCTCCTCATCCTACCCAGCATGTCGCTGCACTTCAAGGTGAATGGATGAGAAAACGTTTTTCATTTCGTATCGAGTTCCAGCTCCATTCCCCCTCCCCCCTTCCGGCAGTACGGTACCCCCCAGCATACACAGGATTTTCACCAGTTGCACAGTAATGAAAATCCTTCCCAGTTCATTACTTCCCAACCATACCCACGGGATCCCCTATGCTCTCCGTATTCTCGCTCGTTTGATCGAAACCGAGGGTTGTTTCTGTTTTGTTTTTAATACTTTACCAAACCGTCCCCCTTTTGCCGGGCGTCTTGCAAACAAATAAAAACGACGACAAAAATAAAACCAACGACAAAGACGCACAAGATGAATGAAGTCCCGAACAGAACGGTCCCTCGAGGTGAGGTCGAAATTTCACTCTCATCCCACCATCGAGAACCATGCTGTACGTGCCGCGCTAAAGCCCGAAAGCATAATTTATGCTCTGCACCGTTTCAATGCACATTTGGCTTGGGGAAAAACATTTTGAATCCGCCCGGCTGGAGCGGCCGTTTCCCCCCGGGAGGTTGTAATGAATTTCCTTAATCCTTTTGCAAGCCGTCAACTCAATTGCATTGGGTGCAGTTTGATAAGAATAAATTGGATAGCGGAGGGGTGAACAGGGCGAACAAACACTCCGGGCTTCTTTTGCGTAGGGGCTGCATGCAACCTTTTTTGCTCGGCTGTTGAGGCGTTAAATTGTTTGGAAGTAAGGTTTCCGGCTTAAGATGATCGTTTCCATGCTTTTATTGCTTTCTTTTTTATGCGCGAGTGGTATTATTTCTAGCTGTTTTTTTACTGAGTGGTAATGGGAAGCTCCTAACGATGAAAGTGTATCGGCTTAATAGAATTAATTTAATTGTGGTTATTAATCCGGGGAGGATAACAGTTTTTTTCCTGCAGAAGGTAAAGGTTCCTTTTTACGCTTAGGAATAAGTGTCTACTCTTTCTTCATTTATTTTCAACTCAAGCTAACTTTTTTTGATTGATTTGCATTAAGTTGTTTACCCACTCCAGATTGATTGGAGTAAGTCTGAAACTGTGTGTGTAGTTAGAAAGAAATTCTCCAATTATTTCTCACACGAGTTTCTGATGTTTATGGATAAAAAATACATACTCCTATGCTTTATGGAAATCATCTCACGATTATCAGAGACTGAAGTTACTCTATCCTGGTTTCAACTGAACCGAATCATTGGCTTGTTTTGGCTTGATCTCGAATTTGGGGTAAGGATGGTATTGGTAATTCACTCGTCTAAATTCTGAGATTGGTCTTCACACGACAGGGGCGGGTTTCAAATCCCATGGCCCATCAAATCCGCCCCCAGGAACGAAGGGTTGACTTTCAAGCTGCAGGTAAAAACAAGTCATGAAAAACCAGAAGTGGCAGGCCAACACCTTTCTTGGTTATAGAGCAACCAGTATTCTGCTTATATGTCCTATCCTACTTAAATTCGGTTGTTTGCTCTTGCTTATTCTAATTTCAATTATGAAATTTATCCAAAATCTTCCAAATTTACAATTATTTTATCTACTACACTATTTTATCTACTTAGCGTATACGCTGATAAAATAGGCATCATTGGTTTGAGGCTCTCCTATTTAGCAAAAGCTTAACAAAGGATCGACCGAGCGGCACTAAACCTCGGGTTGAAGATTAACTAGGTGAAAACTAAAATGATGGTGGCACCTCCACCCCTGATTTACACATGGGTGATGTACAGACAGGTGACCGTACCTTTGAAGTCGCCCAAAACTTCACTTATCTAGGGCCAAAAGTCACCACCGACAGCAATAATGATGTTGAGTACCGCGCAAGGGTGCTGGATACCAACCTGTCATAATACAGCCTGAGGAAACTTCTCCACTCTAGATACCTGTCGCGACGGACGAAGCTTTACAGAATATTTATAGTCCCAGAACTCACATGCGCCTCTGAGACATGAACATGGTCCAAAACTGACGAAGCCCTCTTATCCGCGTTCGAGAGGAAGATGCTCAGAAGGCTATTTGGCCCCGTATGCGAGGAAGGACAATGAAGGTGTCGCTACAATGACGAGCTCTGAGTGCTGAGGCTCCCATTTCTTGCTTATTTGATTTTATGAAACTAATTAGTTGGCTTACACAATAACACGTTCATCGTAGCAAAAGCTTGATGCATGAAAACTCTGCAAATAGTCCTACCCGTTATCAAACTAATCTCCTATTGATTAGAATCATGTATCAAATACACCAATATCAACTGCATAATCGCATGTTTCCTTCAAAACCTACCCTATTCAATTGTCCTTCACGTGCCGTGATGCAAGAATCGCTCGCCCCCTAAAATAAAACCGCTTCTCAATCACTCATTACACTACCCAAATACCAGCGTCACCCAGCCACCCGCCTTGCTTGCCAGAAGCCGTTTAGCGCTAATCTTCAGTGCAGTACCATCTCCCGAGTGCCATTTGACCAATTACGCTAAAGAGAAAGGACGCACGCGCGTATCCCCACCGAGATCGCAATCTATTTGCCAAAATTGAAAGAAACCTCACAGAACCCATCTTCACCCAGCACGTACACACGCACTCCGCACAGTGAGTAGGGCGGGGAACGCACCACCCTTCTCCCTCTCCCCCTCTCACCGTCAACCACGCGCGGGTAAAATTTCCCGATAGCACCACCAAAAACCCACCACACACGATCGCGATCGAGCAGCTCGTCAATGTGGCGCGCTCGCAGCATTAGTTGCGCCGGAGAGCTGATAGCAAGCGGACGCGTATGCGCCAACTGCTCGCGCTGTTGTTTCGGTCCCGTGCGCGGTTCCGTGCCCGTACGCTAATGCTGAAACAAACGGGTTTGTGTCCAAAAGCTGAATCAGCGCTCGGGGGGATAGTTTTTCTCCCGATCCCGGGCACAGTGCGGTGTTCGGATTGTGTAAGATCTAAGTGCGGTGGATCGGGCAGCCGACGTGTGACGTAAACAACCGGGAAAAGCGTATCCCGCGTGTGATAGAGACCGGTTCAGGATTGTTCTTGTCCATTTTCGGCAACTTCTGCGTGTGCTTGCACAGTTTCCTGGCAGCCCTAGCTTGTGATGGCTGTTCGTGTCTTATACGCTCGTTCAACTCACCGTGCAGAGAGTGCATTTCTAGTTGGGCCGCGGCAAACCTAACCCGATCATATGGTGATCCATTTTTCTGGTGTGCTGTGTCCGAGTGAGGTACAGAAAATTCGAGTTTTGCCGAGTTCCAGTTTCCAGATTTCGAGAGACTCGCGGCAGTGAGATGCAGTTGCCTCCAGAGGCAACCGGCCGAGATTGCAATCGTATGCGCTTTGGATATATCCAAATGAACCATTAGCCAAAAGCCAGCCAGCGTACAGTGTAAAGACCCATTTGCTTTAATATCGCAACTAGACAGTGTGTGTGTGTGTGTGTGTGTGTGTTTTTTTTGCCCCAGCTTTTTCTATTTATTCGGTGCATATTTGGTTCCGTGTTCGTGGACTGTCTAGTGACGGCCTGTTTCTGTGTCGTAAAGTGTCGAACGTGTGTGTGTGTGAGTTAGTACGTGCATCAGGGCAGTGTAATCAACCTGTTTCTACCATTTTGCAATTAGGTTTTCCTGCAGCCTCCTGGCCCAACATCCTCCCCCCAAACAGGGAATGGAATTCTGCACATGTGGGTTTCATTTTCATTTGGATTACGAATAAATGCAACCCAACGACTGCGCAAAGAAAAAAAAATCGCGAATTAAACGCGAGTGGGTTCACTATCATGCAACCGGAATCTTAGCCACCGTGGAGGGGGTGATGGTGGGTCCAGCTGGGAAGCCGGCACAATTTATTGGCTTATTAGTTACGGCGCGGACGCCACCGAAAGAACGGTCACGACCGGTCAGTATGGTGGATTTTATGTTTTTTGCGCTCTCCTCCCACCACCCTTCTTTCTTTTTCTTTTCGAAAGGAAAATCGTCTTTCTTTGCATCTCGTTTTCCCATGCCCGCTCGAAACGGTTTCGGGGGAAAAAAGGGAACCCGAGTGCCAGAAGTGAATGCGGTGTACGCCTGTGATGTAATGGACACAATGAAGAATGGACGCTTCTATGCGTTTTTGGGTGGTTGTACGGATGTGCGGAGATTACTGTGATTGGTGTATTGGGTGAGTTTGAGTTGAAGTGAAGGGGGGCTTCGTGCCAATAAAGTGATAAAACTAATTTCGGAAATTGTGTTTAGGAAATTGCGAGGTTTGGGGCCTGGGAAATGAAAGTCGCTTGTTACGTTTGTTACGGCTTTTTAATTTTGGAAATGTCTTACAAAGGAATGTCTAATTTTTTTACTTAGTTTTTCGAAAAGAAAATCATATAAGCTGAGAGATAGTTTCCTCTTTAAAACTTGGAAAGCACCTAAAGCCAGCTATGCTAGCTCGTCTATTTTATTTATTTATTGCAAAACTGAGAATCTGCTATAATTATAGCACAGTAGTCCTATCATTTCTGCAGTGACTATCTCCGAATACCATATAATCCAGTTACTACTACGAATCGTTTAACGACAAGCCATCAACCAAAAAACCAGTCAGCGACTAACATAAATATTCATACAACAGACAAAAAATGTTTCGGGTTTGCCAAAATCGAAATTTCACGGCTATTGGTGTAGGTCGATAATCGTCAATCTGCATACGGTCGGTGACATTGGCAATGGCCCATGGGAGAGGGTCAGTTAGCTGGGAAGCTGACTGTTTTGCATAGTTTGGTAACACAGTTTAAGAGCAGCAATCAAAACGCACGCATGTTTTAATTAAATTCGGCACGCTTCTTGCTACTGGCTGTGTTCTGAGACGGGCAGTGTTAGGCTTAAATAATTAAGCCTTTGATTTCTAAAAATACACTGTTTTATTGGTTTTACGAAAAAAAATCTGAATTGCTTAAACTGTATGAGACTATGATCGTCTTCTTCTTATAGCTTTATACTCAAAAGTTCTTGGCACACGATTTCCTTGAGCCAGTTTCCCTTTGGATCATTGTAAGATATTCAATATCTGCTAAGTCGCTTAATGATGTTTTGAATAGTAAAACTAACTATATTGATATACCCATGGTAGCATCTAGAAGACTCAATCAAATATTGCTTCGTAGTCAAAGTGTCAAATCATATATTGCTCAATCAAAGGAAATGGTCGTTTAAGGACCACGCTTAACGCTTAGAGACCTGGATGTGTACTAGCTGTATTAGAATTAGTTCCCATCGAAAAAAAGCTTTCTCAATCCATCCAAGTTATATTTATAGAAATTGAGAAACGTTCCAACAAGTTCTAGAAACTCGCCTCTCTCTCTCTTCGATAGGGCTTCCAAGCCACACAACTGTTCTTGCTCTTGAGACACCCCGTGACGCCCAGTAAACCACAACCCAACCCCCATTATGCAACCGAAACACCTCTCACACCCAACCCCCAACCACCTTAAACACCGCAGCGAATCTAACCACAGCAAATTATGCAGAACAAAAGCTGAATGTTCGGGGTACGTGCGCCGGCTGCTCGATTCATGCTCACTTAATTCGATACGCACCCAAAGTACCGCCGCAAAATCGATTGCAAGCCTCAAACAACCACTTCATTTCAATTGGCCCCCTCTGAAGTGGGGGGGATAGGGAAGAAAACGCCACCGAGCCAATGCTCCCATTCGATTTCGATCAGATCAGCGATCAGACCTCATTATCGATCACCCATCTTCAGAGGCGCGTACGGTTCAAAAGAACTTGCACAAGAAGCAGCATAGAAAAACAATTATGTGTTTGTGTGCGAGTGTTTCTACGGTGTGCGGTTTGGTCAATGTTAAGAAGGTGAACAGCTGTGGTGTGCATGTGGCTTTGGCTTTCTGCCCTGGTCCGTTGTTTTCATGCTTCACAAAGCATACCTTTTGCGATGCGTGTTTGATCGGTGGCGCAGCGGCTTATCATCGGCACCGATGAGATTGTAGCCGGCAAACGGTTAAATTACGCAATATGTATGGCACGCGGAGCTGGAGCCGGTCGTTTTGACTTTTTATATTAATTACGTGCTGAATTTTGACACCACTTTTGGTGTGATCGGGTAGGATGTTCTGTCATTTGAAAGATATTTACAGGGAAAAATGTCACATTTTTTAAATAGTTACCTTACTTCATCTAGTTAATAAGTAATAAGTTACTATAAAATCCTTACAAAATTCTTTCAAAGTCTTCTCTTAGAGTTTCGACAAATGAGGAAAAACAATCCGAGAATTTAAATCTCAATTTAGATGTATTTAAATGGAATTTAAATTTGAATAAATAACCAGATCACTACCACCATAATCATGATAGGTACACAGCTTGAAAGCTCACAGATTTTTAGCTCTTGAATCATGTATTGGTTTAAAGATTGAATCGCTTTTATTTGTCATATAAAAGCTTACTAAAAGTAAATTTCCAGCTACCGGAACACTCCAATCCTATCATCTTGAAGTGTCTATGTGCTTCAATACAAGACCTTGAGTGAGATCATGGGCTGGAAGATGCCCACGGTGGAACAGGTGCGTTTCATCTCCATCTGTTGCTCACAAAATGGCTCATTTAGTTCCTTAACTCGTAAAACGATCGATAAGAGGTACTTTAGGAAAACAAGATGTAAGGTTGACATTAACATAAAATAATATGTTATCTTTCTACCTTTTCTTTATCACCTCATGATGTTAGAAAATAATATTTTAAAACCTCTTTGGGATGAGCGTTGATGGGATTTGAAACTAAATCATTTTCTTACTAAACAATGTTTAGACCTTTTTTTATTCACACCCTCACGACTCCTCGTGTGTACCACCATAACGATAACGAGCCAAAAGCCAACTTAATGCACGACTGATCTTGACTTCTTCTCATTTTTGTTTTGTCCTACCAAACCACAACATCTTCATCGCAGCTTTTTGGACGATAATTTTGACACTTTCTAATGTTTCAAATCAAAATACCGTAGCGATGGAAACAAATATTATATACGAAGCCTTCCCTCCCCCTTGGCGGCACCCAGCCCCAGCTCAATAATGTGATGGAAATTCGATGCAACGGTGCTCATTCATATTAATAACTCATCAGCCGAGCGGACGACGAACGTTTGCTACATATGCTTTTATTTACTCTGTTTGACTGCTTTCTTCGTCGTCTTTGCTTCACGTGGAGCTGTAAAGATAAGGCAAACCTGTACGGAAGCTACTATTTATCAAACTACCCCTTATGGGGTAAAGATGGTCAACTTCAAGTGGGGGTTTAATTGATACTTAGCTAAACAGACACTCCGATTGGAGCATTATCAACTGACAGATGCTTTTCGGGAGTTGCAACGAAGGAAAAAAAAGTAAACCTGATGGCATGCAAGTGTGCTGGACTTTTCGGGGATGCATTTGGTGAAAAAAATAGATGTGATTCATATACCGAGATGCAGTTCACCACAGCAAGACAGGGTGAGAGTTTCACTAATTACCGCTTGTTTTCGTCCCATCCCGTGTGCACAAAAAAAGGTAGTCAGTGATGCTGTGATTTGTTTTTTAAATCGAACTTAAATTGCTACGTCCGGTAGCGGTGTACGAAACAGATAAACAAAACAAAAACCCCCCCCGAAGACTAGTGATGTGACTAAAGTGTTCAGCGTAGTGCATTTAAAGCAAAGCATCGAAGGTTCCTCGCCTATCGCATCACCGAATCTTTCTCCCAACGGCCAAAAAGAAAAGCGCAACCGCGCCGGCCACTAACGACCGGCCGTCTCCACCCGCAAACACAATGCAACTGCTCGGTCAAACGTCATCGTTAAGCGTGCTGCTAGTGCTGCTGCTGTTGCTGTGCCACGAAAACAAATTCCACCGGTGGAAGGTGAACGCGGCGATCAGCGCCTTTCAGCCGACCATCTTCGACAATGCCCAGTGGCGCGTCATCTTTCACCTGTACCGCAACGTCACGATGATGATGGCCGGCCGGACCGGCTACAAGACGAGCGGCAAATTTCTGCAGAAGAAAATCCCGGACACCGTACCGTTCCCGTGTGACGTGGCGGTCGGCCGCAGTCCGGAACCACCGACCAGCGTCCACAAGCTGCGTCCCGGTAAGTCATTATAAATGCATTTGCAGACCGGGCCGTGAGCTTTCTTGCACGGCACGGGGTTAAATAATATTGGTTGTGTTTGATCCGCAAAAAAAACCAACAACAAACCCCGAGTGGCAGAAGAATTTGCATTCCGGGTGCGCACCTTTCGCGCAACGCATCTTCAAGGCTGGTGGCACGTGCCCAATACACATCGCTCACCGTCAGCGGGTCTTTAAATCTTTCTCCTAATGGAACACACTTTACGCAATGGGGCCGCTCATTTTGAATGTAGGGAATGCGTTGGAAAAGGGTTTTGTGCGAGTGGGTCGCTTATAATGCGTGCATAAATTAGTAACATATTATGACAGCTTTTACAAGCGGTTTTTTCGATGCATTCCTGGAACGTGGAAGGCCCAACGTCCCATGTTCCGGTTTGAAATTTAAATGCTTCCCAATGTTTTAACGGCATGTTTTTATTCACATGCCTATCCATCAAGGTGGGTTTGGATGGATGCGATCGAAAAGAAATTAAAGTGCCGAGATAAGAGAAAGCATTATTCCAATGAAAATAGTTCAAAAGACTCATTCAGCAAGCGACGAACCCCTAGCAAAATAAATCAAATGGAAATTGTGAGTCACTTGGTATTTGGTATTGGAACATTCTAATGTAAAAAGTAGCCAAAATGACTATTAACATGGATAAAGCGTCTATTTTTCTTAAACTGTGTTGCTCTTCATTTCTTTCCAACTCTCATACGTTTTGAATCTTTTTTTGATAATAACATTTTCAAAATAACGAGATCAAACTTGATTAGAAAGGATGAAGAAAGTTCACCAGCCGTCCCATAACACCGCATCCCCCACTGAGCTATTTTAATTAAACTCTCGTCTTCCATCTTCACTCCCTACCCCGCACAATCTTTCATTTCCCACAGGTGACATAAACGTGGTGGCTGCGATCGGTGATTCCGTCATCACTGCTAGCGGTGCATCGGCCACCAGCTTCCTGCAACTGTACACCGAAAACCGTGGCCTGTCGTGGTGCATCGGCGGTCAGTGGGGTTGGCGCAATGCTACCACCCTGCCGAACATACTGAAAATGTTCAATCCGAAGGTATGCTTTCATCGGCCACATCCGGTTTCGAAGTTCAACGTACGATAAAGGCACGGTTTTTTTCCCTCCGTTTCCAGCTCATTGGATATTCGTACCGGGATTCGTACAGCTTCCACTGGGACTCACAGTTTAACAATGCGGAGATTGGAGCCGTCTCGAAGGAGCTACCACACATGGCCGCCCAGATGGTGACACGCATCCGCACCGATGGGCGGGTTAATTTTAAGAAGGACTGGAAGTTACTTACGATCACGATCGGTGGTAACGATATCTGTGCGTACGTGTGCACACTCAAAGATCCCGAATCGCTTCCGATGCAGCATCGAAGATCGCTGCTCAAGATGCTCCGGTATCTGCGTGATAATTTGCCCCGGACGCTGGTTAACATTGTGTCCGTACCGGACGTGTCGACGGTGGTTTCGATCAAGAAGAAGCCGATGATGTGCTGGATCCTGCACCATGCCGAGTGTCCGTGTTGGATCGGTCCACTGCACAACTCTACCAAAGAATCCAGAGCTAGGTAGGGCAGAGGGCGGGCAAGAATTTCTCAGGATGTGACACTAACCTTCAGCGTCTTAACCTTCACACACACATAGATGGGCTCGAATACAGATGCAGTACCGAAAGGTAGAGGAGGAAGTCGCCATGCTGGACGAATTTCGTGGACTCGACGAGTTTGCCGTCGTACATCAGCCGTGGACGAGGAACCTTTCGGTAAGTTCTTCCCCTGCTCGGTATATCTCTTCAAGCTTCAACCTCGTTTTCTTCTTCTCTCCCTCAAACAAAACGCCAGCTCATGAAAGGAAATGAGGTCGACTACTCACTTCTCTCGTACGACTGCTTCCATATGAGTCAGAAAGGCCACGCGTAAGTACCACCGATTGTTTGGATTCCCGGATCCGCTAGCTCGTAATAGTAACATGGTCCAATAAAATTGATTTCCTCCCGCTCAACTTTCACCCCCCCAAAAATCAGACAAGCGGCCGTCGCCTACTGGAACAATCTTTTGGAACCGCCGGGGAAAAAGAGTACGGGCTGGAAGCCAGGCATCGACGTCTTTCGTTGCCCTTCGAAGGAATCCCCGTATATCTACACCTACGACAACAGTTAGGCGGTAGTAACCCTAGGGGGAGGTTCCCTTAACTACACATAACACACACACACACTCTCATATTGGGGGACATACATACAAAAAAACACACACATAGGGAAAGCACAAAAAGGGTTGTTTTAGGTTAAATAAAAGTCCGGTTCCGAAATCCAATCGAACGACGACGTGTCTGCCTTTCCTGTTACCCGCCGTGTGTCACTGAACGAGGTCAAACGAGGTAGTAGTCAAACATGCGAATGACGTCCGTTAACTACCGACGTTACGTTGCCCTTTCGCTTTCGATCGGACATTCTTGTGCGTTCCGTATCGAAACACCGGACTTGGTCACCGTTCCAAGATGGCGACGATTGAAATTTGTGAATGAAATGCGGCATCGATCACGCGCCTACAATCTGGGCGCGGGGTGTTGATTTTAAAGTGTGCGCCATTTACAGAGGAACGCTGGCTCTCTATTAATGGGGAAGACTCTCCCTCTGGTGAAAGCTGCCTTTTGTCACCCTTCCAGCAAATGCCCACCAACAGATGATAGGAAGGGACCAGCTTTTAGCCCCTAAAAAGGCTAAACTAGTCTACGCTAGCGCGATGAGATAATACTTCTCGATGAGATCGAGCTGGTACGGGTTTCATTCATAAAACTTACCCTGCAGTTCCTAAGTGTACCCTAACCGATGTCTTTATTTTTACAGCAGGTCTTGCAGAGCTTGCAAAGGCTCAATCACCCGCCTCCAGATGATGCCCTCTAGCGATGTTTACTTTTTATATCACACCCCGGGGGGCCCCAGGTTGCTGGTTCGGCCATAAAAACCAACCGCACCGATTCGACCGACTCGGACACAACGAGCAGCCAACCAACCACTGCACCTCGGCGAACCGTGTGATGATTATGTCGACGCACGTTACTTTATTTGTTTCATCCGCGGTGTTTTTCTTCGGCGCGTCTTTCGGCTCTGTGTTCCACGGCCTAGTTTGTGTTGCGCCTGCTTTATATCCCGCAGGCAGCCAACACACGAAGAACACGTGAGTCATGGGCCGTGTGTTTCTTTTCTATTCCTTCTTTTTTGGCAATTCGCACTCTCATAACGATCGACCGTTTTAGGGTAATCAAGACTTATGTTATCGAATTAAAAACGGCTCCCGCTTGTGAGGCCAAAAAAAAAAACGGGCGAAGGATAGTCCGATCGACCACCATGAGAAAAAAGGGGGAAATGAGGGGTGAGGTTTTTCGTTGGCTAATTATTGCTGATGATGGAGTGTTTGGAGTGTGAATTGGAGACCGGGCGTGATGTTGTGTGACAAGTGATAATTAGCGATATACATATTTCTATGCGCTATAAATCATAAAATTGAGGAAGTTTTGGAAAAGATCTAAAAAAAACCTTATATTTTCTATAAATAAATGTGCAAAATAAATAATCAAGCCGTTCTTATAGCCGTTCCCTTATAGAAACATAAACACATAACACTCCCATGCGGAAAAACAGGGAGCAAACAAACAAACAAACGACGGCGCAAAACTGTCATTGCGCACACACGCTCCAAATCCAGACGCTTCCTATCGTATAAGGCCATCGGGTTCGCAAACTCGATCTAACTCCAATCGAGCGTACCGGTAGGGAGCAGTACACGCCGCTGTACATCGATCATCGCTTTTTATTGTACCACATACATTAAATAATCGCTCCCGTTGCAACGATGTTGCAATAACGGCACGGGGTTTTTGGTAGACGCCACCGTTACCGTACAGCTCGTTTACAGCCCTGGTTGGCCTGGTGGCGGTTTACACGCGAGCTTTGATTTTATTAACCGCAACCGGGTAAATCGACAAGAAGTTTAATAGGCCCAACGCCGACGACGATTGATACTTGGTGCGCGTTCGCATTGCAATGATCCGTAACGAAATTGTTCCATTGTGAGGGGTTGTTTTTTTCTTCCCCTGGTGGATAAACGACGCCTTCAGACGAATGGTTGAAGTGTGTCAAATATGCGTATTAATCTTAACCACATTATTTGTTTTAAAGAAAGGTTTGTTTATGCCTAATGATTGTTTGCTGTTTCAATTTTACCGGCTATTAAAGCAAGTGAACTATCATCATCATTTTTTTTTTAATGCTGGGAAGTTGTTGGATACAGAGCACCAATAAGCTCTTGTCTTTAAATTTACGGAACTAAGTCTTTACCGATCCTGCAAGCTAAATCGTACGATAGGATAGTAAATCTATCTTTACACGTTCTTGCTTCTTAGTTTGAACAACCTCTTGGGACATTTCTGCCATTTTTGACTTACTAACCTTATTGACCTTATTAGAAGAGTCAATAAGTTGAATATTTCTTGGATAAAATCAGAGCTCCACAACATCTAGTGGCGTAGACCATATTCTGGTTACAGGATTTTATCAACTTCCATGATCCATGAACATATTAAGGCTGCCAGTGCGAATATTAAACCACAGGAAAGGAATTGATATAACTTGTATAATTAGAAACAAGGCTGACTAAATCTGTTTGAATAATTGCTAAGGGAAATGTTGCGCATAACAGTAAGTACTGTTACAGCTTAAAGATCATCTTCGTTTTCTTCCTTGGCACTACAACCCCAAGAAGTCTCGGCCTGCTATTTTTTGGCTTTCTGTGACTAGACTTTACGCGTAGCAAAGTGCTTGCGGGACACCACTGTCGCCTCGACCACCGGACCGCCCCAGGCCCATTGAGCATCTATCTCAAAACAGAATTGGATGATTTTAACTCAAACTTTAAATTCCAAGAACGGATCTGAAATGAGTCTCACGTTAACTGTAATTATCGTGAAGAGCAAATAGATTAAAATTTTCTTAACTTAATCTCCCAACGTTGATTCTCTTTAAAGATCCAAAACTAGCATAGAACATTGATGATGTCATGACCTCTGATTACTAAAAAACGTCCTCAAAAAAAAAAGAACAGTCTGCATTTCAGGTTTTAACTCTGATGTTAGTCTCTCAATCAATTTCGGAAGGTAAGTGAGAGAGTGAGTGTATTAACCATAGTTAAATCACTGCCCCTATTTTGGATATACTAAGGCTATGCAACTGTTGAAAATCATCCTAAACAACCCATTGGACCAAGATAAGTTCCAATTTTAAAAGAAATTCCATATGCATGTATAAATGCATGTATCTCTTAGTAATCTACCATAACAAATCATAGAAATTCATCAAAAAATTCCAAATTCTTTTAACTGAAATTGATTGCAAATTTGTAGTTAGTGGATTTCCAAGAGAGATCTATTTATCATGCTTTTTTTGTTCGCCTAGCAAAGCCCTAAAACAAACACCTAACCGAAGGCTCTACTCAAACGGTTAACGAGCCATTTAATGTGCACTTCGTACGGTTGCAAATCATCGTCTCCCGGCTAATGGTTTCAGTGCTGTCCTTGCAGAAGTTTACAAACAATCGAAAATGGAGTGGTACGACGCGATCGATCCCGACCCAGGGTTTTGGTACTTCATTTAAATGATCCACCGTAAACATGTCATGCACGGGTGCCTTTGGTTTGTTTGTTTGTTCGTTTACTTTTTTGGTGTAGACAGTAAAAAGCTTTGCAGTTTTGTTGGTAATTTAAAGCTGGTGAATACCTTCCATAAAGGGCTTACCTTAGGTCGGCTTTATGATATGCAATACACATGAACTTTTATATAATTTATTAACTCACCTGTACATTGAAATGCACACGAGTTTGAAAGCATTAATTACTAGCTGCAAGCATTTTAATGACGCTCCGACTGCATCATACAAATGTCACACGATCTTCCCCGACAGCAAGGCCCTTCTCGAAAACAAAACCAACGCAAAGAGAATGTTGATATGCACACGAGTCGCTCGAAAGACACTAAAACAATCGGATCCTACCCTACCTAGTCGGTGAGATAGCAATGCCAAACCAAACCAAACACCCCGAGGTGACAACACAGACCCTCGAACGAGACAATGTGCAAATAAAGTGCAACACACCGTTAAACACTCCGAAGCTTGCTCAACCGGCAGAATCCGAAATTCGCAAATGAACCTCAACCACCACCATCGGCGAATCGAAAATAGACGAAAGACGACGAAAAGCCCGTGGCCACCGAAGAGCTGAAGACACCGAAAGCAATTGAATGGAGTGGTTTTGTTTCGTTTTTTTTTGTTTTTTGCGCTTTTACAAAATCTGGTGAAATGCATCCTTCATCGAAAAATGCCGCGCTTCACACCGCGGGTGACTGCTGCACCGTCATAATCGGCTGTGCGTCACCCTCTCGACAGCATTATACAACTGCTGCAGCTCTTGAGTTTCGGAGTAGAAGATAATGAAGAAGAAGAAGAAGAAAACTACAACAACCACATCATATCACTTATCACAATTATCATGCACAGCACGAGCGTACTTGAGACGAATCAGTTTGATTGAACAATTTATTTCCATCGGTTTCTCAGCGCGCGTTTGCCACCTCAGTTCTACTGCCGTCGCGTTGTGCTACTGACATGGTTTCGTTTACATTGTGCCCCGTTTGATGGCACGCTCACTGACTCTCTTTCTCTCGGCTGATACTTCATTATATGAAGATCTTTTCATCGGTCCATTCCTACAATTAGTTGGCTACAATAAATCTGCACTGAAATCGATTTATGAAGAGATCTACCATAGATAATCTAAACACTAAACAGATACCGATGTGTTGTGTTGCAATGCGTGTTTTACAAACATTTTACAATAAATTAGCATCACAACATTTCGCACTGTCCGTTCGTTTTCACACTTTAAATGCCGCTGCTGTTCTAAACATTGTGAATCTGGGTCGCTAGCTATGACCACTGTTATCGTACGTGCCGAGGTAAGGTGAGTCTTTGGTGGGACATTTGAAGTTTGTCATAAGCGGCTGCCAGCTGGGGGTTTTCTTCCCCACGGGTTCGAGCATGTTGTTCCACAGTGCGGCACCGGCGTAGCTAAGAGTGACAAAATAAGCATAAGGAGAATTTTTTATCGAAAATAGAAAACGAATAAAACACTACATAAACTGTTAAAGTCAAAAGCAAAAAGTTGAGCAGTATGAAGCAAATAATAAGAAAATAATGTTGAGAAATAATAATGAATTAATTGTGTCTTAACTACCAGGTGATCAAACTGATAATACAAACAGAATGAAAAAAAGGTGAAGGTAAAAGTTATATCTTGACAAAATCTTGAATAAAAAATTAATAAACTTAAGAAATTAAATCGTAAAAAATACAACTGACGAAAGCACTAATATGTAAAGAGAATGAAATGCTAAATTGATAAAATAACACAAATTACTTGAAAAATATATATGTGTAAAACAAAATTAATTAAAAAGTATTGCATTGCAAGGATTTAAAATCATTAAATATTTGATAAATCCTTGAAAGAAACAAATCTGTATGATTATATCAAAACAATAAAAATAAATATTAAATAATAAAATCAATATTAAAAAACCAAATCAATTAAATATTATCCCTCATGAACAAATAAAAAAATAGAAAACAAAAAACGTCAAAGTGAAAAGAAACCTTTTTTTAACTTACGCATTTCCTTTCTGGCTCATGTGGAAGCAATCAATTGAAAGCAGCGAGTAGTCAACTTCCTTTCCATTCATTTTCATCTGCCAAAGAAAGAAAATCAACAATTTTATGTGAAATTATTGCAAAATTTTAAATCAGCTTTATCTTACCGTCACATTCAGTGACCATGGTTGATAAACGACGGCAAACTCGTCCAGTCCTCGGAACTCTTTCGATTCTGCCACTTCCTTTTCCACCCTTATCATCTCATTCTGTATCCGTCTCCATCTGTCGGTGAGAGTGTTTTCGAACATATTACTCCTTACCTTTATTGTAAAACACCAACCAACCAACTCTAACTCACCTTGCCCGCGAGGCATCGCTCTGATTGTAGAGCTTCCCGATCCAGCAGGAACACTCGCCATTATGGAGCGATGCGCACTCGAACGGTTTCCGCTGCAGCATCACCACCTTCGCCACACTCGGTACCGACACGAGGTTGACGAAGGTGCGCGGCATGTTGTCGCGCAGATAGCGCAACGTCCGCTGGAGCCGTAACCGGTGCTTCGAGGGCAGCTGTTCGGGGTAGCGCATGGTGCAGACGAACGTGCAGATGTCGTTGCCACCGATCGAAATCGTTACCAGCTTCCAGTCGCGCTTCCAGTCGACGCGCGGATCGCGCCGTATGCGCTGCACCATCGACCGTGCCATGTACGGGATGTCGTACGAAACGGCACCGATCTCGGCCATGTTGAACTGGGAGTCCCGATGAAACGGGTAAGCGTCACCGAGCGAGTAACCGACGAGCTGTGAAAGGGAAGGAAATTAGAAGGGACCGCAACAGATGTTTCATCAGTTCTACCGCATTTGCAATCCAATGCGATTAACTCTGTAATGTTGGGTCCGTGTAAAAGGGTGCTGTCTGCGCAAATCAATTACATGCAAATTTTTCATCGTTTTATCGTGCAATAAAATAGAGTCAATATTCAAAGCAAGTTTATTTTGAGCATAGGATAATGATTATGAGAATGTAAATTTGCCTAAGCATAATTCTATCCCCGTCGTCAAGGTGTATGCATCACAAATTAAACTTAATCTATATTTTTGGCTTCATTAAATACAAAGATTTATCGTCTAAACCTTCGTATATGTCCGGAAGAGATCTATCAGTTGTTTATAAAACCATGGAAGACTAGAACCAAGCCCATATGTATTCAATCTAAGCTTCTATGTCGTTTAATCTCTATCGCACAGACTATGTATTTTTCAAGAAGCTTTTAGACCTTGACTTCATATTGAAGATCTTACGTTATATTGTAAGGCTAGCCAATCCACCAGGACCGTAGTTCAAATCTCACCTGGGTCGTTCCCCCATAGTGGGGACTGACTTTCCATCTATGCGATATCAACAAGTCTAGTAAGCCATCTAGTCTAGTAGGCATGATCGATGAGTCAAGAAAAAGGAAGAAGACGTTATCTTGCAGGCCTGTGAGAGACCTTCATGGTGCATACATTTTAAAGTTTAGCAGAACTCTTACAGCTTCAATCTATTTTTTCTCATACACAAACTCATTTTATAAGGACCAGAACAGCTTTAGCACTGATTGATATTGGATAAATATTCAATAGTTGAAAGCATCATGGGTCTTAGCCATAAGAAAGACTAGGATTCTGAAAGACACGCCTTGACGTATATTTTCGACTGTTTGGAGATAACTTTGATGCATCTTAATGCATCTGTTGAGTTCGGTTAGACCTTTTCACTTCTCAATTCTTAGGTTCCGCAAGATATCCAACAATGGTCGATTCTTCCTCAACGGATCATCAATATATCGACCATGATCAAACCTCTCCAGATATCTTCACAACTTGGCCAGATACTTAAGTGCGTTGCCGACCATGCAATAAGTTGTTTAGATAAATAATTTTAACCAAAAAACTGACTGAACTGAACGGTCTTCTGTGAATATCAAAAACCTTGGAAATTAATCAAATTCTATTTCATAAGGATCTAGATAAATTTAACAAGAATGATAGTCACTTCATATTTCCAAAAAAAAACTCATCAAACTCCCAAGTCTCAAAGCTACAAAACCATCCCAACGAATCAAGCAATACTATAAATCATCAACAAGAATATGCAATTTTCATGCAAACAACCTTTAGCATCGTTCGCTCCACAGCCAACAGGAACCATGTGGTTATGTTTCCCGGTCACTGTGTCATTAGGATGAAAATAACATT
Source organism: Anopheles stephensi (assembly GCF_013141755.1). Classification (NCBI taxonomy): domain Eukaryota; kingdom Metazoa; phylum Arthropoda; class Insecta; order Diptera; family Culicidae; genus Anopheles; species Anopheles stephensi. The sequence goes on from NC_050202.1 coordinate 20,165,261, forward strand.
ACGTCAATTGCCCGTGTGTGTGCGCGCGCCTTTGAACCCTTACGATCAGTCCACCGTAATAAGCTACAATTGTCCGTGTCTGCAGTCCGTCCCACAGCAACTACCATTTCTGAAAGAAAGCATCCAATTTCATCCCATCGTGTGGCGCTTTTGTTTACAAGCCGCGTCCAGGCGAACCTAGGCGATGTAATAAAAATGGCAAAGTTCAATTCGAGCACGGGTCAGCGGGATGATCGGACACGCCGGACATGTATTGAGGTTGGTTGGAAAAAAAATGACGCGTTACGCATCCACCCCAGCAGTCTCGGAGATGACTAAGCTGCGTGTGAACGGACTACTACTGCTGCTATGCTAAAGTCTCACACTAACGCGCCGATCGTACTCAATTAGCGACCTTTAATTCAATTATCTTTGCTTCTCGTTAGAGGAAGTAAGCAATTGTGCTGCGTTATGAAGGGCTGGTCGGGAAGAGTTGCGCCAATAATGGGTCACGTAATTTTTTTTTTTTTTGCGTTCATTCCCACAGGAAGGCGTAGCCTGATTTTGGATACTGCGTTTGCTAACACTAGCGCTTCAATTAAGCTGGTGTTTATGATGCTGAGATGAGGCAACGTTTCCTTACGGTGATGCAAGATGGTGTGGCATTTTTCTCTCTTCAAACACTCCGTGCATACCATCTCCAGCAAACGCTCGAAGGGGAAGTTTTCCTTGAGATGTCTTCAGCAAACGGTCGAAACCGCAGCATGTTCAGTGGTAAGAAGGTCACGATCCTTCTGGCCCGTAAGTGAATACCGCAAGTGCTTAGGAGCTTCACCATTTAGCCACTAACCGCTACCACAAAACCGTGCGCTTTGCACAATCTTTTTGGGTGCAATTGCGCTGCTCCCTCCACCCAAAAATTTGCATCTTCAGCTGCAATCGGCCAGATGTCCGCCAGTGACTCATCTTATTGCCACTGCGCAACAATCACTTCACGAAACAGTGCAATCGAAAGCGAAAATAAGCAGACGGTGGCAGGCAGGCTTTCAAGATGTACATGGAGGACCTTAAAAGCCGCCTGCCGAAAGCAAGTGCAGCATGAAAGGGGAAACCTTTTTGACCTGGTTTTTGGGTTTCGGTTTGGCAGCTTACCTTCGGATTAAACACCTTCATTATGTTCGGCAGGGTCGTTACATTGCGCCAGTCCCACTGGCCACCGATGCTCCACGCTAGGCCACGATTTTCCTGGAACAGGTCGACAAAACCGGACGCGGCTGCACCGCTGCCAGCGGTCAGCGAGTCACCCATGGCGGCGATCACGTTTATATCTCCTGTAACCGGGCGGAAAACCCAGGCTTAACATTTGAGGATCTCTTACAAATATACTAAAAATCCCCAAATTAAAGGCTAAAAAAACCTCAACCTACCTGGTCTCAGCTTATGCACACTCGTCGGTGGCTTGGCACTCCGGCCCAGCGACACGTTACACGGAAATGGCACTTCGGGAGGGATGCGTTCCTGCAGAAAGGACCCACGCTTGCGCTGTCCCGTCTTGCCGACGATGTTGTACATAAACGTACGCATGAAGCGAAACACACTCCGCATACCAACACTGTCCAGCACTGTCTGCTGATCGGTAACGTCAACGTGCGTATCCCTCCGACCGTCCGTTACCGGTAACAGAAACAGTGCTAGTACACACCACACCACCACGGAACATCGAAGAATCATTTTGTGTCACTGTGCACCGGTATCTGGGAGGAAGGAAATAGGAAACTGATTGATTCAACAAATGAAGTGCTTTCGATCCGCGCACACTGTGATGAATGATCATGATTCGGAAGCTGAAAGAGAAAAGGAACGAAGGCCAAACCCGAACCCGGAGACGAAAAAGTTTCGCAAAAATATCACACTTAGTCACATCTATCTGCCAGCGAGTGGCACAAGTGCGTCATTTGTTTAATATTCCTTTGCTTATGGTTGATTCACGTGAGAAGAATCAATGATTCATTGGAAGTGAGTATCGAGATTTAAAGTTAAGCGCATGAGAAAAATGTAGGCATTTGATTGTAAAACAGATATGATTTTAATATTTGAATCGCAGAATATTGCATAGCAAAGTTTATTATTAATAGATTCCCTTCTCCGAGCCGTGCTGGGGCACTTTAGCCCGAGTGAGCTCAGCTGATATTAATTTTATATTATTTTGTAGACTAATTGTAAGCAATATGCCCAAGTTGCCCCTGATGAGTAAAATTAGACTTTTACGAGTTAAAAAACACTGTGAAAGCAAGCGAAGATACAATAAAATATTTCAATAAAGTCCTAAACACAACTACACGAACACCTGGTCTTAAAGAATAACATGAAAATTAGAAGAGTTAGCTTAAACTAATATTTTTATAAATTGTAGAGAATTACAAAACACACATTTTGAAGAATAAAGTATAATTTTACACACACGTTAACAATTTATTGTGGCGCCTACAAAATTGCTCCATACAACATAACTGTACGAACACCTACGAAAAACATTTTTCTCCGCTATTCTAATTATTTTAAAAATCCTTCAAAAATACAAGTAGCTTAAAACAACCTTTTTTTACGTAAATGTACTTTGAAATAGTAAAGTAAACGGTTTTATGTTTTGATTTTTATTTTTATTTTTTTTTATGTTTTGATTTTTATTATTTTAATATCGCATCTATTCATTAAATTTTTTATGAAAGAAAGCATGTTTGATAATTTAATTGATTTATTTGTATTAAATATGTGACACCCACAAGCAGTGATAGAATTGCTAATATCGGACATACATTGCTTTACACGGGTATAAAAAGTCGAGAACGTAGTGTAAAAATAAGGCAGTCCAGTTTTCAGAAAGTTTAGATGGAACAGAATATTGAAAAAATAAAACAAAAATCATTCCACTGCCCATGTCGGCTAGGAACACTACTTGACAAACGGCTACAGAAGCGTTAGTGTTTGATACAAATGTTAGAAATATTGCTAAACTCACGATTTCGTGTAATGTTTGTTGTTATAAGTACCATTAACCCATAAAAGATTAATCACATTATAAATACTACTACACATTGCATATAAGCAGTCCTTTTGATAGTGATGCAAGAGCTTACACGCTCAACCATCTTCTTTAATTCCGTCCTGTTTTGGAGCGCTTCTGTAGCTATTTTTCCCGTAGTGGTCCAGAACAAATTGTGCAGAGGGATTTTTTTCTATATTATTCTAACATTCTACAACATGTTACCTTTCTGAGAAACAGACTAGCTTATTTTAACACTAAGTTTTTGATTTTCTATACGCATGTAATACCCAAGGAGCGTACAATAAAAATGGATGCTTTTGCCTTATCAACTGAAACCCCCTGTAAAACTCAGGAATAAGTTAAAAATACAAACATATAAATACTACACAGAACAAATTTGAAGATTCATATAACCGTCATAACCGTATAAGTGAATAAAATAAATTTGAAAACTTTTCCAATATCGAAAAAAGTAAATAAAAATTGTTAGGAGAACGAAAAAAACGGAAGTAACAATTTATTAAAAAGGGGAATTAGATATGGAAAACTAAGTTAAAGAAATTTACGAAAAGAAAATAAGATAAAAAATGGTATCCCGTTGAACACTGTATAAAAAACATGATTTCAGTTAATCATAAAACCAAAATCGATCATTTTAATCAACCACCACAAAAACATTAAACATAAAACATCGAACATAGTGCAAAATTGCTGGTTTTATTCAAATTGCTTATCGATCGACGCTTTCTCGCTTGATTATTTTTAAATCCCATGCATTACCAATTCAGCAGTTCATTTTAAATTAACACCAAACGTAAAAAAGTAAACAACACCCGACCGAAAAATCGACACCGACAAAAAAGTAATTCAATAATCATAATGCATGCTTAACACCGCATCACGTTCCAGCACACATTGCCATCGCCGCCACCGAACGATCCGATTATCGTTATGCAAACAATAATTTTGTAACGCACCATTTGTGCATTCCCCGTGCATACGGGCTGACTCGAACGGGCCCGTACTCACCCCACAGCGCATGCCCCGACCTTGATACGTTGACCGAATTAGGCGCTAAAGATAGGCAATTACTTCATCCGTATGTGCAATAAATATATTGCGCGCGCCTTCCAGCCTACCGTACCGTGCCGTATGCCGTTCGCAAATGAAACGGAAAGTTCGATGGAGAGAAAACATAAACGCGCACACACACAGCTAACCTAACGAAAGCTTAAACCGATCGTGACCAGCGTCAGTGTCTCGATCGATAATTCCGCTTTCGTAATCGTAAGCTTGCAGGGCAGCACGCCAGAAAGGGGTGAACGGAAACCGGTCTCCGGTGGATTGAACGGTTGTTTCCCGCCTGTGAAGGAAAGGCTTTCTCGTCTGCCGTGTGTCTTTCCTCTTTGCGTTCTCCATTCATAAAAATGGCCCTTCGCTTGAACGGTCGAACAACAGTCAGCTTCCGCTTCGTGGCAGTTGGGTGGTTCAAAAGGGTTTTGTTTGTGCTGTGAGCCACATTTAAATGCGGCGTGAGAAAAGCTATTATGTGCCAATTTTCTTCACCACAACAAGGTTCACTCGAAGTGTGTATGTGTGTGAGTGGCTGCTTAAGAAATTATGCTTTCCTTTGTTCAGTTTTGCTGCTCGCTTCATTCAAGTTCAAGTTCAAGGTAGCCTTAACGGCGAACAATCATAAGAAAGCAAGCAACCAAACCCGAAGTAACACTCACAAAAAAGTGCAACAAATCACAAGAAAACAGGAATCAAAAGCTTATTTTTCTCCTCCGATCTTGATTATAAGCTAGAAGAAAAACAAAAGCACCACACAAAGTAACCAACGGTTTGTATAGCCCACCCAACAGGGGTGCTGAGGGAACTGTTAACGACACACTAATGAACTAGTGATCGCCCGGCTTGACTAACGGGTGTGTTGAAAAACATAAATTTTATGCATGGGTTTGGACGCTCATTAGAAGGATCGTAAAAATCAAATCAACCGGTGTTTGATGTGACTCATTAATTATGAGATTTTAAGCTATTAATTACTTCGTGTTTTGATTGTTTGAAAGGTAGTACTGCTACTGCTTCTGCTTGATACGAAATTAATTTAGAGAAAAGGAAGTAACCCTTATCCAGAGAGCTAGGATATAAGACCTTTTAAGACATTCGATGCAATTACAGAAACCTGAGAAAAAGACGTGATTCGATCGTAGCTTCCTCATAATGTAGCACGTCTTGTTGACGTTGCCTGATTACTAAGCATCCGGCAGGTTATTCATGTTTATGATTCAAGATCTCCTACAGTCATAACTGGTCCTAATCTCTGATAAGATCTTCTTTAACTAGACCCTCTGTATTACTCTTAGTTCCAGGTTTATTGTACTTATAAAGTAATCTTGATAAATATCTTGAAATTCTTCTGACTTTCAAGGCTCCGAAGATGACGAGAAGTTTTTGAAGCCAGCTGAAAACATCTCCACGCTACAAGAATTTGGCAAAGGAAACCAATGTGATGAAGATGAGTTATCTATTCGCCAATGGTTCTGATGGTAATAGCGATCTGCAGGGTAATAAAGTTGACTAATCTCTCATCCTTCTAAATAGAGTCTGTTTGAGTGCTTCAACTCATGCGCTAACATATCCGAACCTAAAGCATTTATTGCGAAATTTTTAGAACTCGCACTAACAGGTTAAGATCATCTGTGGAATTCCGCTGTACGCTCTCCAACCTATCCATAGAGGTGACATCTGCTGGGGACCAAACGACACTGGCGTAGTCCAAAATAGGACGAACCCAGCAGAAATACAACGCCCTCAAGCACAACGGATCACGGACCTCAGACGCCACACGGGTGATGAAGCCCAATAATTTGTTGGCCTGCTCGAGGACTGAGTAGATGTGTGGCTCAAAAGACAATTTGCAATCGAGCCACACACCAAGGTCCTTTACCAGAGAGACTCGTGGGAGTGTTGAGCCACCGAGCTGGTAGCTATATAGCTGCTTACTGTGAGAGCGGCCGAACGAGATTACGCTGCATTTTTTTAACTTAAAGGATGAGCCCGTTAGAGGAAGTACAATCCGCTAATGCAGTTGATGGCAAAGGAAGTCTTGAGAGAAGAACACAGGAAGATAGATCTTAACATCGTCAGTATGCAACAACAAACATCCTTTGGGAGGAAGGAACCTGATGCAGTCCGAGATGGAAAGCGAAAACAATAAAGGACTTAAGACACTGCCCTGAGGAACCCCTGACTTGCCTACGAGTTGAGATAGTTAAATACACTTTTTGTTCGAAAAATTATCCACGAACAAATTCACTCCTCGTTACTGCTGGTAATCATAATCTAGGAAGTACTGAAGTGGACAATCCTGAGATGGCCCTCTTTGCGAGAATATTTAAATTGAGTACTTCAACCCATGAGTTAACATATCCGATCCTAAGGTGCTAGATGTTTTGGTATCGCTTTAACAGGTCCAGATCGTCTCTAAAAGTGAGAGTACTGAGTTTTTGCGGAAAGAGAATGGAAGAACATAGGTAAGAATGGCCTTCATAGGTATTCTCAAAACAGCATGATTATTTTAAGGTATAGATGAGCTAAATAGCAGAATATTCTTTCAATGCTTCTTGCTTAAAGAAGTCGATATCAGTGAAACAGTGATCCAGTCTTGTCGATCAGTGATCTAGTCTTGTCGATATTGTAGGCATTGACACAATAAATGTTTTTCAAAGTAGTTGATAACGAACCTTCAGTAGTAAGCCAAATGAAAATAATTTGAGCGAGCTATAGCTATAATGTTGCCGTTCTTTTATTTGATGACTGTCTTTAGAGCTACTGGATACCTTGCCAAAGCTCAATCTTAAGCTTTCGGTTATTATGTCAGCAGCCAGCAAAAATCTCTTTCGCTCCGCACATCCTCAAGACACACTAAAAAGCCATTCTTGAGTTCGTAAATGAAAAACAAGAATAACAAACGCGGGCTATTAATTATATTCTTTTCATGCCTTTCAAGCTGTGTTTTCGCACTTTGTAAGTACAACTCATCACCATCAGCGCAATTAAGCAATTGAACATGACGTGAGCCGAAGGATAATTACCTACCCCAAACGACCGACAGATGCACGAAAACTCTGAAGGGACATGATCACCACTAACCCATTAATATCTCTTCACGCTCGGCGGTACATTGACCGCAGATCAGCTACTTCTTCAGATGCAATGTAGCAGCCTTGAACCTACTGAACCTCCTCCCGATAGACTTCACAACAATGTAATTTAATAGCTCCACGTCTATCGTTTCGTGCTGTGTCATAAACGAACCGCAAATCTTCATCTACAGAAAAAAAAACAGCCCCCAATATCTTCCTCAAGACACGATAAACGTTTCGAATTTTCAATTACATAGCTCCAACCACTCGCTGCTGCTCTGTGTTTTATGGTTCGAGGGGCTCTACTCCACATATTGCTTCAACCACGCACGTGCCCTGCACATGCAAATCCGCACGCTCTCCCGCGAAAGTGATTTACAACCGGCGCCCTGACAGCGGCACAAAACGCATGAGAAAACCGCTAAAACCCAACCCGACTCCGTCACCACCCTATCGAAACCACCTTGACCCAGTGAAGATACCGTGGGCCAGAGTCCGGCCGCTTCTAACAACAACCGCTCGCCTTACCTGTTGGCCAACCGGCGGTGGAGGTTTTTGCGGATATTTACATCGCGTTCAAACGTTAGCAGCTATCGGTGCCCTTCGGTGCGGCTTTTGCTCTTGCTTTTCCTTCTTCCTTTCCCTGTTTCCTTCCCATGTTGTTTTCTACACTTCTCCCGGGGAGATTAGAATTGGCATCTACAGTTTCTTGAAACTGCCCCGGTCAGGCCAGGGTGGCTAAACTACCACAGGCTCGCATAAAAATTGGATTCAGAGCGACCCGTTGAACGAGTTTGTGCTGGTACGCCCCAGCGACATCGATCGATCTCGCCTCACGCAGCCAGGGTCAGATCGGAGACAGTGTGCAAACACTAATTGAAGTGAACAACGTCATTGCAACACCCTTTTGCAGGCCAACCCTGTGTGTGTGTGTGAGCGTGTGTGTCCCAACGCGTCAAGCTTTCTACCGCGTTAGTGTCTTAGGCAGCCGAACACAAGCGAACCCCAAAAACTAACCCTAAATTACATCTTAATCATCGGTATTTAACCGACTAACCCGACACCCATTACCGGTGGTTCCGTTTTTGAGCGTTAAAACAGGAGCTCGGTTCGATTTTCTATCTTATTCGCCCACTGCAAACACGGTTTGAAATGCATGAAAACGTGCTCACATTAATCATGACAGTGTGTATGTGTGAGCGATTGTGCCACTGCGCGGCAGTGCGTTTAGTAATCAAACGCCTTGGAATGCATTCCAACGGTTGCAACTAATGCTTCACTTTCGAACCTGCACAAAAAAGCCGGCCACATTCCGGCACAGGATTAAGAGCTACAGTTTTGTGTATGTTTCTCGCTCTCTCTCTCTTTCTCTCTTTCTGTCTATTTCTAACATAATTTATTTACGAATACGCAGGCGAAGGTTAAAGAACGGAAGTTGGGAGTAAGAAATATTAATCATGCAATGTGAGTTAAACTTTTCTGCGCTGATTGGATACTCAGATGATAGTTATACATTTGAAACATAATCTTTGGTATTTTTTTCTCCAAGAAAAAAGAACATTTGATAGCTCATTAAACTAATTTCTTGACGGAGTGATGGCATCCGGGCTCAATGTCAGCGCTGTCGTAAAAAGAGAGGCAGACTTTCTGTAACAGTGTTCTTCATTCCAGTTCAGCCTTGATGGAATGAGTTCGGCCTCGCTGGCGTTGGGCTCGGAGGTGATTGGCGAGGCCAACATTGTGATTATCAGAGTCCCTGCTGTTACTGGATCGAACTTGCCGATAGCTTTAAGTTCGGTGCTGGCTTAGTCGAGCTTAGGCTATCACTGCTGGGGTGCTTGCGGAACACTGTTCGCAGGCAAATGTTTGTAATGCCCAGATTACTGTTTTCTTTTTGTTTTGTAACAGTCCAGATTCGCTACACGGAAGGATGTTCCGTTTCACACTCCACACTACCACCAACATATCAACAGAAAGCAATAGACGCGGACAAAACTTCCACAATAGACCCGAACAACCACACCGCAATAGCCAGACACCTTCAACCGAGCACGCCCGGGATAAGGCGAAGTATCAGGGAGTATCAGGCGAAATGCCTTGGTAATTTTTTGTGTTTTTTTGGAAATTTATACTTCGTCAGTACATGCGGTGCTGAAAATACGGTTTCAAGCCGTCATTATTGAAAATAAATAAATAAATAAATAAATAAGTAAAATTATTACTCGAAATTCAGCAGCGAGTCGTATTTAACGAGATCAAATAAATCAATCATCTTCAATAAATAATTGTTTTAACGTAATCAAGAACATTGAAAATCAATTTGAATCAAAACCTTATCCGTTTTTTAATCTTTAAACTTCCCTCAAATTCAATGAGTTGTCGCTTCACTGATTGGGCTAGACGTATCGAGGTTTGAACCTCACTAGAACTGGCCGTTACATGTTACTCAAAAACATATAAGGGAATATATACTATCTTCCTAGACTCTAGATGTCCAAATGATTAGTCAAGGAACACTATGGAAAATTTATAATAAATAAAACGAACTCAGAATTATTCAATATACCCTTGTTTGAAAGAAGCGTTTCTTTAAACACTTTATTTTTAAATTAGATTTTAAAGAAAATGAGACAATTAAAATAAAAACAAATGAATTTTTCTAACTTTTTTAATAAAGCTTGATTTTTTTTAAAGTATCGTGCACAATTTTCACGGTAAATTCAACCCAAAAACATCATACTCATTACATTGCCAAAAGTGAAAAATTTCATCACACTCATTACATTGCCACCAACGCATCCGCCGCAACTAGGTCGCCGCCGTATACAAATCCCGCATTTTTCACCATAAAATCTCTGCATAAGCAGTGCGGTAACGTTGGTAGAACGTGCCCGGCACAACCGACACGCACGCACCAAATACTCCGCCGAACCACCAAACTACCAAAACGAACTATCTTTGCTTGTGCGGTTGTCGTGCACGTAAGAAAACAGTGAAACATGATACCTCACTTCGCCAGCCGGTAGAAAAACGTTTATGGTGTTGATTGTTTGCGCAATTTAAACAATATGTTTTCTGTGCTTGGTCTGGCCACGTTTGCCCAGGCTGGCTAGACGCCGGGGTAAATTGATGATGTCTTAGCTGAATCAAACCCCGCTTTTGTTTGATTTTTTGTCTCCTATCTCGCTGGCGTCTGGAGAAACAATCATGACATTGACACTGAGCGGTGTGTGTGTGTGCGAGAGAGATTTAAAAGCTCGCTTTTTAATGAGGTTAAACGGTGTGCTAGTGAGAAACGTTTCGGAGGTGATTTAATGGTTGCGATTACCATACAATGGAGCAGTGAAGCATCTTTGCAGGTATTGTACACGCTTTTTGGCATTGAAATAACACACGTTCAAGTACAATCGGGTTAAAAGAGCATTTTTTTATGTTCTCACTTTCAAAAGGCACTGAGTGATGTACGAAAATGTAAATAAAAGTTGTCCCTAAGTACAGTGCGCAACATAACAATGTAATAAAAAATTGCAATGGGCAGTGATTTACCGGGTTATGTCTTTAGAATGGCACTATACGACACAACTCATAAAAGTAGTTTAAGGCCAGCCACACGTATAAGGAACATCCGATAGGATAAAATTGAGATGGAGCCTTTAAATCTGTTCACCAGATTGACTGACGATGGTGATCGTCCATGAATTGCGAGGACTTCTGCAGCAGGTTAAGACCACAGTGTAATCACATACAGATAGGTTTGCAAGAAGATGATGAAGAAAAGGAAAAAAAAATTGTTCAATTTAGTAAAACAAATAAACAAATAAAATATTATGCAAACATACCACTAGGTATACTAGAAAAAGGTTGTTTGAATAAAAACATTAACTCAAGACTACACTTTTTCAGATAAAAAAGAAACAGTAAATAATCTGAACATTTTATGAGAATAATCTTATAGTAAGAATTTACTTCGGGACGTTCCGGCGGCCAATTTGACAGTAAAACCAGTCATCACACGGCTGGACCGGGATTAAAATCCCTTTCCAGTTCGCCTCCCCGTACGTAGGATTGATTATCCAACTAAGGAGGAAATCAAGAAAGCCATAAGAAAGGCAGACCAAGACCTATCGATGTAGTAGTGCCAAGTAATAAGAGGAAGAATAATTTACATCCCATTTCATGAGACGTACGGCTCAAGAACAACTTGAAGCAAAAGGCTGCTCAAAGTTTGTTTTAAGTACATCTTAAGGTCAAATTAAAGCATCAACAGTATTTAAATGTAACACAATAACGGCTAGGCCGCATGGGGCTAATAACATGGTCCTTATCGGGACATGGAACCCAAAAAATGGCCAAGTCGGGATACCCCTAATTGTAGGTATGTGGTCTAGGCTGGGATTGGAATTCTTTCCGCAACGCTTAAGTATTCGAAAAATGGTAAGACGGACATGTCCCATGGATATAATGCAGACCTAGGCCTTATGGGGCTCATAACACGACCAGTGTAGGGACATGGCTCGTTCTACATGAATAAGAAAAAGATTCAAATAATTTCCTGCAGCTTCAACTCTTTTAAGCTTACATAAACCCAGTTTAAACTGCATCTCATCAATTTCCAATCAATTGCTTAACGGTATAATTACCCTCTGTTTGTGCCCTCAATCGATTAGGAACGGAAGCAGTTCCTTCAAACCATCATTATTTAACATTATTTGCTCAATTATACAATCGAGCATTCTTGAGATCCATTTGCGAGCCCACAATACCATCAACCATCCATCCATCAAATACGCATTTACATCCCATCACTTGTCAGAGTTTTGCAAACATATCGCACGGTGCGCGATCTATGCGCCCCGCGACAAAGGTTAAGTGAAATGATTCATTTCCTTTCCCGCCTTGCTTGGCACGAGGACACACCATCCACCAAGCGTCCAAGCGTCAGCGTCTCTTCGCAAACAACTTCATTAATGGTATGCAAACACCGCACGCACATCCTACACGCTGCAACACGCACAATTGCTACGTAGCGTCCAACGAAAGCGAAATTGAGCCCACTGTCCCCCCACCCGAACGCCAAATGGGGAGGATGGTCAGAGCGTTTTAAAATATTTACCCAACGCCGGCAACAAACCCCACTCAACATCCGGAACGGTACGTCAATCAGAATGTGCCATTCGCGGTGCTCGGTTACCGGTTTGGTACAACGAAAGACTTCAACGACCGACATAGGAAGCGCAAGCGACGAACCTTCAACTGACACAGAGTGTGACCGGGTACATATTTGGCAACCGAACGATACTCTCCCGCTCTCTCTCTCTCACTTTTTACGCTCTCACATAGCAATGCCATTGCGGTTTTAAGTGAAATGACATTCCTAAGCAGAGTTCGAGTTCGTGTCGTTTATTTGTCCGTTTGTAAGTAAACGACCAAGCTCTAACCCGCGCACGTGGTTGCTAGTAAGCACGAAAAAGCGAAAGAAAGGTGTGCTTATGATACATTGTTTTGCTTTTGACCGGTGACAAATGTCAACTTGCCTTGCCACATAAGGAATCGATCTACTTGTACACCCGACAAAACCCCATTTGCAAAACCGCACCCTGAAGGACACCAGTTACTCTTTGAAAAAAAAGCTTAACATTTTATTTAATATTTTCAAAGCCTAACAATAGCGACATCGATTGTTATCTTTAATAGGATACGAGTGTGAGCAAGGATGTGTGTCTGTGAGTCGTACAATCAATTGTACGAACTATTGTGTTTTAAATTGAAGGACCTTACCAAGTCGAGCGCCGACGTCATGACGTGGGTATGGGTTTATTATTATTGAATGACTATAATGACCGCTGCTCGCGATGAGTTTTGCTATGTGAAGGACGTTCGATTATTAAACGTCAACCTTCGTGCTCGCGAGCCAAGAAAGAGCTAGAAACGCGGAAATCCGTGTGAAAGCCCTTGGTGCTGTTGGATGCCGGAATTTGGTTGATCAAAATGACCCCAAAAACGGTCTCGTACAACTAATTTCGTTATTTTACTATTTTCAAAGGGTTTCTAGACCAATCCACGGTGTAACATTTGGTGGCCCTTTCCGCTGGTTGTTTCACTTCTATTTCACATCACCGAAATCTTCCTCTACATTTATCTAATCTTTTAATTTTCGTCTCGCTAGCCCTTCTAGCACCATCTGGAATGCTCGGGCTTATTTTCACGAAAAACACACACACACACACTCCGACACTAAACCCGTTAAACGTTAATGAAACTCGAGGCCCCGCTCTCATTAGCCGGCGCTCTCACCCTGAGCGTGCCTAATTCGATTGATTTGTTTTCACCCCCTGAATGGCTGCAATGCGCTTGACAGCGTTGCTACGCAACGTCACTGCGTAACGACGATACGCTTGTATTTAAATTGCTTTTCACCGGTTTTCTCGGTTTTTGGGCGGGTTTTTTTTCTCAGCTGGAAAATTGATTATTAAACTTCATCACCTAAAAGAAAAGCTTCTTAAACATGACCTTGAACACAAACAACTCACATTGAACTTGAAACACCGTGTGCTTGTTGCCTTTTCTTTTTGCACATAATTAAAAACAGCTCACCTTACATGAAACATTTCACACAAAAACGCACACACAAGGGTAAGAAGGCCACTTGTCTTCTCGGCTCTTTGAAACACGCACTCTCGTAAATACAAAATTGATTATAACGTGCCAGCCACTTCTACTACTGCCAGCACTGTTTCCCCCGATGAAAAACCCCCCGCACAAACACACACACGCGCACTCTCCACTGGCACCACCTAAAGCAAAGGGAAAACATTCGTTTTGTTTTCGGGGGTAGTAGTGAACGGCATCAAGCTTCCAGTGCTACTGATCGCACTTCAAACCGTCCGCCGATCGCTAACTCCAGATCGATCTCTTCTACCCACCACACAGCTTCCCTGTTTTTGTTCCAAGGTGGCTTTCGCGGTGCTTTTGCCGTTTGCCTCGCACCGGGGCAATGGATCGTGACGTGCGTCGGTTGCATTTTTCACCATTCTCGTGCAGGCTCAAGCAAAGCAAGAAGCAGAAAAAAGCTACAATACGAACAAATACGAGCTAGAAAACGGCTAGCTTCACTACCAGCTGGTATGCAAAAAGTAGCGAGCAAAATAGAAACATGACACACACAGAGAGAGAAATAAAATGACAACAAGAAAACCACCGTGCAAAAGAACACGAAAACCCTGATTGGTGTGCCATGTGTTGAACAGGGGGAAACACTTTTCAATAAACCGGTGCACTTTCTGCTGCGGAGTGTTCCTACTTTCGGTGGAACCCTGTTTTTCTCGAACCAGAGTTTGACCTCTAATGCGCTAAGGAGATCAACAATTGTCACACCGCTTTGCGCAGCCGTACACGTTTGCTGAAGGTCACCGATTTTTGCGGACGTCGGCATATAAAAGGTCGCTTAATGCTTGCTTCTTGTAGTTGACAATGTTTTAATGCGTGACCTTTCCCGGGTTATAATCTTTGTTTGTTAACGATGCGGTGCGGTTGAACAGCCGTTCGAAGGTGAAGGTCAGCCGGTGATGGATGTTGAAGAGGATCATGTTGCAGTAGGGTGTAAATTGAAGGAAGCGCACAACGGTACATCGGTTGTGTAAGTTAATTGTCGGGAAAAACTTTACAGTTCGGGTTTTTAATTGTTTGCCGAGGGAATAGATAATACTTACATTTTTTTCACTTTCAATGGACAATTCACAAGCTACAAAAATTCACCTCGTCATTATATTTTATTTTTATGTATCTTCTAGCCTTATCGCCCAACTAGATCTTGCTGGTGATTTAATGCCTCACATAACTAAACGGTACCACGTAGCCGGATAGCAAGCCCTTGCTACGGGGCGAACGGTCCTGATGAGATTCGAAACCCGGTCCAGCCGAGTGAAGATTGCACGCAGGGCTAACCGAGTGAAGATTGCTGCGGGTAAAAGCAAGTCACATTAAGCTAGAAATGGCAAGCCGATTCCATCAGAGGTTGTAGTGCCAAGGAAGAAGAAGAAGGACCTCGTTTTGAATTATTTATGTTACAGATTGTAAGTTGGTGTAAGTAAACAATTCAAAACACTTAAAACAGTAAGCTTTAAATTTGAAACGATAAAACAGTTAATAAACGGAACTAATAACCCAGTAAGCATACGATAAAGTATAGAATAAATTAAACATCATTTACGGAGACGCATATTTAGAAAATAATATAACACAAAAATCTCTCTCTCTCTCTCTCTCTCTCTCTCTCTCTCTCTCTCTCTCTCTTACGCTCTTCTTAGCCTCACGACCTCTTAGGCCATGCCTGCCATTTCCAGCTTACTAGACTTAATGATACCACGTAGTGGCATAGTTACTCCTCACTATGGGTGACGGTTCAGACAACACAAACATTCAATACTTTATACATGACTAAAGAAAATTAAAATTAACCATACATTGTACGTAAAATCCTGAAAAATAAATAAATAAATAAAACTGTATCGATAACTCTTTTAATTTATCACCTAAACATTATAGCTGAACTAATCTCCTTAATAGCGATACGAACCTAGCCATCGAAAATTAAACTCTCCATAATAGTAACCGTAAACTGACACCTTTCATTCCCAATCAAACAAATCAATCAAGGAAAGGAACCGGAACATGTAAAGCAGCCAAAGGAGCAATCCGCTTCCTTCTCACATTCCTAGACCTGTTCAACTATTGGGTGTTTGAAAAAAAAAAACTAGCCCAAAAAACCAGATTTTGCAAAACGGAATCAATGGCAAATTCCAAAGGCTTGCCGCTGGAAAACAAGAGTTTCAGGCTCAGCAGCGGCTTATACCAGTTTTTGTTTTATTTTTATTATTTTAAAAAACCACTCATCTTTTTAAAATATTCAAACGACCGAAGAGTTTGTAGAGATTTTACTTCATTCAAAACTTTTTATCATCACTTTGCATAAATTATTTGTTCTTAAGATTATCAACAAAAACATAACCCGTAAAGCTTAAGAAAATATTTTCCAGTTTAACTGGTTTCACCACTCTCTACAACCGTCCAAGTTCAAGGTTAGATGGATTTCGCAATAGGCGGAAACAGTATCCTACTTTGATTTATCGTTTTGTTTCGTATTGTGTATACCACTCCTTGCACTTTCATTCCAGGATACACGGATGAACCGAAGATCAAATCCCATTAAAACTGCCAACCCATTTTTGAGATTGACTTCCCATCTACGAGTAACATCGACGCACTGAAAGCCAGAAACGGCAGATTAAGACCTCTCGAGATGATTTCAAAACATATTTAAAGCAGCGGACTTTTCTAATATTTTTCAGCGTTCTTAGAAGAAAGAAAACTATTACAAATTATGTAGGATTAGTCTTATTGTTCTGATCGTAGTAATATTTAAATATTTGTCTCCTTAACATCTCACAAGGAAGCTGATGCGCACCACTAGTCCACTTTACCGGTTTGTATCTCCTTCTTACCTTCTTTAAAATTTAAGAATTTTAAAAAACCATTTCTGTAACATACCTGTTTCAAAATGTCAAACTGTTATTCACTAGCAGCACTCTCGCTTTTCGGTCTCTCCAACGCTATCACGCTAGAACACACTGACGATGCAACTGGTAACAATCGTCCTGCGATCCTTCACCACCGGAGCACACTAGAACACTACTGGCCGATGTGCGAATTGTCCGATCAAATATACCCCCTGCACCCATACATACTCATAATTAGCATCGTTCTAAGCACAGGCCGTCGAGAAGTCGAGGAGATACAACAACAACAAAAACTTTCAACCCACCAACAGTGACGGCATAGAAATCTGGTCGATGGCCCGAAAAACCGTTCGGCAATTAGTGGCACCTGGTACCGCCGAATGCTTACCCCTATTGACCGGTTTCCGATAACGAATGGGCCGATAATTTCCGTGTCCAGTATCGTTAGCGCCATAACGCCGTATCGCAGTAGAAGTTTTGATGTGGCGAGGGAGAGATGTGGTCGTTTTTGTTCCTTCCTGACAGCTTCTTCCCGAGGGTGAAGATTAGCGGAAATGATCAATGATGTTCGGCATAGTTAGCAAGTCACTGTCGCGTTAGTGTCGGTGATAGTATTAACGGTATGGGTGGCCCCCTCTCCAACAAAAGGATTTTTTTCTGCTAAAAGTCCTCGTCTACTGAACAAAGAAAAAACCTTGAAGCTCAGTGACCTTGAATATCAAAGAATCTCGTCGTCCTTGGAGCTGTATTGGCTTCATAGTTTTTGGGGAGGCCTAGAGATAAAACTATCCGTTATTACCACACCCTCCCCCTTTAGTATCTTCATCGCACGAGAACATCAAAACAACGCGCCGCTAATCAATATAACGAGACGGGGGCTCGAGAAACCGGTATCACCGTTTATTGGTTTCGTACAACGCATAATCGTACAAGCTAAACTTGTAGGCAGCTGAAGACGCGAAGTAAAAACGACCCCCACAGCATGTAACGTGATGCAGTAACGTTACCATTCGTTAGAACACGTTATTAGCGTACATTTAGGAGGATAGCATTATTTCGATGCAAATGATTCGATTTACGCCTGATGGTATGCAATTGTGTGTTAAATCGATGTTCAGAGCTATATTCCAAAGCGAACAATTGAATGATTTTTACAAACGTAATAATTAAATTCTTACTTTTATTTATGATTTCTTGACAACAATGATGATCGAAACTACTTTCTGTATATTATTAAGGATTCTAACTCATCAAAATGTTATACTAAACTCAAAGAACAAAGACCGTTGCTTTTCATACCCAGGCGATGTTTTTTCATGAAGGTATGCAATCCGCATGCACACTTTGGAAAATGAACGATTCAAATAAACGGTAAACCGCTTCATGATGAGCATCTCTTGCAAGAAATGTTCAACGTTTTTAATCAAAACTTAAATAATGAAAAAACCATTGAAATTTTGTTCCCAATCATAGGTTAAATTTTTGATAATTTCATTAGTTGCATTATGTCATAACTAGAGTCTTGGATAAATTATTCTGTTTTCAAAAATATAAAACCCACTAGATACGCAGCTGTGGCGGTCCAGCGGCAAAGGCGATGGCGGTGTCGGTCGTCACACGGCTTCCTCGCACGCAGGGATGACAACCTTTTTTTTTATTCATAAAGAACGGCCTGGCCGTATTGCTTGGGTGACAACCTTGGTTGGGGTAAAATCGAGTCACCGAAAACCAGAAATGGCAGACCGAGACCTTTTGATGTTTTAGTGCCAAAAAAGAAGAAGAAGATACGCAGTTCGACAAAACGATTCGTGTCACCCTGCATGAAGTTAACAAATAATTCATTTCCATAGCGTAACGTCCTTCTTAACTATGTCAGCCAAATGCTGGAGTACTATACTTATTTTTACCAAACAGTCATGTGGTCCGTTCTTGCAACGAGGAAACAGTTCGGCTGAAAATTGATGAATAACCAGCCTATACAGTTATTGGTGGACAAGAATAGAAAATCTAGAAATAAAAAGGTTAACACTTTTAGCAAAAGATGCCTACGACTTATCACTTTAAGATACAGTTTTATGAAACTATTACACAAAAATATAAAATGCTTTAAAAATTGTGGTTAAGATAAAAATTTATTCAAGTAAAAACTAATTTAAAAAATCTAAAGTGAATCATATTGATGTATAAAAAAAGAATAGCAGTTGAAGGGTCTTCAAATGATAAGAACATATCCAACCATAAGCTTAAAGAGATAGTAACAATATATAGAAAAAATCATAAAACATGTTTATTACTCAAGAAGGAAAAATCGTTTAGCGAACTTTAACTTCAATGAAAGAAAGTGCTTTCCCACTCACCATTTAAAAGAAAGATAAATAAAATTAAAATAATAAAATAAACGAATCATTCCTTTCGTCCAAAACCATCCTCTCAATCAAATCAGTCCAATAAGACTTGACAACAAATGTTTGAAATCTATCTTCCAAATAACGCAAAACCTCGCCATACACTGTCCACGAACTATTTTCTTTATTTCGTGACCTTTTTATCCGTCCGTCCATTTGCCGAACAATTCCCATCGCACCCAAAAAATCCTAACACGCTTAACCCTGTCAGCCGTAACCGATCCCGATATAAATCGTAATCGACGCTCTCCTACATCAGCCAGCCAATCCGAAACCATGCAGTGCAGTGTATTGATTTTGTAAGTAATCCCTTTCATAATCTCTCCGCCATCGATGTTTTTTTGCATGAGGGCCACCGATGTATGCCAAAACATCCAAACAAACGGAGTAGAAACGAGGAAAGCCAGGCAAATAAAGAAAAAAAAACCGCTATCATTCCATATCCAATGCTGAAGAGATGATCATCGTCATGCAACAAGCGCACTGCTCCTTTCACCGAAAAATAAAACCTTTCTTCCCAAAACACTCAGACACACACACACACATATCTAGAGGGATCCCACCTCACACACGTTTATTGCATGAGTGGTACTGAAAGCGTATTTCGGCTCAACTTTTGGCAAGCTATTCATCAATTAAATAATCAATCATGGTAGACGCTGGTAGAAGGTGCTGGCCATTGGGAGACTCTCTCGGCTACCATGCCAACGCCGATGACATGGTGTTGTGGATGTGACTGACTGTTTTGACAATTATGGCTACTACTACTAGCACACACCTGCACCGTAAGTTGCCTAGCTGGTACCACTAACAATGGTTCGTCCTAATGTCGTACCAGGGTTCGCTAATGTCAAACTGAGTGCGTATCGAAATACCGCGCACTCACCATGACGACCCACAAGCTTCCATTGTGATGAGGTTTACTTTTACACGCCATTGTAACGGTCATCTGGGCGCTCACCGTCCGTTGATACGAGCATTAACTCTTTTTTTTTCTCCTCACTCAGCTCCTTTCATCCGGGCTTCCGGGCAGGGATAAGGGGTTTGTCCACCCAAAAAAAAAAAAACAGGCCGTAAATGTGCGTCGTATTTCGTCCGGACAACACAAATGACAGTTGCCTTCTTTCACTCGCGTTTACGTCAACCGGCGATGACAATCATCCGTCCCATCCTGTGAAGAGGTTAATGATGCTTTGATGCTACAGACACGCAACACATGTCGAACTTGGAAAAATGCATTCTCTTCAGCTTAGAAGCGCCTGTGGACATAACAGATGATATATAGCGTCCGTACCGTATCCAACAGCTCAGAGGGTGTTCCCTTATACCCTGCTAACCCCTTTCACTCTCTTCCCTCTTGGGGTAGGATTAGTGAAGGTTAACCAGGAGGCCAGGGCGACTTTTTTTTGCTCGTTGGCATTTTCGCGGTTGCTTCTTTCTCCTGCGCGATCATGCAATGCACTGACATTGTTCAACTTTCACTGTTCCGACCAAAAAAAACAGTCCCAGCCGATGCGATAGTTGCGATTATTGACTCGGTCTTTTTTGCTTCTCATTTCAGCCTTAACCGCAATCAAGCCGGCTTGACCATTTTGTGTTCTGAATTGGGAGGGTTGGAACGCAACATGAAAACAAACGAAAAATGCATCCTGTAGGATTAGTTCCGGTTCACGGTTGGACAGAAAAAAAATGATAACAACAAGTTAAAGTTAAGCAAAAAAAGTAAAAAAGCAACAAAAAAAAGTTGATTGGCGTTAACAATAAAATCTGTTGTGTGTTGAGTGAGTTATAAGTGCCACAGGAATATTGTATAAAATATGGATGGCCATGCTTATTTATTATATCGTATAGAAAATTCACGAATTTTTTTTTCAAAATTCTATCAAATTAAAAATTGCTAAAATAAATTGAAAAATTGACGTATAAAAAATGATGCTGCAAATTATTTTAAAACTCCTACATAATATTTCAGAAACGATATTTTAAACAATTTTTTCCTAATTTCTTGGTTTGACGACCTCTTAGGTTATGCCTGGCATTTCTGGCTTAGTATACTTTTGGATACCGCCTAGTTGGATAGTAAGTCCTCACTATGGGGGCCAGATGGCCCAGATGGAATTTGAACACCGGTCCTGCCGTATGAAGACCACTATCGCAACTACCACCGGGCCGCTCGAAAACCGTTTTTTTTTTAAATAAAATTCAAATAAAATTCAAATAAAAATTCAAATGCATGGTTCTTAAGTTGAGAAGGCAATAGCATCCATTTTAATGATAGGCTTGTTACATGATTTGGCAAACAAATCTTTTCGATATGGAAACGACTTCAGATGACTGGGAAATCAAATACCTTTTATTCTGATGGCCTCATATAATATTGTCAAAGTAGCCGTTGAAATTGTACGTACTTGCACGTACGCTGGGAGGTCGTGTACAATATCAATGGCAACTATGACAATATCATATGAGGACGTCACAAAAAAAGGTATTTGATTCCTCTATCATCTGAAGTCGTTTCCATATCAACAAGATTTATTTGCTATTTCATCTTAGCAACCTGCAATAAAAATGGATGCTATTGCCTTATCAACTGAAAAACCCTGTATATTGCACTGATTGGCAAATCTTTTCTTTTTGTTAAGCTTTCCTTCTTATCCTTTTATGTTAAGTTTGTTGTTCTCTTTTACTCACTTTATTATATTATTTATAAGTTATGCGCATTCACCATGATGCCCGTATATAATAAAGCTCTTAAAACCCGTTTGTCTTTATTTTGAATAGCTTTCATCTTCAAGAACGAGGACATTTCATTGCTTTGTGCTTTTATTTACATACCTTTTACTTATTTCAAATATTATCTTTTAAATATTTATTACTTTATTATGATATTATTTTTATCTAGCATTGCAGCTATGAGCAAACAGATTTTACTCCTGACTTTTTGTCCTTTTCTTCTTTGCTCATCAATGCTTCTGTATTTAACCCTTTTTTATTTCCTCTTAATATTTGTTTAACTATTGCTGCATTTTGAGCGTCTTTTCTATTGTTCTTTTTATTTTTATTTTTAACAGATTTTTTTATATACTCTATTATCTATTTTGTCATAAATTTGCATTTTCTTTCTTTCGCATATCCAAGCAAATGTGATTTAACACAAATTTCTAAGAAATTACGGCCCTTTCTTTAGCTATTAAACCCTATATAAAACCATTAAAACACTTTATTTTGTCATCTCGTGCACTAAAACAATTGAATCTTCAACTCAAGCATTAGATCTCCTTTTCATTACGTGATTCCAGTACCCTTTCGCACATGCATGAGTTCCCCCTTGAGTGCATACCAGCCCTACCTAACAGCACACTTCCATTGCAGCCCCGTAAAACACTTACATTATGAAAGAGACCAGATGATTTAATTACACCGTTATATCGATCAAAGTCTCTTCATTAGTTCCGATAAGATCGTCTCACTTTCGTTCAGCATCACTTTCGGCGGCGTGGAATTTCAACCCGTCTGCAGAGCTTTCCCATTTCATTCATAAAATAGCTTCACCGGCACGAAAGACTTTGCTGCTCCCATTTCTTTAGCTCGCTTCTAATGTGTTGTTGGGCGTGATTCGCAACACAGCGAATTCGTACCATTGCGGGTCGTTCCGTTTGATTGTCACTTAACTTTAACATTTGCCACCCTAACTGAGAATTGCTACCAACAAAACCCGCATCTAATGGTTTAATGATGCACTAATTCTCATTGTTGACGGGCTGAATGAGACTCGCGATTCATAAGCATTCCATTATCCATTCTTGCGCAACAGATGTTCGTGCCTCGACCGTAGATTAGGCGTTTGCGATAGTGTAACGGAATGTGGTTGTGGCCCTGTAAAAGTATTTTCGGCACACGGAAACACTGTTTAAACGGTGTGCTATTAAGTCCCATCTCAGGGGCGACACCGTCCGGCCAGTGAAAGGAGTCTCAGGTTTATGGGAGGGTCCACAACAAACTCTACAATTTGTAGCCGTATCAGAATCTGGAGTATGGACCACACTAATCTCTCTCTCGCTCTCCAACTCCCTGCCGGATGAGGCGGCCGCTATTAATCACTTCTGTGTTCGAACGAAGCATTTCTTATGGTGCATTTGCATTGCGTAAGGGTTGCAGCCGGTGTGTCCTACAAGAACGATCACGAACAAATCTTCTCCGCACACGGTCTATGAAGCGATCGTTAGCTTTCAGTCGGAGCATTTATTAATTGAATATGATTGATTGAAATGGTTCGTCATCGGAGCAATGGGGGAAAAGGTTGACCATTTCTCATCGGATCTCGTGTGTGGTGTTTTTTCGTAGCCAAATTAAGATGGTGGACATGTGTAAGTAGCGTCACGAGCACACAGCAGGGAACGTTGATCACATTAGGTTGAGTGAAGGTGTTAAAACATGGCTATTGGTTGATGGGTTTGTCTTTTTTGGAGCCACAACATAAATATCCCAAATTCAGGGGCTTTGAAGGATTTCCTGTCTTTGGATGTAGATACGAGATCATTAGGATGAATTAAGGCAGAAAAAAAACATGGACAATATGGTGAAACATTCAGTATCATGAAGGGGATTAAAGCATGTTTCAGTGGATCAGACATTCACGTTATTAATTAATACATCAGACAATCGAAGAGATCACAACACAAATGATCATGAGACAGGACATCATGTAGTATTGGGAGATTTTGGTATCTAAGTAGATTAATAAGCGTAGTCATTAAAAATTATTCAATTTCTCCATCAAACTGGATGCACCAAAAATAGGCGGGAATTAAAAGGAGTTAGGTTAAGAGGTATTGAGTTAAAGAACTTTTATCTTTAGATTCGTCAGGATATCTTTATTGAATTTCTGAAACAATAACTAAAAAATTGGCAGTTACTATCGCCCAATGTTTTAATTAAACTTCAACTGTTAAGTCTATCCTGCCATGGAGGAGAATCCTATCAGTCAGGGATTATCTAAAGCATCTTGAAACCCAAAAGTTTGTCACTTTACTGAAGTTGGATGAGTAACGATCACCAACACTGTTGTGAAGTCCGACGCTGTTGATGTAGTTCTACGAAAAAACCCTGTGGTGAGGACAACGATACAAAAAAGAAGGTATTTTTCACCCCAAACGTGTACCGCTCTCATGATTCTCAACCTCAAAAAAAAACCTCTAGAGAGTTCTGCATCTTCTAATTTCTTCTGAGTGTTCCATCACATTCAAAAGCACAACAACTCTCTCTAGGCTTTCGACTTCTGAAATTATTTGCCTTTGTAAAAGGGGTTTATCTATTCTAGAGGGTTCTTGTCCTGCCTATCATCTTCTACTCCCTCTAAGTCTGCTCAGGATGGAGAACAAGGCTAGCTTGTCAATCATTTTCCAGGAAAATAGAACCAGCGCTGTGTTCCTTCAACCTCGCAAGCATCCAATCATCCGACAAGTTAGAATTCAGCTGACCCAGCCAACAAAGCCCGCTGTGCTTTTCTACACCTCGTATCGCACGGATTATACCTCTTGACACGATCGTACCAAGCAGTGGTGGGTCAAGATATTTGCAGGCCGCGAGCGGAATGGCAGTTGAGGCCCCTCTAATTGTGATATTAGAGGGAAACAACAGGATTTCCCTCGCTGACGAAAGCCCCTTAACCGACGAGGCCCCGAACGGCCGCTCCTTCCACTCCTAGGTTGATCCACCACTGGTACCAAGGTACTAGAACTCCTCTACTACGTCGTGATAGTCACCGTCAACTGAGAGTCTGCTTCCGAGGCGGGCTCTATCACAGTCAGAGGCAACGACAAGTAGATATTTAGATGATTTCGATGTCATCCGCGAACTGCATGCATTCAAGAGATTGGATAAAAATCGCACCCCAGATGTCAAAGGAATGCCAATACTGAGTGCATTGGCATGATTATACCTTCAGACCTGCTTACAGAAATCAAGAATACAAAGGACCAAAAACTTGTATTGTAATCATTTTATATTATATAGCTATAGATTTTTAAGAATCCTTCAACATAACATAAAAATTGAGCTTTTCGCAATCTCCTTCGCTCGCAACGAAGTAATCTGGTAATAAACTCCACGCACGCAGGGTACAGTCCATCATACACTGTCCCGTACAAGCCCAACCTTTCCCTTTTCGCCAATTTAAGCAGTTTGTCCCAAAATTCCATAAATGGCACACAAAAACACCGCGCAATATCATAAAATGTACGTAACTACGTTAATTAGTGATGCGATAACCGCAATCAACATCTGATAATAAATTCGCTCGCCTGGATTAGCACCGGGCACCGGCGCTGTGCGTTGCTCCAAGCTGACGTTCTTCTAACCGTTCCATAAACTGTTAGCATCTGTAAACTGTAGCCTGCCCGATTGTGTAACCCATTTCCACCTGTCACATACAGGTGCCAACAATGAGCAATTTCGCTAAACAGCTCTGTGAATAAAAAAAAGCTCACCCATCGCTCGTACAGGCAAATTTAACCCACTCAATTTGCGGACTCGGCCGATGCTTTTCTTTGCTAGTGGTGCGACACAAATTAACCGCATCGGTGACGAACAGCAGCAGAAGAAGCGTTTGTTCCTGAACACTAATGGAACACTCAACGAACCAACAAGCAGTAAAAGCCTCCACTGCTGCTGCTCCTGCTGAACGTGAAGTTAATGAGTGACTAAATGATGAAGGCGTGAAGTAGTGCGACACGAATTACGCGACTTACTTTAGCAGTACTTACACGCAGTCATACAAGCACCGCCACACATACACCAGAAACACACACACACACACTGCTGAAAGGGAAATGGGAAGCGCAAATCAAAATCATTTTGCGAGCTGAAAAATGTGTGATTTTCATTTTTGGACTTTTTTTTATTTCGTTCACTCTTTTTCGCAAAGCTCGACAGCTCGGAACGAAATGCATAATTATGCAATTATGTTGCGAAAAAAAT
Source organism: Anopheles stephensi (assembly GCF_013141755.1). NCBI lineage: Eukaryota > Metazoa > Arthropoda > Insecta > Diptera > Culicidae > Anopheles > Anopheles stephensi. The sequence continues at coordinate 20,191,335 of NC_050202.1, forward strand.
ATATATAAGAGGAAATAAAACTACTTCTGCTCCAGATGTAAGAAACCGCCCCATCCCGCGTGCTGCATCGGTGCACTGCAAGGTGTTTCGGATAAATTGGATTTATTTAGGTTTTTTAGTCTCTCTCTCTCTCTCTCTCTCTCTCTCTCTCTCTCTCTCTCTCTCTCTTTCGCTTTTTCTTGCCACCACACAACTAGCTGTTACTTTAGCACTTTCTTACCAAGCCCGACCGTGGTGCATCATCTCGTGCCAACTTTGAACCGTTCCGCTCGCGTCAGTGTCATGGCAGGTTGCATCACGTGAAACGTGGTACACATGGCCGAATGGTAACGAAACAAAAAAGAGCAGCAAATCAGATCAACTTTTTGTTCCATTTTTTCTGTCTGCAGTTAAAGGGGGGGATGCATTTATGTCCCGCTTCCCCTCCAGTGTGTGTGTGTGTGCTTAACACGATTACATAAAGCCGATAAAGCAGAGCTTTCTTTGTTGCGATAATAAAGTTGCAGATTTTGTGAGTTCTCCTTATTTAGGAGCAACGGCTTAAAGCAGGGTTGGATACGGTACCCAACCCCTTTGTGGTTTTCTGGGCGATGGTAAACTGTGCTAATTGTTATCGCAAATGCAAAGTAAGTGATGCGAAAGGAAAAAAATGAAGCACTTAACTGTCACGCGAGATCGCGACTGGGTGGATGATATTTGAATACTTATGCGAGACGTATTTCCTTATTGGATGAGGGTTGAAGGTATAATCGGAAGCTAAAATAATGGAATGCATAATGGGTTATTTAATAGAAAATTGGATTATTGTTTTCATGCATCTCTTGAAGAAGCCCACTATGACATAAATTAAATCCAATCAAACTCTATAACAAAGAAAAGCCGTTCATACAACGTAGCAAACGAAGTGATATGCTGAATTTAATTTTTATTTGTATTTTTATTCTGCCTGGAGATAATACGAGTTTGGAAATAGGAGAAAGGATCTGGTATGCACTTCTGCATACTACCATACTCTATAACATATTTCGACTACTCAGAGCCACAAAGACTCCTTTTTTCCAGATTTTCCTGGTGAAGCGGCGCTCACGTCTCTTATTGTTTATTGTCATTATAGTGCAACGGGCCACGCAGAGCCCCCATGAAGCCTAATTGCTAAGACACTTAACAGTTATAAAGACGGACGGATCGAATACAATTTAAAAGCGCAGCGCCGGTTGGTGACGATTACTGATACAATTATATTCACGGCACATACGGAGAAAGGGCAGGCCTCTACGTCAAGCAGCGTCCTTGGGCGAAGCACCCTGGTTGGGACGTATAATTTGAGCCCAGACAGTAGTGTTGGGGAGTCGATCCGGTAGTCCAAAAGTTCCGCGAAAAATAGTCGCAAAAAAAGCGCACAGCGAGCGTCGTAGTCCACTTGAACCCTCCAGAAGCGCAACGCGGACCGGGTAAATTTGTGCTGGACGGATTCCAAACGAGCCAGAGGCCGAGCAGCAGATGGCCACCATGCAATGGAGGCATACTCCAGCACCGATCGAACCAAGGAGCAGTAGAGCGTCTTGATGGAGAACGGGTCCGTGAAGTCACGAGCAAGTTGCTTAAGCAAACCCATCAGCTGGTTGCCGTTGGTGACGACGTGTTCGAGCTGTTCGTGGAAGCTCAGCTGCTCATCAAGGAACACTCCTAAATCCCTAACACAGCTTTTGCGGACTATAACAGAACCGTTTAATGTGTAGTCGTACGCCAGAGGGCAGCGCTTTCTCGTGAATGTTACGACAACACACTTCTCAACGCACAATTCAAAACCATTCTCTGAACACCAGGAATCGCATCCTCGTGATGCCCTAAGTTAATTGAAGTCAGCGCCGTCGTTGACATCTCTGACAGAGCCAGGTCACACACTCCATCACCTGATGACAGATCACGAACTAGCCACGGCATACGGGACGCCCGCTGCAACCGACACCCATTGGCAGGTTCTTCAATGAGGTTCAGCATGCGCTCATCCGGCAACCGTAAATGTACTGTCAGCAAAATACCTGCTGATGTTCAACTCAGCGCCCGGCAGTCGTAATCTATGCCCACCCCATCTTCCGAATGCAAACTTCGTGGCATCACCATCATCTCAAATGCTGTTCTCAAATTTATACAATACCATAAAATTAATGGTCGTATCTTCCCAATCTTTAAAAGACTTACAGCTCAAAAAGGTTTGTGTGGTTTAGAATTGCCCAAAATTCAATTTTGATTAGTTGAACGAATATCGATATTTTGAATCAAAGTCTTCTATGGTCAGCAGCAGATTTTATTTGTAACATTGAAGTGGAATTGGTACTTGTAGTAAGTGGTGTTTGTCAAATAAATAAATAATTAAGTATATGCTTCGTTAAATGGGCCTTCGTTCAAATGAGCCTCGTTCAAGACACTTCTTCATTGGCACTTGCTTCATGAGCTTCATTTAAGGGACTTCGAAGAGGGACCTCGTGAGGAATACAGGATAGGTTACTCTAGTTCGAAGAGGACCTGATCTATCAAAAACAATTCCTTTAAATAAAAATGTCTTATTTAAGACCAGAAATTGAGGCTCGTGCTGGCGATCGTTAATTGATGTCGAATAGCCTTCATAAATTGAGATGACTTCTAGCCTTCGCTGGATATGCTAGGTGTAACCGAAATATTATAAATGTATTTGTATGTTTATTAGTTTCCTTATTATGTATTTTGTATTCATTTAACACCTCCTGCAAAGTCTAATAAACCATTCAGAATCCACATTTTCTAGCAAGTCGTTAAACCAGGAAAATCTAGAAACTCAACAAGGGTTTTATTTAACAAAGGTAAAACAAACACCAATTATGTATTGAATGTTTAAAAATAAATGTTCAAATACTTAAACTTCACCATACAATAAAGCAAACGGGGAGTCTAGACCTGAATTCCTTTAAACTAAACCTCGTGGAGCCTCCGAACCTCATAAGGAAGACTCAACCATCTACCATTTCCCAACGACGCATCTTAATGGCGGTATGCATCGAATGACTTCCACTCAACGACATCACATTCAATCATCATCTCCTCATTTTCACTCCCATCAACCTGTACCCTCGGAAATGAAAATGAAAGTACATCACCGAGAGCCGGAGCACACAGAAACTACCCAACAAAAAAACCATCAACTCAATCGCGATCGGTCACGTAAACCATGTGCATTTTATTGGCCTGCCAACCGGCTCGGGTCGTCTATTCGCGAAAGCGAATCTATTTGTTTTATATCTTGGACCGATTGGATTTTGGTTTTTTCCCCGTTCCGCTTCTCCTTGCTCATTGCGTCTCCTCGTCCTACACTGTCATAGTTTTGTCCGACGTAGTTTGGTGACCAAATGATTGCTGATCTTATGGCGAACAACGAAACAAACAGTACTAAATTAAACAATTATGAACGGAGGACTGGAGACTCTCGCTTCCCAAACGACATGTTAATGTCACTCCCAACAGGAGAATGTAGATTCGGGGGATGCCCCTGTTATTATTTGTTGTGCTGCTCCATCAATCACCGTAGTTGGCCGATGTCCAAGGCGTGCAGGGAACTGTGATATCTTATTTAACCTGCTGCCTGGAGTGGACGCTTCCTTCCAGCAGAACTCCGGTCAAACAGCTTTCGATTACTTTCCAAGTTTAGCATTACCGTTTGCCCGCTCCTTGCAGTTGCATAATGTTCCTGCGTGGCTATGGTGTCGGAATTATGAATTTATCACAACTTATTACAACCCTGTGCTCACCCCCAGAAGTCAGCAAACTCAATCGACCTTTTCGGACTTCGAGTGGCGCGATCGGCAGATTATGCTGAGCGACCGTTTTGAGCACCTTCAAACCGGGTGAAAGAACTAGCTGTCGGCGTTGCGGATCGGAACCGAAACCCTGCAAGGGAGGTTCCGTCGTTGAAACGTCGGAACCATTCCAGAGCTAACGGCCGTTCCCTTCACTTTATCTTCGTCAACTCCGCAACAAACGTTCGTGGGCCACTAGGCCACGAGCACATTTCTTCTTTCACCCGGCCAGGCTTATGCAATGGGGATTTCTCCACCAGTAGTCCATCAAACAATGGTTCCTAGTGAGTGTCTCAAGTAACCCGCCCAAGTACAAAACGCCGGAGAGACAGAGACGGAGGACAGCGTACATAATTTTACCACATTTTCGGCAATCAAAGATATTGTATCATACACTTGGCGGCCGGTCGCGATGACAACATCGTCAACCCCTGGGTCGAACCTGCTGCAGGACGGCCAGCGGACAACTTCCGCCATGTAACCGAATGTGTCACAAACGCTTTCGGCCATTTCGGATGTGTGCTTCGTGGTCTCGTTTGCGAGTTTCCTTCCACGCTTCCGCTGCTGCTGGTCGGATGCAAGTGTGATCTAGTTCGGTTGGTTGATCGATTTTCGAACAAACCCAGCGCATTCGACTTTGCCGTGGGATCACTTTCAAATGACACAAACAGAGTGTGAGGATACCGAGGGGTAGAAGCAATAGTTGTAGAGCAGTTGTTGCCTGTCACAAAAGGTTTTGTTGTAAAAAGCTAGACGAGTATGATGGATGTAGCTGTGGTTTTATATTTCTTCTTTTTTTTCGGTGTATGTTGTCCTTCCAAGCGGTCACTCCACGAGCGAAATAATGTGGCGTGGTCGTGTTCAGTGATCATCAACATCGGGAGTGGCTTGCATAATGTCCACGATGTGTTCTGATTACGGCATGGGTCCGTGAAGAATGAAGGTGTTTCGTAATTTTGGAGCAGAGAAAGAAGCGTGAGCCGGTATAATTAACCTTTATTTGTTGAAGCTGTAGAAAAATCACTTAATCGATTTGTTTCGATAAACTTATCTCGAGGTTATGTGGTTTTGCTTTTATAAAAATATTGAAAATTACCTATTAAAAAACCTTGCCAATAAGGTAGTACTTTCTACATTCGAGAAGTTATACACTCCTCTTTCGTATGTGAAGGTACAACCACTCTCTTCAGGTTTTCAACTTCCTGACATCAACCTGAGTTGAAATCTCATCTAGACTGTACTTCTATAATGAGGAACTACTAACCAACTATATGATATGATTAAGTCTATCAAGCCATTATATGGCCAGGTTGACCACACAGATTCTTGATCAGGACGTTCTTGACCCAGTACAGAAATCATCGACGTTATCTGCAAATTCAATGTCCTCTCCTTTCCGACGAAAACATCAACACCCGTACTCCATTCCAATTGGAGATGGAAGGCCATCCTCTATTCATGAATATAGGTCCTCTATCAATATCCTTTCACACATTTGAGGCTAAAAATCCTTGTAAACATCTCCCATGTCTCAGAAGTGTACTAAAGAATAGTTAGATCTAGAACACGTCTCTGTTAGGCAGTCCCAGCTTCTTATTAACATGAGTTTAACGAGGACACCTTCAAATTAAGTGTAACATGAACGCCTGACGGTAGGCATTAATATCTTTTTAATCGCAGATATTATTTAAGGCTTGAGCGATAGAATTATTATTCAAAATACTTTCTGTTGTTTTTAAATAAAACTATTCTCAGCACGAGTACTTTAATTTGAAAATATTAATTTTATACTTTTTAACATTTTCAGATGAAATTGTGCTATAATATAATGTTATTACAAGCAATTAGGCCTAAATGTTGATGATCCAATCAATAATATCATTAAATCCTGTAAACTGCTTGTTAAATTCTCTTTCTAATGTTACCAAAACTTTCTTTCTTATTTAAATAAAAAATCCTCAACACTTTGAATGGTAAATGTTCGGCAAAGATCCAAATAATAGACATCCTAAGACATTGCTCTATCACGGCCCTAAAACCGCAACTAAAGAAGGTATTGTAATTAACCTCGGTTTAAGTGAATGTTTTAAGAAAACATACAAAAAATTCAAACACGCGCTGCTACATCAAATCAGCATAAAGACCATTAAAATGTTCCCTTTTACCTATGTTGCACTGACAAACATCTCCCCGACAAAGGTCATTTGCGCTCAGAAAACAAAACGAGCCAAAAAAACATATATTTCTCAGTGAGCAAAAAAAACATGCAAATTTACTGTCAACCTGCTACACCGCATAAAGAGAGTCGCAAGCAATTGCAAAGCGCTGTAAATGTCAATTACGCATCTCATATCAATGCGATCAAACCGTAAATAACTCGTCCAACTAGTACACGCACCAACAGCCCTGGCACAAAGTGACACAAAAATGACAGACCTTTCGCGGCGGTCATCATCGGTTTGGAAATGTCGACGATACCGTCGTGATCGCCTCCGTGACTTTTCCACGCGTATACGCTCCTTTCGGGAGCGATCCTGTCCGTTGCGTAATCCGCTACGCTAAGGATTGTCTTTAATTGTGTACGGAGGAACACAACAGGGAAGACAACTCTTCTTCCAGAGCCATCCCGAACAGGGTAAACTTCAGACTTTCGGCAGCCCTCACAGTGCCACCGTGAGTTACGTTACGAAGACAGGTGGTTTTTCGGACACATAATAATTCCCTCAAAAATAAAACCAAATTTTCCTCGCACCTGGAGCGAACAGCACAGCCATGGGCGCGTAATCCAGCTGTGTATGCCCGACTGTGCCCAGACCCGAGACCCGAGTGAAAGATGCCGGCGTCGAAGGAGCTTCTGCAGTTTCCACCCTTTCCGGTACGGCGTTGGGAAGGAGATTCCAGCGTTGCAGCCGTTCGCTCTCTTTCTGGTCGCAACTCGACGAGATGGAGCCAGCGAGACCACCCCTCTCGAAGCCAAGATCTGGCAGATCGAGCAGCGTCCTATAAAAGAGATTGTACGCTACCGGTAAGCCATCAGTGATCACCGTACAGTGTGCAGAGCCCAACTGCTCCAGCAAGCAGCGACACTCATCCGTTGTACTTCGTTGGGCTTTCGACCTTGCCAAAAAAAAAACACAACAACCTTCCCGTGTGCGTCGTCTTTTCCTCCCGTTTACACGTGCTCGTATAAAAGAAACCCTAGAAAAAAATCCACACGGCGAAAATGAATCGATTCAGTGCGGTAAGTGTGTAACCGTCATGTAATGGAAAGTGAACCACCGGCCAGATAGTGTGTACGGAAGATCTTTGTTTAATTTCGTTAAGTCTAAGCTGCGGAGTGCAATTTTTGGGACAGACAGACAGACGGAATGGGGAAAACAAAACGATCAGTGCTCATGAAACTGTGTGATTCTGCAATACCGGATACACGATTGGTTTGATTCCTAGGGTTGGGAAAAACCCACCCAACCCTGTAAGAGCTGAACAAAACAGCCTAAGAAAAGGGGAAAAAAATCAAGCCACACTACGTACCGTTCAAAGTGAAAGTGATCAATTGATCGAACGATAGGAGAGAGAAAAATAAAAGTGTAAAGTCCCTTTTTGTTGCGTGCTTCCGCGAAAAAAACAAGACAGACCCCAAAAACAATCCACTTCAATTACTTCCTCCACAAGTTTGCGAAAAAAAACTGCAAAACATCAAGAGACGTGTCATTATGAAGCGTGGCTGTGGCTGGGTTTTTGCCCCCCCCATCGTGCTTGGGAGTTCTGCATGCTTGGAGGTTGTGCTACGTAACGTAGAGGATCAATTAAAAGGACAAGTGACAATGGAGTGTTGTGTGTGTACGTGTGGAGCGAATGAAAATCCCGGGGGGGAAAATGGAAACAAATTAAATGGTTGATTAAAAGCATAATGAAGAGTGACCAATCAATTGCTACATGATGTAACTTGAGGTTAAGATGAATGTGTGTTTTGTTAAAAGCCTTTCTATTGATCGTTTTTAGCTGTTAGAAATGATCTCTTCTCTTGCTTGTGTCATCGTAAGCCGGTACAGTTATTTAAGTTTCAGCATTATCGGCTGCGTTATTTGCTTTAGCTTTTTGAACAATTTGTTTCGTTAAATGTTCTTATTTCTAGATTATTTTCTATGTTTCTTTCATAAAACAGTTTTCTCATCATTTTAGACAATTTCTTATAAAAGGCTTTAGTTGATGATTTAAAGCTTTAATGGAAGACTTCTCGCAAACATCTTGAAGTTCTTCACTTTAAAACAGATTAAAGCCAGGCATTCAAGTATAATTTAGTGCCCTAACTCATAAATTGTTTCTACATAATTTTCAAAATATTTTCATACAAATATTTTCTCATCAAATATCATGTTTTAGACATATACCTGGCAGTACACAATCTGAAATTCAAATTTATGTTATCATATCTTTCCTTTACTTGATTCATTGAGGTAGTTAATCTGTGAGAGTTCATTTTGAGAAGTTCATCCCTACGTTTGTTCTTTGTTTTCCTATGCCTTTGCGTCCGCTTTATACTACTAGCTCTTAGTGTTATCGATTTCTATTAAATTCAAATTATAATTCTAACAAAAATTCAAAATAAATATTTCGTGAACAAAATTTCCAAAAATTTATTTATTATTTTCATACTTCACTTATATTTGAATAAAATAAAAAAAATAGCAGCTTATTAATTAAATATATAAAATACATTCCTTGATGCATCCTTAGAAGACGATAATACTGTATCAAACATTAAAAAGTAGAGAACTTAATTTCAATTTCAAGTCCCGATCAGGAAAAGTTACACTTTACCTAATATTTACTTATTATGCCCCAGATGAATCACCGATAATTACCTCTAACTAAACACCCATTCATTCATTATGTATACCATTGATCCTGTGTCGTTTGAACACTGGCTACCACACTCACAAGAGGCTCCACTTATCGGACCGCTAATGAGCCACACACAACTTACCGTCACTCGAAATAACTTCTCTCGAGTGCAATCGCATCGTACCGCCCGCTTCTAACACCCTTTTCCACCGCCACATTGTTGCACAGAATACCGGAATATTGAGTTGCATCACGCTAATGTCCGCGCAAAAGCAAGATGAAATGCAAAAACACGAAATCGGACAGCACTTTCTTCAGACAGTATCAACTAAAGTGTGATTATGTCATGGTCCCCCCGCGATGAATGTCCGGTAATCCTGGAGATCAGCGCAGTACTCGGTTACACTTTCACTTGCGCCGTTTAACTGGAACATTTGGAAAGATGTCGTTAAGAAATACCACCGTTCCGTTCCAGGGTTATTATCGCTCGTTTTGGGTACGTTCATGACGTGAGCTCATCAAATGATGATGATGATGATGATGATGATGTAGAAGGGAAGTACACATCAAACTTAACCTTATAGCATCGGTTCGTACCGTACTTGTTTTTGCTTCGGACCATAACGCCACAGTGCCTCCCGCGGCCATGATTAATCCTGTTTCTGCTTCGTAACAGGTAACCATACCGAAACAGGGGTACTTTCGTATCAACACCTTCTCCCAGCCAATGTACACCAGCTAGCCTACATGCCGGGTGCTTAAAAAAACCCTGCGGAGAAAGGAGTTTGGCCACCTTCTTCCGAGTGGTATGGTCCGTTTTGTGTTACGCAAGCGGTGGGGGACCCTGCGGGCCTAGATATGAGCCGTTTCCCGGTATGGATGACGCCCGGTTTTGTGGGGAAGCGTGGGCATTTCGTTCGATCCGGTTAGCGGTCCGTGATTTCTCTTTCCATAAGTACGCGCATGTAGCCGGAGCATTTCGCTTGTTTTTTGAACGTTGTCCGATCCTCGAAGCCTCTGGCGGGTCGGCCAACTTAACCTCTTTGTTTTTGTCGGTAAAGTTAAAACGTAAAGATCCTTTCGAAAGTAAAGTTTCTTGGGTGGGTTATGCAATATGGACGCCTTTCTCGATAAGACCTTAGCTTAAAATAAACTCCAAGTGACAGGTTCGTAGTAAGCAAACGTGTCCGTTTCTTTCGTTCCAGATTTTCTTCCTGGTCAGCGCCACGCTCGTCTGTGCTGAACCGCCAGTTCATGGTGGTTACGGCCATGGTCACGGTCATGGTGGTGGTGGTGGTGGCGGTGGATACGACGATGGTGGTTACATCGCTGTTAGCCCCGGTCATCAAAGCTCCGAGGGACTGCACGTGGATCACAGTCTGCTGCACAAGGTGAAGGAAGCGCTGCTGGAACATGAAAACTCTGGATCTCACGGAGGTGGTGGCTATTCGGGGTCGATTTCGTCCTCGTACGGACCACCGTCAGGATCGTACGGACCTCCGTCGCCGGTTTATGGAGTTCCTTCGTACTCTGGACATGGACACGGCAAGACCACCGGCATTGAGCTAGGACACGTTCAGCAAGGCATCCAGGTCGCTGAGTACTACAAGGCCGCCCATGGTCCATCTCACTCGTCGTACTCCGTGCCATCGTACTCGTCCCACTCTTCGTCCTACTCGGCACCTTCATACTCATCGCATTCTTCCTTCACGCCCTCGCATGGCTACTCTTCGGGAGGCTCGTCGTACTCGTCCTCCTACTCTGCACCATCTGTTTCATCTCACTACTCTGCTCCTTCTGTTTCATCTCACTACTCTGCTCCTTCTGTTTCATCTCACTATTCTGCTCCTTCTGTATCTTCTCACTATTCTGCTCCTTCCGTATCTTCTCACTACTCTGCACCATCATCGCACTCTTCCTTCTCGGGTCTGTCCTCGTCGTACGGTGCTCCATCGCTATCCTCCAGCTATGGAGTCCCTTCCGTGTCGTCCCACTACTCCGCTCCATCCTACTCGTCGCACTCGGGTGGATCGTACTCTCACGGCTCATCTCACTCGTCCGGACCATCGTTCGTTGCCATCCCATCGTCCTCGTACGGTGTACCGTCCTTCGGCTCCTCCGGACATCACCATCGGCCATCATCGCACGGATCGTCGCTTTCGTCGTACCGTGCACCATCCTCCTCGTACGGACCACCACCGCGTCCCACCTACGGTGTACCGCACCATCACTAAGCTCACGCTCACCTCATCCAATCATCCCGCGCCCTGAACGGGCGTGATGTCATCTAAGTCAGTTCAAACGATTCCCCCCATGCACACTCATCAACCTAGGATTAGCGAGACTCTTCGTCTCATCGCACCGACCTCTCTCATTTACTCAGCCCTCATTCGTTGTTTTGCTACATGTGTACAGAACCATCGTAAGCGATGAAATTATTGAATAAAATATACAAACGAAAAGAATAAAGAACTTGTTAATAACATAACCAGTCTTTACGGTTTTATTCAACTGTTGTAGTACGTCTTAATGTAAGGGTTTTCCGGCGTGGGGCACTTGAAGTCTTCAAACAGCTCCCTCAGCACGGTGGTTTTGTGACGCGTCGGTTCCAACATATTGTTCCACAACCCGTTCGCCGATACGGCGTGCCCCTTCTGGCTGAGATGCACACAATCGATGGCCATGATCGAGAGGTCCGGTTTTCCGTCGCGTCGATGGAAAATGCTTGCATCCCGGTAGAATGGCTGATAGACGACGGTGAAGTCGTTGCTGTGGAACTCTGGCCGATGGCTTACTCGCTCCATAATCTTGACGAAGCGTCGCTCAAGCTGCCGGTAAAGATTGCGCTGACCCGAGTACTTTGGTCCATACAGACAGGAACATTCGATGGGGCGGACGAACTGGCACGTGAGCGGAGCTTGCACTTTGTCGATCGAGAATGACAGATTTATTAGCGGCGAGGGGACAAGGTTGACCAAAGTTCTGGAAGGAATAGCGGCGAAAGAGATACTTGAGATACCCTCGATGCACTTTGCTGCTGACGGGAGTAAATTACCTTGGCATAACCTTCTTGAGGTAGTGGAGGGTTGTCAGCAGGTACTTCTCCTGATCACGATTGATCCACTCGGTGGCGTTCGTTTGGTAGCATACATCCGAGCAGAAGTCGTTCCCTCCTATCATCACGGTGAGAAGCTTCCAGTGTTTATTCCAATTAACGCTGTGAAGATAAATAATCGTGGAAAAGAACTTTAGTGGACATTATCACACATTGAATCCTGTTTCTGTGTTAAATTCTTTATCATGCGATTGATTGTCCCATTGGACAGCTTTAGCAAATTTGCATTAGAATTCACCGGAACGAAGTTCTTACCGTGGATCAGCCTTCATTCGCTCCACCAACGAAGCCGCATTGTAAGGCATGTCGCTCGTCGTCGCTATAATCTCCGCCACATTAAACTGCGACGGCAGATGCACATTGTACGAGTCCGCAAATGAATACCTAATGCAACGAAGAATAGGACAACAAAAAATCATTCCACAAATCTCCCTCTACTACAAAGCTGTCCACCATTCATCCCTTACCCGAACAAACGTGGATTGAACTCTTTCAGTATGTTGGGCAGCGTCAGATGCGTTCTCCACGTACCCTGACCACCGATGCACCACGAAAGACCCCTGTTGTCGATCAGTAACTCCCAAAACTGTCTGGAGTTTGCACCGGTGGCACTGGTCAGCGAGTCGCCGAGTGCTGCCACCACATCGAAGTCTCCCGGTCGCAGCTGATGCACGCTGGTCGGTGGCGTTGGACTGCGGAACCCACGGACATCACACGGAAAGGGTACGTACGGTGGTACACGGGCCTGCAGTGACACACCCTCATCACGCATTCCCGTCGGTCCGAGCAATCGATTGTACACCTCGCGTATGCCACGGTACATCATCCGGACCGGTTCGGACGCATCCAACCGGCTAGTGACGATGTGATTCTCGTACTCCTGCGTACCGGTCAGGTTCTTCAGTATGTTGCCCCGCTCACGGCTGATTCGGTTGCGAGCTGGCGGTTGGTGGCCTGTTAGCATTCCGTCGGCCACCGATCGATACAACGTGCCATGGAATGTGCACAGAATCAGCCCGAGCAGTGCCAAGTTTCGGGAAAACATTTTGTTTACTACGTGCCGATGCCACATGCTTCACCTAACGCGGAAGAACACGGAACAAGTTAAATTGAAATATTTAAATTTAGTCAATCGTTTAAAAGTGATGGGAGGGATTGAGTTGCAACGTGCAGAACCGATGCTTGCCACTAAATGCATTATCGGAATGTATCGGATGCGATTGCGAAAGTGATTTTTCGGTAAAGAAAACATACTTCCCAACCAAATGCAAGGAACACTGTTGAAATGGTTGAAAGTTAGTAAAGTATCCCGGTGGTTGCACGTGAGCATGGAAAACACCACGTCCGCACCACGTAACGAAACCTAGTTGGGGCTGTTTTTTCTTCTTCGGGAGTGAGTTGAAATATTTAGCACAAATTTTCGGCAAACCGATGCCGTACGTGAGATGCATTGCTGCTGTGAATGCGAGCGGTGATGACGAAATTGTTGACGATGCACACACACACATGGTGCATGGACACGGGGAAGTACTCAACCGACCCTCGGGATGGGTGGATGGATGAGGTTTTTTAGTGGCCAGCCTTTATGGTCCCAGTCCCAGAGCAATCGGGTACCAATTGGATGTGCGTGGTTGTTTGGAAAATGATTGGAACTGGGTTGTATGCTTTATCGACTGCTGCTAAAGAGAAATATCCCAAGTATTTTTGTAAACGGTTTATTCTAAAAACTGTTAAGCGAATTTAAATAAAACGTAAAACCTTTACATGTTCATCCAATTAAAATATGAAGATTTTATATTCAAACTCTTGAACATAGCATAATTTATGATTTTATTTTCATTTTGTTTGATTGTAATTTTGTTCTGTACCTCATAAGGGCCATAGGAATTATTATTTAATACAACGTGATTTATATATACTTTTTTATTCTTAATACTTAACCTAACAAAGTAATAGTTCTAAAAAGTAACTGAATTCTTGTAAATTTATTAAAATTGTTTTCCTTTTTACTAAAATGTTTCGGCAATCCCAAAAGCGTTGTTGATAGTACAATTGGACAACGGGTAGATAATTTGGGGGAAAATTTGGGGGTCTTCACACGGCAGGGCCGGGGCTCGAATCCCATTCACACCGCCTCCCCGTACGTAAGGCTGCTTTACTTTTCTACGGGTAAAATAAAATCACCGAAAGCCAGAAATGGCAGGCCGAGACCTCTCGAGGTAGTAGTGCCAAGGAAGAAGAAGAAGACAATTTGGGGCGGTTCGGTTGCCCAGGCGTCGGGCTTTCAACGGCAGGATCGGATGTTAAATCCCATCAAGACAGCCTACTCTTTCTTATTCAGGGCTGACACCTTTCCACGGGTAAATTACGGGATGACAGGCCTGAACATTTAGAGGTTGTAGTGTCAAAGAAGAGAATTTAGCAAAAAAAAAAAATTCTGGATTTTAAGCGTTTCTTTTTTTACGTTTTCTTTTCATACATTAAGCTAAGTTTTTCTTCTTTTTCCTTTTTGAAAATAGTTACAAAATCAGTTTACAGTATGGCGGTGGAGTAACGCTAAGGCGAAGACTCTTAGCTAGGTCTCAAGAAATCGCAAGGTCGTGTGAAATGGTCAGAGATCTCTTATAAATTCCACTAATTTAATAATTGGTTCTCAGTTAAAGTCTGATTCTATCTAAAAAAGCTCATTCAAACAGTATGTATCGATTGGACATTAAACGTCAACCATTAAACCGAAGCTGAAACAGCTGTAAATCGTTCATCTTTGATTTTAACATTGAAACACAATTTTTGAATTTTGTTAAGTTAATGAACAGAAAAAAAGTCATAAGCCATTATCGTATTCTTTCTTGGCATAACGACCTCTTAGGTCATGCCTGCCATTTCTTGCTTACTAGACTTAATCATACCTCATAGTTAGATAGTCAGTCCTCACTATGGGGGAACGGTCCAGATGAGGCTTGAACACCGATGCTGCCGTGTGAAGACCGGAGCCGCTGTCGCTTCCTCCGCTTCCGCCGCCCCTAAGCCATTATTACAATATTCAAATTCTAAGCTTTGTTTGGGATTTGATGACTGACAGACAGGGTACCGGTCTTTCAGACGATAGGATCAACTTTCGAATCCCATCAGGGCCTTCCTCTTTAGTAAGGGTTGATTACCTAGGTACGTGGTCATAAATAGGTCTGGTAAACCCAGTATGTCCTAGCAGATTATAAAGTCAAAAAGAAGCTTCGCTGCTTTCACGAAAAGACTTTGAAAAATTGTTAAAAATTAATTTATAAAAAAAAATGTTTAAATAAGTTATTTACACCATATAAGTAAATTACAAATGAAGCTAAAATATGCAAAAAAAAAATAAAATTAAAAAAAAAATAAAAAAAGGAGCAATCCTTTGGAATTACAATTTTTACAATTAACATCTTTTTTCAAATGATGATTGACAGAGTTCTTTATAACTTTCAGCTAGACAATTTTGATCGACCATTTCATTTTTACCTTGCAATAAAAACATCAAACACAATCCCATTCTAATATATATTTCATCCATCCTAATTGCTTCGGACGTGAGCCATATTTACGGACACAAAACCCATGCTCGAACCCGCATCCCGCAGCGAGTGGCCATCCACTGCCGGTGACACATTTGAAACCGAGAACGAACTGAAAATAACGTTTTGTTTCAACACACACACACACACTCAGTGGCGCGTGGACCAGTCTTTTCTTTTTTGTAATTTTCATGTATTTTTCAAACTACAGCTCGGTGCCCACCGGTTTTGTGTGCGTCGGTAAACAGTCTATCGCGATTTAATTTAATTAATACCACAACAACAACGCTAATCACACGTACGCACTGTGATTCACACACACACACAGATATACGGGTACAGGGAAACGAAATAATTAACACAGCGTCGCTATTAATCAAGGACCCACACATGCACTCACACACACGGGTACACACACACATACTAACAGAAGTGGAGCTCGAATGTTTGCGTGGAGTGCAATTGCACCGTGGCGCCACACAAGGATCGCCAGTAATCGATTGGCTGCATTATGCTGAACTCTGCTGGATGATATTTACATTCTCCGCTAATGAATTCCGGCGTTGGTTGGAAGGCTTTTTTATGGCGCACAGGTTCACACACACACACACACACACACTCAGAACAAATAACTCATTCCAGCAGGGTCTGAACCACAAATGAGCCAACTGCAGGTTTGACGGACACTCACCCTCAGGATACAGGCTACAACACCTAGTGTTGACGACGTTTGATTGCTGTGGTGCCAGAACTACACCATTCGCGTTGCAACGGAACCGAACAACTGACGACCAAAGCCCGGCTGTAATGCAACTAAATACTTTA